>NC_137075.1:84389209-84939785 GCF_951640355.1 Cnephaeus nilssonii | reverse complement strand
TGCACACTGACCACCAGGGGGCAGATGTTCAATGCAGGAGCTGCCGAGCTACGGTGACTTGGCAGCTGCGGTTCTCGGGTGACACACCCAGAACCAGAGAGGAGGGAGCCTGATTCCAGGGTGCATCACCTGAGAACCGCCCTCTTGAAATCCGGGAACCCTAGGGGGATGTCAGAGAGCTAGTTTTGGCCTGATCCCCGCAGGCCAGGCCGAGGGACCCCACTGGTGAACAAATCTGTGCACCAGGCCCTCTAGTGTCAATATAAGAAGAAATTCTATAACAGGAACGCAACATCCTCTCTCCCACTCAGAGTCCTAACATCTATCTTGCAGCTTGTTATAAAGATTAGCAATAATGTGACATGAAGTGTCTGGCATACTGGTACTCAGTAAATGGTAGCCAATGTTAATTTATTAGTAGGAAACAACAAATCTCAAAAGGCTGAACCTGCCATGAAGCAACTGTAGATAGAGCAGCTCCTTTTCAACCAATAAGTTAAGCTGTGTGAAAACAACTGCATAAAGAATACAAGAGACAAGCTTTACAACAAGTCAACCAGTAAACAGCAGGCTTACCACCCCAGAATAAATGCCAATGTGCCCCTACAAAATGAGAAATGGTCCCTATCCTCAAAAAATCCACATCTACCTGACAAGAACTCACCTGGTTTCACCCATCTTCTTCATTCCCCCTTGACTCTAGGTCCTTTCAAGGCAAAATCCATAACTTTACATGATCACACATGCAGACACTCAATAATACCTGGTAAATAAATGAGACACTCATAGGATCTCAAAAGTTTCCAAACCTGACTTCACAGACTACTTAATCTAAACTTGCCAAAATCTGGGAATCTGTACTTAACATGCTCCCCAGGTGATCGTGACACTAAAGAGTCTGAGAACTACTACTCTCATTGAACCCCCATGAATCATCTGAATGCCCTTTACAATGACCCCATCCAAAATGATCTAGCCTGTGCCTACCTGTCATCCCTGCATACAGCTCTGCTAGAAAAGTTCTTTCAAATCTATATTCACTCATTGTTCTACCCTGTGGCATCTGAGAAGACAAAGGTAATCTCTCCTCTTTCCACATGACAGACTTTCAACTCTTCTGACAATAGACAACGTCCCTTCCTTCTAAAGGATACTCATCCTTGATGAATCATGCATTATTAAATGCTAAGCTCTTTAAGTATACTAGTACGACAGAGTACAACAGCATTTCAGCAAAGGGAGAAATCAAGATGAGTTATAGAAACCAGAAAGATATCAGTGAAGAGGTGTCTTGAAGAATGAGAAAGATACACACAAAACTAGAGTTCTGGGGCTGGCATGGCATCAGTGGGGACTATGGAGACAAGATAATGGTAAGGAGCATGATATGCAGGGAAGGGGATAAGAGAGATGAAGCTATGCGTGAGGAACTTAGTAGATTTTACACACATTTTTAATGGAATAGAACTAAAATTGGAAATGAACAATAGCTGGGGAGAGGAGAAAGCAGAGGCCCAGCATATGAAGGCAAAGACACAGTCTTTAAAAAACCAAAGAAATCAGATAAACAGGAAAGGAGAGACCCAAGAGAAAGATCACAAAAGCAAGCAGGAAAGTGTGAGTTTGATGTGGAGAGGTACTGGAACCACTTTAATTCCTCCAGGGTGGCACCCGTACCTAAGTGACACATTAGAAATAATCAGACAAGATGGATTGGAGGTGGGGCAGCAGGTGTCAAAGAGGTCAGAAAGGAGACTGTTACAGCTACCTATAAACATTATGGGTCTGTTCTTAGATGGTGGCAATAAAACTAAGAGAAGTTGAAAACAAGAATCAATTCAAAAGAAAAAAATAGCAAGGCAGGGTTCCAGACCAGACCAAAGGTAAAAGAAAGAGAAGAATCAGAGATGATTTCTAAGAGGTATCTGAAAAATTCAAGGAAGAAGTAGACAATGGTCAGGCAAGCAGAGGATTAGTACCCGGGTAGCTCCTCACTCTACACACACACACACACACACACACACACACACACACACAATGTGATTTTCCTATTTTCTCTGGTACCAACACAGGCTGTAGTTTTTGTGTCAGCAGACTGGGAATATCTGGTTTTGATTCTGAAATCTGTAACATTAACACCAAAGTTAGGTTCTTTAAAAAAATTAGATGTGCTTTGATAGAGCTAGGTAAAAGAAGCTAGTCACAAAATACCACAAAAGTTATACAAAACATCCAGAATAGGCAAATCTAAAAAAATTGAAAGATTAATGGTGGACTGGGGGTGGGGAGGTGGGCAGGGGTTGGAAAGAAATGGGAGTGACTGCAAATGGGGTTGGAGTTTCTTTTTGAGATAATTAAGATGTTCTGACATTGTTTATGGAGATGGTTATACAATTCTACAAATGTACTAAAAACTACTGTGTACAACTCAAATGGGAAAATTGTATAGTAAGTAAAACTCAATAAAGGTGTTATTAAAAAAACAAAAAACTTAGGAGCCCATAAATAGGTACTATGACTTCAGAAACTTAGAAAATCTCCCCCATAAAAATGACTATTAAGACTCCAGTTCAAATAAAAACCATCAGGCGATTTGGAAAATATTACAAGATATTTTAGAAAGTCTAAGTAAGTTACATTCCTTCTAGAAGCATGAAAAAGTCAGAGATTTAAACATATACATTCCTTTAAAATTATTTTTTACAACTTATCTAAATATTCTAATAATAGAGGCCCAGTGCACGAAATTCATGCACGGGAGGGGAGGGGTTGTGTTTGTCCCTCAGCCCAGCCTGCACCCACTCCAATCTGGGACCCCTCGAGGGATGTCCGACTGCCCTCTCACAATCCAGGACTCCTGGCTCCCAACCGCTCACCTGCCTGCCTGCCTGGTTGACCCTAACCACTTCTGCCTGCCAGCCTGATCACCCCCAAACCACTCCCCTGACAGCCTGATCGACAGCCAAACTGCTCCCCTGCCAGCCTGATTGCCCCTAACTGCCCTCCCCTGCTGGCCTGGTCACCCCTAACTGTCCTCCCCTGCAGGCCTGGTTGCCCCCAACTGCCCTCCTCTACCGGCCCGGTCATCCCTAACTGCCCTCCCCTGAAGGCCTGATTGCCCCCAACTGTCCTCCCTTGTAGGCCTGGTCCCTCCCAACTTCCCTCCCCTGCTAGCCATCTTGTGGCGGCCATCTTTGATCACATGGGGGCAGCTATCTTGTGTGTTGGAGTGATGGTCAATTTGCATATTACCTCTTTATTATATAGGATGTACTTCAAAAGGACAGACAATGGCATGGGTTTTTTTCAAACAATTATGTCAAGTGATATTACACTAGATACCTATGGTTCAGTTTTTTAGAAGCTGAAATAAAATAATGTATAGTAAGACAATTCGGTGAAAAGTAAAAGATTATATAACTTAACAATTATTGAGCAGATGAGTAAAGTTATTTTCTAAATCTGAGGATCTGACAAAAACCCTAATATAGAGAGATGTCCTCATTTGAAAGATACCAGAAAATAAACCAAATAATTTCTGTCTCCACCATATCTCCTAACAAATATAGGCCCTGTTACACTGACACATCCCCTCATTAAAGCCATTGCTGCCCTCTTTTCACTGAACACCTGGAATACTTACTTAGACAGGGTTCCCAACAACTGTCAGTTATTCATAAACATGTGTCAGGCACTCAAGGGCACGTAATTTCACCTTCTAAATCACATAACCTGCACTGGGCACAGACAGCCAATACCCAACTGAATCTTGTAGATCAGAGTTTTTCAACCTTTTTCGTCTCATGGTACAAAAAAGTAATTACTAAAATTCTGTGGCACACCAAAAAATATATTTTTGGCCAACCTGACAACAAAAAAAAAGTACATTTTGATTTATTCACACTGGATGGCTATTGTGTTGGCTGTTGTCAGTTTTTTATTTGACAATCTAAGGGGAAAGAGGTCAGTGCCCCTGACTAAATAGTCAGGTATTGCACGTTTTAAGAATTCCTGCTGCCTCTTGCGTCTCACCAGCTGAAAATCGCTGTTGTGGATGGATGATGAAATGAGCAGGCAGTGAAGAAAGAGCAGTAGTGTTTCTGCTCAAACTGCCTCATGGGTGAGAAGAACCAAGAACCAGCACCACATCTCTTGACTGAAGATGTTCCTAAAGCAACATCTCACTTTTGGGAAGAAGCCAATTATCAACAAATACTGCATTTTAAGGAAACAACTATGTATTACGACCTCTAAGGAAAGACATTTAGTAAATTCAAAATACCATTGTTTGAAATATAAGACTGATGCTTTCAACATTTTTATGCGTATCTTAAATAAATTTTAATTCAGTGGGTTCAAATATATATTTAACATATTTCACCTGCTATTACAAAGTTGTAAGCAATCAGAAAGAACCTAGGAGTACACGGAGAATGGTTTCCCCAATAAATCTGACCTATAAGACCTTACCTGAGCTAAGTTATGGAAAGCCTAAAATAATAAAGACTTTGAGAAAAGACAGGGCCTTTTTGTTTTCCTACTACAAAATCCTCCCACTTAAATAAAATTACTTTTGCCTGAAACTATGTTTATTAAGGGGCAAGTCTGGTGCCACACATGTAGTGCCCCAACGTCTTTACACAAAATAAAGCCCATGACACCCTGGAAGGAACTGAAATGCCAAGTTCTTCCAGTTTGATTTATTCACACTGGATGGCTATTGTGTACGAAGCCGCCCAGAAATCACAGAATGGATCACAGAAAGCGTTTCTATCTATTTGAAGAGAAAGCATTTGGACGGCAAATGCTAACTTTCCACAATACATTCTGGCCTATGAAGCTCAAAAGAGACCACAAAGTACATAAGATGGTAACAGTGTATTTCCAGAAATAATATCACCACCAAAGGACATAACGTTAGAAGCTTTAACTTTTTTATCTCAAGAATTCTGAGAAGAGCAAATACTTCCCCCATTTCACAAGTGAGAAAACTGAAGCTCATGAAGATTGGCAGACCTACCCCACTGCCAACTTGACTTCTCCACTTGCACATCCACTGGTATCGCATACCCAACATGTACAAATCAGCACGCAATTCCCCACCCAAACCTGCTCCTCCAGTCTCTCCCATTGCAATAAATGGCACCTCCATTATTTCAGTCATTCAGCCAAAAACCTTGGTGTTATCCTTGACTCCACTCTTTTTCACCCCACATCATCTCACCCTTCAGTAAATCACATTAGCCCCACTTGGGCTATGCCTAGAACCCAGCCACTTCTCATCACCTCCACCATTGCTATCATCACATCTCATCTATATTATTGCTAGAATCCAGTATCTCCCTGCTTCCACCTTTGCCTCCCCTAGCGCGCACCCCCACCCCCCCCACACACACACACTTCTATTCTCTACACAGCAGAGTTTTAACCTTTAAAAACATGTCAGATCAAACCCCTTTGTTCCGTCTAGTGGCTTCCTATCTCACTCAGAGTTGTGCACAACTGTATATCCAGGATGAGAACAGTATTTGCCATCTAAAGGTACTCAATGAATGTTGCTGATCAATAAAGGAAAGAAAAAAATGGCCACAGCCACAGAGCCAGAACTACAACAAATTTTCCAATGTTCTTTAGTGACACTGAGGCCAGATTCCCAACAGCCAACAATCCACATGAGGGAAAATTTTTTAAGTTTTACTTTCCATAGCTGAATCTTATAACACATAAGCAATACTCTGTGGAATTTCTAACAACAAATTAAAATGAAATTATCATTTTATAAAGACACAGAAACTCACCCTGGGCTATCTGAATCTCACATATTTGCAGCATGGGCAATTGCCAGCTAATTATCACAGTGCTGTTACTAAGATCTTCAGTGTGGCTTCTGCACCCAGTGACATGTGTCACCATATCTCAAGACTACCCCACACATAAGTGATACGAGCCCTAAAAGATTCAGAACTGAGCACATAGGAGAGGTGATAAGCATTTCTAAATCTCCCACACTGGCACTGTATCCATGATCTGAAATAGGGTGTTACAAGTAACAGCAGAAAGGTTAGATTCAGAACTTTCTTCTACCAAAAATTCAAGGAAAGACTCTCAATGTTGAGTTAAAAGGTAGATTTTTTTTCAGATCAGAATGAAATTAATGTTAAAATGATCCAGCATTATAGAATTTTCCCACTAAAATGTTTTAAAGTTAAAAAAACTCTACATTTCTATTTCTTTAGTTTTTTTTCAAAAACATTTCTACTATCTGCAAAAAGCCCCCAAATCTCTATAAACCACACTAATAAATTCACAGAATTTTAACAGTTGGCCTTCAAGAAAACTTAATTCAACCCTCAACCTTCTTCCTTTTACACATGAAAATATTATCTGGTATATCATTAGTGCACATCGAAAATATGTTACATGAACAAATGAAAGAAGATCCAAAAAGGGTATATGGCTCTTTTAAGATGTGACAATTATTGGATAAATCCAGAATTAGCCAAAACGAGGTTTCTATATTCTCTAGGCGCAGAAGTGAAAGAAGAAACCAAGATTTTAAAACCTTATTTGGTTCCTCAGGAAAACCTTAACCAGATTCATTAGAGCCAGTTTCCTTTATTTGTTACTTAGAAAAGCACTTGATAAAACAAATTTAGCCAAGACATCTCCTTGGAAACCAAAAGGCAGAACTGTCTAGTGTTTCTTTCTTCCTCTACACAAAGAGTATTTAATGTGGGGCTATTTTCAACTACAATTGTTTTATGCCAGAAGTAATACAGGTGCCCTTTGACTAAAAGAAAAATCCAACCAGATGAGAGGATAGAACACTGAAAAGGACCACGCAAATCCCTAGAAGAGTATCCGCCCCATGAGAGCAGGAATCATGTATCTGTCCTTTCTGCACTAGAAGTGGCCACCGGCCCCTGGCATACAGTGAGAGTCAATAAATACTTATGGGATAAATGAGTGAGTTACTGCTTAGAGACCTACCCAGGTACACATAAATTTATTTGGTCACCATTAAATAACTCTTTACTGCAGCATACTATATGTAAGCAAACCACCATTTTCCCCACAGACATTCTACTAAATGTCTTGTCAATACACCCAACCAACTATCCCCCTAGTTTTATTAAGAAGGTGAGAAAGTCGGTCTTAAGTATCCTAAATTATTGAAGCAGCCACTCAACTTGCTGTTCTGGCTCCAATCTCTCTCCTTCAACTCATCCTATTCCTTGTTTTTTGCACATCATACAAATTAAAACAGTGCTATGGCTAAGCACTCTATCTCTGTATGCTGCCCAATGCCATTCAATGAGCAGATATAAAAAATAAGAAACTACTGGATTGGATCAGGAAAGGCAGTATCGTGTCAAGAAAAAAAAAATCGCCGAAACTGGTTTGGCTCAGCGGATAGAGCGTCGGTCTGCGGACTGAAAGGTCCCAGGTTTGATTCCGGTCAAGGGCATGTACATTGGTTGGTGGGGGATGTGCAGGAGGCAGCTGGTCGATGGTCTCTCTCATCGATGTTTCTAGCTCTCTATCCCTCTACCTTCCTCTCTGTAAAAAATCAATAAAATATGTTTAAAAAAAATCACAAACAACAGTTCTTATAATAACGGATCCCATTGAAAATTTTGAGATTACTATTAGAGGTTTTCATTAAAGACTTCCCTACAGCACTGTGATGCAACGGACACAGATGGTTTGGGGTACTTATACCCACTGAAGTACACATCCAATCTTCAAGATAAATTCAAGATCCATCATCCTCTTGAAGCTTTCCCAAGTCATTGGACTAATTATCTGTGAAAGTCCTTGGTAAACTAGGAAGTGCTAGCCCACAGCTCTTACTATAACAGTTGGCCAATTGATAGTCATGCATACATTCTGCCATTTAAACCATGTTACCTCATTTTTAAATGTGCCTAGTCCCCTCAAAAAAATGAGAAGTTATGTGAGTTGTTTTCCCTATTGTTAACTTCTCTATTCTCTATTACTTAACCCCTACAATAGCATAAAGTAAATGTCTCTTACACTTCCTGATTTCAAAATATATTACAAAGCTAATATACTCAAAACTGGGTGACACTGGCATAAAGACAGACAATTAGATGAATATAATAAAGAATAGAATAGAATAGAATAGAATAGAATAGAATAGAATAGGAGAGCCCAGAAGTAAACAATCACTTATATGGTCAACTGACCTTTGACAAGGGTCCAATGATCACTCAGTGGGGAAAGGACAGTCTTTTCCACAAATGGTGCTGGGAAAACTGGATACTCATACAAAAAAAAAAAAAGAAGCTAAACATTTATCTTACACCATATATAAAAATTAACTCAAAATGTATTAAAGATCTAATATAAGAACCAAAACTATAAAACCCCCAGAAGAAAACATAGGGAGAAAGCTTCATAACATTGTACGCAGCAATGATTTTTTGGCTGTAACACCAAAAGCACAAGCATAAAGACCTAAATTAGACAAATGTGACTACATTGAACGCAAAAAACTTTCATGCATCAAAGGACACAATGAAAAGGTAATGTACAGAATGGGGGAAAATATTTGCAAATCATATATCTATTAAAGGGTATTAATATCCAGAATATATAAAGAACTTTTATAACTCAACAATAAAAAATCAAATAACCCAATTAAAAAATGGGCAGTCTTGGATAGACATTTCTCCAGAGATGATATAAAAATGACCAACAAGTGTATAAAAGGTGCTCAATATTACTTATCATTACAGAAGTACAATTCAAAACCACAATGAAATTATCACCTCACACCCATTAGGATGGTTACTATTAAAAAAAAAAAAAAAAGCAAAGTAAGTGTTGGTGAGGATGAGAAGTAACTCTTATACATTTCTGGTAGAAATGTAAAATGGTGCAATCACTATAAAAATAGTATGGAGGCTGCTTAAAAAATTAAAAATAGAACTACCACATAATTCGGCAGTCCCACTTCTGGGTATATATCCAAAAGAACCGAAAGTAAGTTCACAAAGAGATATTTATACATCCATCTTCACAGCAGCACTATTGGCATAGCCAAAATGTGAAAGCAACCCAAATGTCCATCTACAGATGAATGGATAAACAAATGTGGTGTATACACACACGGGAATATTATCCAACCCTAAAAAGGAAGGAAATCCTGTCACATGCCAGTATGTATGAACCTTGAGGACATTATGCTAAGTAAAATAAGCCACCAAAAGACAAATACTCCATGATCCACTAAAATGGTCAAATTCATAGAAATAGAAAGCAGAGTGGTGATTGCCAGGGATGAGGGAAGATGAAATGGACAGCTGCTTAATGGGTACAGTTTCAGGTTTGCAAGATAAAAACATCCTGGAGATCTGTTTCACAACAATGTAAGTATACTTAACACTACTAAACTGTACACTAACACATGGTTAAGAAGGTAAATTTTACGTTATGCTTTTTACCCCAATACCAAAGTAAGTGCCAACATGCAATTCCAAATTGGATTTACATGTCCTACCTCCACTGTAGGAGTTAAGCAGCCTGGCCCTTTTAGCTGTTGACAGTCATTTCCAAATTACTTCCAAGTTTTCTTTTGTCTTTTTTAATCAATGGGACTGTACAGAGGATAGGGAGTTCTCTTTTTCACCCATCCAAAATGAAGTTTCCACAACCCCCAGGAAGCTGCTTTCTGGTTTAAGTCCATTACTTATTTGCCTATTGTCAGACACAAATCCAAAAATGGTATAAAAACCATTATGTTCTCAAGTGGGTGGGAAGAAGCATAACAGAATCTCAAACCATCTATTCACCTGTCTAGCATGCTCCCCGGGAGAAAAGCCCCAGCGGTCACTGCGATTCTCTACCCTCTCCATCAAGTGCTCACTGCTCCCCCCAACACATCCTACCCAAGGCACTGAAAACCACTATTTTTAAACATACCTTGAAAACAGCCTTCAGAACAATCCCACTGAAAGCCATTACTGGGCTGAGGTTCCGGGACTTGTAATAAGTCTTATCTGTGAATCCTATTGTTCTCCATAATCATTTATCTTACTGAAACAGGTGCTTTTAATGTGTGTGTGTGTATGTGTGTGTGTGTTATCTGTATTGGTTTTAGAGAGAGAGGAAGAGAGAAGTAAAGGGAGAGAGAGAAACACCAATTGGTTGACTTCTGCCCGGACCAAATCCGCAACCTGAGTATGCGCCCTGACCAGGAATTGAACCTGCGAACATTTTGGTACATGGGACAATGCTCCAACCAACTAAGTCACAACAGCCAGGGCTCTACTGAAACAGTTTTGTTATGCAATTGTTATACCTCATTTTCTCCTACAAAGGATAAGCACGAAGATCCTAATTTTTAAAATAAAATAAAGTAACACTAAGACTCTGAAGAATCACAGGCATTTCTAAAACTGAAAAAGAGACAGGGTTAGAAAACTACATTCAGGCTCAGCCAGAGCAAACCTTCCAAACAGGTTTTTCAGGGGCAAACCAGGAGCCAAACCCCACCCCAAACACATATACATACACTGAGTACACTCTCTTTACACATGAAAAACCAGCTACTCAGAAGTTAGAGTCTGGCAAAGTATATTGGCAGAACCTTCTGAGGTCTCCATTGGAGCAGCCACAAGGATGGTTAGGGAAGAGTCAAATCAGCTAACACACCAACCCTCATTTCAAGACTAAGAACATGTGTTTCTGAAGTCTTCAAAATAGTATGGTTCTGACAAGTCACAAACTTGCACTTCTTGCAAAAATAGGGGGAAATACTGCTTTCCATTTTTCCCTAGGTACATACCAATGAAATAAGCAATAAAAGTTAGTCAAATTGGGTGAAAATGTTAGGCCATTCTAGTCCTTTATAATTGCATATCATAGAGGCATTTCCTTATAAGTACTCTCTCTTAAAGGGCAGCAGTACCACAGTTCAGTTATCAGTTGCTTCTCTGCAAGCATTAAGAACTAAAAATAAACTTTGAAAGACAAATAGTCAATCAATTCTGGGAAATAAGACTGTTGGAGGAAATGCAAGGATCTGACCATATATCAAACCGGAATTCCTACCTAGGCAAATAATTGAGAATACCGGGGAAAAATAAATTACGGAAAAATAACAGAGGAGTCAAGGTAAAAGATACTGATCACAGTCGAGCCTTGATTATAGGAACATGACCGTGAGGCACCTAGCCCATGGCTTTTTGTTTCTCAATAGCTTTATTCTGAGAACTTCAGAACTCATTCTGAAAGGAAGCAAGATGCGCCAAAACCGGTTTGGCTCAGTGGATAGAGCATCGGTCTGTGGACTGAAAGGTCCCGGGTTCGATTCCGGTCAAGGGCATGTACATTGGTTGCGGGCACATCCCCGGTAGGGAGCATGCAGGAGGCAGCTGGTCGATGTTTCTCTCTCATCGATGTTTCTAGCTTTCTATCCTTCTCCCTTCCTCTCTGTAAAAAATCAATAAAATATATTTTAAATAAATAAATAAAAGGAAGCAAGATGCTGAACCACAAAATCCAATCAAAGACTATCCTTGTAACTTTGGGAAAAGGTTTTGTGGGGAAAGTGGACAGAGAAAAGAGGAATAACCAAAATTCACCGCTGGGTCTGTAAAACTCATTTAACCTGAACTTACTCTGGGGGAGGAGAGAGGAGAAAAGGAATCCAGTGGCCACCTGGGTTGGATGTCCTACCTGCTCAAGTTGCCTCTGAGTGACCCCTGTGTTTGTACAAACGTAACTGTCCCTCTCCAAGCAGGCATTCTCCCACAAGTATGCATTCTCCTCCTGCCTCTCCTGCATTGAAAAAAAAGGAAATCTAACATTATGCAATTGCCCGTTTCTCTCAGTTTAAAGTTAGGCATACTACAATCCTAATTAAAGGGAGAACTTGGTGCAACATGACAAGTAACAAATTAGAATCTAAAGGCTGAACATTCTCATCACAGACCTCCAGAGGCAAAGAAACAGCTTCCCTGGCTCAGTGGCACACCCACCAAGCACTGCTCTTTACTAAGGAAGCCCCTGACAGTCCCCTGTGTCATTTTGGTATAATTTCTCTCTAGAGTGTCCAGAAAACGCTCATCACTGGGGCAGTGGCAGCTTGCCCAGGGTAGGAATGGCTGGGGGGCAGAGGGGGTCAACTGGGGGAAAAGGAGACATATGTAAAACTTTAGACAATTAAAAAAATTACCTATACTAATAAAAGGGTAATATGCTCATTAGACCAGGAGACCTTCCGGACAAAGCCATGGTGGCAGGGCCAAGACAGAGGCAGTTAGGGGCGATCAGGCCAGGAGGGGAGGGCAGTTCGGGGTGATCAGGCCGGTGGGGTGGGGGGCAGTTGGGGGCGAGCAGGCTGGCGGGGGGGGCAATTGGGGATGAGCAGGCTGGCAGGGGGTGGCAGTTGGGGACAAGCAGGCCAGTAGGGGGTGCAGTTGGGGGCAATCAGGCCGGCAAGAGCAGGCAGTGGGGGGCAAGAAGGCCGGTGGGGGGGGGGGGGCGTTGGGGGCGAGCAGGTCGGCAGGCAGAGTGGTTAGGGGCGATCAGGCAGGCAGGCAGGTGAGCAGTTAGGAGCCAGTGGGATCGGGCCTAAACCGGCAGTCAGACATCCCTCAAGAGATCCCAGATTGGAGAGGGTGCAGGCCGGGCTGAGGGACACCCCTCCCCCAGTGCATGAATTTCGTGCACCGGGCCACTAGTAATAAAATAAAAATTTTTAAAAAATACACTCATGTTCTATTTCAGCTGGATTTACCTTACTCTCCTCAGGCCAGAATAAAAGAAGAAGGTGGATGGGGACTGGCCTCTATCCTCAAAAGATCCACCAGATAGATGGTCTTACCCTTATGACCAGAAACCATATGACACTCATATTGGTCCATCCCTCACCCAAATCATCTGTGTTTAAGAAAGCCAAACAAAAGGGAGTCTTTATATTTCTGACTCACTCCAGGGCTCATCGAGAGCCTAAGGAAAGAATAAATGAGCTTCATCTTAGAGTAATTAACTTATATACAGTTGACCCTCAAACAATGCAGGGGTGAGGAACCCTAACCACTCCCCATTGCCCAGTGCACTCAAAAATCTGATTATAACTTTTGACTCCCCTAAAACTTAGCTACTAATAGTCTACTGTTGACCCAAAGCCTAGATAACATAAAGTCAGCATATACTGCGTATGTTACATCTAATACATACTGTATTCTTATAATACAGTAAGCTAGAGAAAAGGAAACATTATTAAGAAAATCATAAGAGCAAATACATTCACAGTACTTATTTTTTAAAAATCCGTGTAAAATTGGACCCTCACAGTTCAAACCCATGTTGTTCAAGGGTAAACTGTATAACCTTTAAAAAACAAAGTACAAATGTGAGTACATGCATGGGCTTTGTTTTGGTTTGCTTTTTTTTTTTTTTTTTTAAGAAGAAAACCAAAGAGCAAAAATCCAATGAGGCCCATTTATTTCCCATACCAAAAAGTAGAGGTGCGATGGAGAGACGGTTAGATTGTCAAGTTCAAGTGACAGTGAAACACCCATATTTTAAATAGCACTGTATATGGAACAAGACCCAAATTTTTGTGTGAGCACTGAAGGAATAACACAAGGCTTAACCCTCCCCGGAACAGGGAGAGCCCCTCATTTAAAAGGCAGTCTCCTAACTGGCAGGAATGTTTGTCTCCTGGCTCCGATTACCCAGAGGAAGGTAGGGGAGTGCTATATAAATCAGTCACGTTCTCAACAGGAAGCTCCTACAACATTTTCCTGTTTTCTATGCCGTTATCCTTCCACCTGACTGCTCCTCCCCACCCCCAACCCCTGCCCTCTGGTTACCCTTACAGGTAGCTGAGAGAAGGTCCAAAAGTTGCCACTGTTTCAGAAATAAGGAAGGTACAACCACTTCTTCTACAAATGAAAAACAAGTTTAAAAAGAGAAGAAAATGGTAAACCAGAATAAATTAAGTTTGGCTTCTCTAAAGAACATACAAGTACATTGTGCTCTGACTTAACAAAGATTCCTTTTCTTAAAAAAAAAACAAGCCTACAGGCTCTACCATGTAAATACTTTAACTCATAATTTCTTTTTCCATTACTTTGGGATTTGAGTAACTTTAACTAAAGCTTAGTTACTGAATACTACGTCAATGCTGTTTTCATAGCTTTTCAACCTTTACATAGATTGTTTCCTTAAGTTTTGCTACTTCTTGGTTTAGACATTTAATGAACACTGAACCCTTAAGTGTGAGAGGGGAAAAAGTAATAAACAAATTTTAACTTAATAGGCTTTAAGGTAGGAAAAAAACAAACCAGGAAACAGAAGTAGAGTTAACTCTGACAACCAACTAGTTTATAACCTTCAACAAATCACTTTGACTTCCTGGTCTTCAGTTTACCCATCTGTAAAATGGGGAGGATGGGCCAAATGATTTTTACTCAAAATTCCTTCTAGCTGCAACAATCTATGAATCTGCTTATCAGAAAGTAAAAAAATGCAATTACAAATAGACTTTATGGTTTACAAAGTACTCACACAATTTTGCAGAAAAGATGTGAGGCAAGTATTGTGCCCATCTCTGCAGAAAAAGATTTTTGGAAAGACAGTTCAGAAAAAGGTTCAATTATTTTTCAAGATTCCCATACCTGGCAAACTTAAGCCCAGACCCTCTGAGAACAAATTCTTTAGTATATCATGATTTCAAAATTATTTTTCAAAAAATTACTTTTAATTAAATTATTTCAGAAATTAATTTAAGTCAGTTAAAATTCAAAGATAATTGCCTGCTATGCAAGACCTTCATGGAGGCATCAGGATATCATAACACCAAACCAGGAAAGTTTACTACAAATGGCCCCGTTGCACAGAAGTTCCTTGAGGCAGGAACACACTGTAATTCACCACTGGGAATCACCGAATCCAAGAGCATGCCTTCCAGATAGGAGCACCCACTAAATACTGTTTGACTTACTACAACTCTCAAAAGGTTAGGGATATAGTGATATTATGGGGGCGGAGGGGTCTGAATTTGAGAGATGAACTTCCGTGATGTGAGTCAAAAGGAAGAACAGAGCTCTAACTCTATATTAATGGGGATGAGTCTATTTGTCTTCCTCAGAGGAAGTCCAATTTGGTCAGTGAACCAAATGTGAGATATCATGAGAAAATCTTCAGACTACTCATATTTTACACGAGAGACCCGATGCACGAAATTCGTGCAAGGGACTCGGCCCTGGTAGCAGTTGCAGCTTGCCTCAGCCCTCGCAACCCCAGCTTCATCCGGAAGGTCACCCAGAAGGTAGTTCGGCTGCCCAGTCTAATTAGCATATTACGCTTTTATTATTATAGATTATTATAGATGTGCATTGATGTGGACCAACAGACATGATAATACAACAGTAAGGACTGACGTAAACACATAATCATGTTATCATTAATCACTATATATTTTCCACTAAATGGGAAAGATTTGGGGAATCTGTACTCTTACACTGTTCTAACTCTGCTCATGCTCCTGTTTCACAGCTCAGAGACATAGAGAATAGGAATTTATTTAAAATTTCAAACTTGAAGATATATATCTCTCAACTCCTAGTCAACCAAGATCCCCCAACGTCTACTGAATTGCTAATTTCAAGCAATCTTCCATCTATGACTTCAATGAAGTTACTAGAAAGTAGTTTTTAAAAAGTTGTTTTAAAATGGGGGGAGAGGGAAGACACCAAAATTATACACCTAATTCAAAACAAAAGCAAATACCAAAGCCAGAAAAGAATAATGAAAGGATAGAGTTAAAAGAATCTCAATATACAATTTTAGTGAGGTGCTTTGAAATTATTCCCAAGAGTTCAAGTCAACCTTGCCATGGAATGCTACAATGGAGTCACAACTAACACTGCCTGACACTTCAGATCTAAGTTCACTGCACCAGAACTGCAATTTCAAATTCGAGGAGCAGTACCGGGAACTGCAGAGAAGCTAACAGCAACACCTACTGACTGTCTTGAGCCACTTGCCAAACTTGTTCTCTCAGTCAACTAGAGAAATCTAATGATACAGTCAACTTCAAGAGTCCTTTACTTAGGCATAATGAGATAAGAAAATAAATGGTCAGCCACATGAAACCATTCATCCCCCAAAAGCTCTTATTTTGCCCCTAACCATTCCCATGCAAATCACCACCCAAGTCATTTTAAATGCATTGTTAATTGCTAATGCTTTAATAGAAATAATTTATTCCATGGGAAAAAATGCTTTAATATTAATATTCTTGTTAATAACTGGTATGTCATCTAATAGTCAGAGACATCAGTGACCATAAACTGCTTTGTGTAAACCTTTTATTTGAAACTACTGTTACCACTGTTCTATATTATTCCCATCAGCTTTCTTTCCCATCCTCGTAAAAAAAAGGCTTAATTGCAGCTTTCAAAAAAGTAAAAAGTAAAAGTCATTAAATCAAGGTTATATAAAAATAAAAAAATACCGTTACCAAGCTACCGAGAATTGATTCCATAGGACTTAACCTTGTACTTTTCCAAAAAATTGAGTCAGAGAATCTTTTCCTAGGACGAATATTCCAAATGAGAAATCAAGAGAAAGTTGACACTTAACTCCCACAGAGTACCAGTATAAAACAATGGCTTTAAGAGTCTGAGTCAGAGTTTCAACATGAAAGAGGTTTGCTTTATAGAGGAAACGCCAACCCCAGTTCATCCAGATAGACCTGGAACCTGATGAAAGCCGACACCTTTACTCTGAAATTTGCATCGCATCACTGGCTCCCAGTTTAGAAATATAATCGTTTAGCAGGTAGTAACAATTGCAGTGACGGCTGCCTCCCGTCGAGAAAAATAAAATCTATAAGATAAATAAGATAAATGCCATCTCGGAGCCGTCAGTCTCCAAATGCATCCCTTCACAAGGAATACCAACGGCTCAAACCACATCTTTCCTGAAAGTGAGCCATTCCCCTTGTCTGTCTGTTTTCTAAACGGCGAGCCCGATGAAATTTCAACCTGCCCAGCACGCTTCCTAGTCCTCCTAAAAATGCCGTGGAGCGATGGAGAGCCTCGCAAATGTCTTTCAGGTCAGGAGGGAAGTTGGAAACAGATGGGGCGGGGGAGGTAAAGTTCTTTTTTTGCAGTACCCTCACGCCTCCCCATCCCTCTGGAGGTGTACTTAAGCGTAGGTGAGAGCACCCCGAAATTTCACTGCCCCCGGACCCTTGGGAGAGAAATTAACCAGCCGCGGGCACCGAGCTGCTCTTCTCTGCACCTCGCGATTCCACCTCTCGGCCTGTCCCCGCCAGCTCAGCCTCCAAAGCGCTCACCCAGGTGACTGAACGGGAAGGCGCTCCCGCGGAGACGACGGCAGCGGGGTGGGCGCAGCCGCCCCAACGGGGCGCGGGTCTCCCAGCCTCTCCCACGGGCGCCAGACGGAGAGTTGTGCAGCTCTGGATTCCTCGGTGCGCGCGCGCACGCACGCAGACTCGCCCCCACGCAGACTCGCCCCCGCCAGGCTGCGGTATCAGCACGCCACCAAATCGGAAATAAAACTTTGGCCGCCCGGTGTCCTGCTCCGGGTCCTAGACCCGAGCTCCGGCCAGAATGCGGTGGGAGGCTGTCAACAGTCCTGCACCCCCACTTCCCTGGCCGGATCAGGGGCGCGGGAGCCACTTACCGCTGGGCCCGGCCTCCGGGGCCGCCGCGCGTCCCGGGCGGGTCCGCCGCGCGCTCTCCCTGGGGAGAAAGAGAAACCGTGGACCGTCGGCGCGCGCTCCCTCGCCGCCGCCTCTGCGGAGAACGGCAGGCGGCGAGGCTGGGCCGGGGCGGGCGCGGAGCTGAGGGGCCCAGGGGAGGCGGGGGCGAGTCAGCCCAACTCCCGAACCAGGCTCCGAGGGGGGACCCGGAATGCAGACTGGAGCGCAGCCGGCGGGGGGCGCGTTCCCGGTGGCGTAGGGGGCGGAGGTGCCCGGTCCCCGAGCATCAACTATTGTCTGGGCGCACGGGTCCCAGCTCGCGCCGCCTCCAGAGCTCGGCACCCCCCATCCCGCCCGCCTGCCCTCGGGAGATCTAAGAGCCGAGGGGGCGGCCGGCGCGGGAAACCAGTGCGGGGGTGTCTGGGGGTCCGAGGTTCAGAGGTCCTAGGTGGGCGCCGGGGAAGGGGAGGTGCGTGCCGAGTGGGGGAGGGGACAGGTAACTGCAGACGGGGGTGGGAAGGCCGGGGAAGACCGGCGGCGGGAGGAAATAGGAAGGGAGCCACGGAGGCAGGAGGGGATGGATGGCCGGGGCTGGGGGGCGGGGGCGGCCCCTGAAGTCCAGACCTGGCCCTCCCCGGGGACCCTTCTCCCGGGCACTCAGCGCCGCACTGACTTTCGCTCACTCGCTCACGCTCGCACTGAACTCGTTCACAAAGTTGCCGGCGGTGGTGGCGCCGAACTCGCCCTTCCCGTCTCCTCCCCTCCCCTCCCCGCCCCAGTCCTCCCCCTCCCTCACACCCTCCCTCCCCGCCTCCCCGCCTCCCCAGTCGCGGTGAGATCACCGCGGAGCTGCCCGGCTCTGCGCGCAAATCTCGCGAGAAAAGCGGCCGCTCTGCCCCGCCGCCGGGGGAAGTGGTAGGAGTTGGGGGAAGGTGGGGGATCGCGGAACTCCTGGTTGCTATGACGACGGCAAAGCCCTGCCGAGAAGAGGCAGCCAACGTGGGTGCAGTTTTCAACCCGCCCCCTCCATTGCCCGACGCCCGAACGGTGGGGAAAGCGAGGACTGGAAGCGGGAGGATTTTTTTTAACCGACTCAGAGAGGACATCTGGAGAAGACGAGCGTCCCGATAGCTGGCCACATCTGGCAATTAAGCCTAATTGTGTTTTAAGAGGTTCTGGGGTAGATTTCTGCCTAAAAAGTCTGCGCAAATCTGTACCCTTATATTTCTGTCTTACATATATTCAGTTTTTCGATCACCCGGTCTAATCTCATCCCTCAACCTCCACCCACTCCACTCCCTCCCTCTCTTTCCTCCCCACCCGCCCACCCCTCCGTAGAGCCGCCGCCGCCCCCAGGCTGGGCTCCTTGAGGATCTGCCTGACTCATCTTTGTATTCTTAGCGCTTCCACGGGCTTGGTACATATTAGGAATTTACTTAATGTCTATTGGGGTGAGGGGGGATGGACGCCACAATCTGTGCCTGCCCTAGTCCTTTTCTTGCACCCTACCCTGGAAAAAGTGCCTAGGCTTAGAATATGTTTTCACCCCACAGTTACGTTCTTCAGTCTACTAAACTAACCTCCCAGTTCCGTTCACACAGAATGTGTCTGTTTTTAATAGTTATAATCCCTCCTTTCTCCATCTCTGTTTCATAAAAACCCTAATCACCCTGGGAGGGGGGACATTTTATTTTAATCACTAAGCTTCTTCAGACGCCTTTGTACCTACTCCAAAAATGCTGTTAAGGGTGAACATGAAATCTTTTCAAATCCAGTTTTTTCTTTTAATTTTAGAAACTTTTCTTTGGGGGTTTTATATACCCACTGCCTAAATAAAATAGATACTATAAGTAGAAGTTAAGTTTAAACTTTCACTATCAAAATGAATGAGTAAAAATTGATTTCATGGTATCTGAATTAGATGTTTCTCTCTCTCCTCTCTCTAAAATCAATAAAAGTTAAGGAAAAAAAACTTTAAAGAATAGATTCTATCCCTGTTTACATCAATATGGGGAACCATTATTGAACCCACTAGAAACCTAAAAAAGTACATTAAGCCAGCCAGCGTAGCGCAGTGGTTGAGCATCGACCTATGAACCAGGAGGTCATGGTTCAATTCCCAATCAGGGCACATGCGGGGTTGTGGTCTCGATCCCCAGTGTGGGGAGTGCAGGAGGCAGCAGATCCATGATTCTCTCTATCATTGATGTTTCTCTCTCTCCTTCCCTCCCTCTCTCTTCCTCTCTGAAATAAATAAAAATATATATATATATTTTAAAAGTACATTAAGTCTCTTTTAGGTTACATGCAAGCTTAAATGCTATGTGGATGAAAGTTTTTATGTTAGAAATCTAGTGATATGGTGATAAAAAGCACTAGACAAAGTCAGGAAACTAGCATATCACTAATAATGGACACTCCTTGAGAAGTTACTTAATCTTTCTGATTTTTCACCTGTAAAATGAGGAGTAGACCAGATGTTAGGGCATTACAGCTTTAAAAATCTATAGCTCTTAGGCTTAGGAAAAGTTCCAATAAATAACAGATATTTTCCTTTTACATCAAACAGAATTATTAAAAAAAAAACGACTGTTTCATTTTGTAGGTCAGCTTCACAAAGTTTAGCTACATGTTGACAAGTGGATTTTAAAGTTCTCTTGTCTCAAGTATAAAAATAACAAAAATATTGACCATGTTACAGTAATTTCAAAGAGAATCCATTGTTCCTGGTTTGCTTTTACACTAACTCAAAACAGATCCCTTGTTATTTAATAAATATGCCAGCTCAAACCAAAGACCCAAAATGAATACATCCATACCTCCACCAAAATAATTTTAAGAAGAAAGGAGGGAGGGACATAAGGAAGTATGGTGTTTTGTTTGTTTTTTAATTGGTTTTTAGAGAGAGACCCAGGGAGAGGGAGAGAGAGAAACATGGATGTGAGAGTGAAACATCCATTGGCCGCCTCCTGCATGCCCCCCACGGGGGATGGAGCTGGCAACCCAGGCATGTGCCCTGACCAGGAATATAACTGGCAACCTATGGGCCCCAGATGACACCCAACCATCTGAGCCACACTGGCCAGGGCTAGACTGGTATTTTTAGTATCAAAATTTTATACAAACGGAGCATCACCGTCAAGCTGTTGATCTGTTTTAAGGAACCATCTTTCATAGCATAGCAGACAACCAGTTGTTCATAGGCTCTGGCTCAACTTTTTAACATCGTTTTGCCCTTAAAGGACGGTTGCCCATCTATATCCACCAGATAGTACAATTTCAGGGCCACCTGTTTTATGACTCCCAGAGAGCCATTTGATACATTTGAAATAATTGATCCAAGTGCTAGCCAAATCTATTAACCTTATTCAGTGCTTCTTATGAGGCTCAAGAGATGGGTATTGGCCTCAAGTTACAAAGATGACTTCCCTAACCTTCAGGCATAGAAGAATAGCAGAAATTGTTCCAGAGAAAAACTGCTCTTTCAGGACTACTATTTACCCCTCATGGTGGCAGAACTTTCACTAGTATTTCTGGAGGAAATAAAAGGCAAAAATCCACCAAAGTTAAGGTTCCAACTGCACATTTTCTGGGTCAGGGACTCCTGTATCCTCCCTGACCTTCCAGAGGTTTCAAAATAACAGACAAGAGGCAGCAGAAGAGGGAAATGAGGAGTAGAGAGTTTGCCAAGCACAGATTAGATCTAAACCCGCTTCTTGTCTGCTCTCTCTCGGCTCCTCTGTCTGCACAACCCCTTCACACACAGCTAAGGGATGTGTAACATTTCTTAGTGATAAGGTGAGCATCCAGTCATTTATCATCTTATTTCCTGTTCAGCTGAATTAATTTCCCTCTGGTTATTCACTTCTACTCAACAACACACCCTAGCATATCCAATATGAAAAGAATTTTTACACCGAGGCCTACCAAGCAAGGAAAATTGATATTTTTTAAATAATATAAACATCAATTCACAACTACATGTTTTGCTATTAAAATGTGGTTTGTCCATCCTATTATCATAAGACTAGAGGCCTGGTGCAGAAATTCGTGCATGAGTGGGGTCCCTCTGTGTGGTCTGCAGGGATCGGGCCAAAACCTGCTATACAATGCCGCCTGAAGCTCCTACCTGCCGCTCCCTCTCATCCCAGCCCCACTGTGCCTGCTGTGGGCTCATGGGCTCATGCCCAATCAGTTCCAATCAGGAGAGGCTCACGCTGCTGCAGCAGCACTCACCAGCATGAGCCCTGCGTCTGGTGCCCTCCCAAGGGGAGTAGCCTGTGGGATCAGGCTGAAACTGGTTCTCTGACGTTCCCCAAGGGGTCCCAGATTGCGAGAGGGGGCAGGCCAGGCTGAGGGATCTCACCGGTGCACTATCGATCAGGCCAGGGAGGGACCGCAGGAGGGCTCTAGGGCGTGTCTGGCCTATCTCGCTCAGTCCTGATCAGCCGGACCCCAGCAGCAAGCTAACCTACTGGTCGGAACATCTGCCCCCCTGGTGGTCAGTGCACATCATAGTGACTGGTTGACCAGTCAACTGTCTGCCCCCTGGTGGTCAGTGTACAACATAGCGAGCAGTTGAGCAGCCTTAGCATATCATTAGCATATTACACTTTGATTGGTTGTTAGGTTGTTCTGATGTTTGGTCTATTTGCATATTACCCTTTTATTATATAGGATAAGAATTTCTTGTTAGTGGCTATACATCTACAAGGCATTATTAACTATACTCAGAAAAAATGACTCTTAACTATTAAAAAAAAAACAAATTGCCCCCAAATCATCAAAGACTAAATTATACCCAATTTTGTTTCAATTTTTTTTGTTTTATTGTTTTAGCCCTCTGTGTGTAACTCTATTTACCTGAATACTAGATTTCTTAAAACAATTCATTCTCCCATCTTCATAACAGTATTTATTACATGTTTAAAACATCAACTACTTTATAACCAATTAACATTCCTTAGCAAAGATACTACACTTTCTTGTTCACTCTCCCACTTTCGTAAAGAACTATTTCATACCTTCTCCTCCTCCATCAAACCTCCAGCTTATTTCTCACATCTTATGGTCCTGCTTTTCTTTTTTAAATACATATTTTTATTGATTTCAGAATGAGGAAGGGAGAGGGAGAGAAGGATAGAAACATCAATGATGAGAGAGAATCATTGATCAGCTGCCTCCTGCAAACCTCCTACTGGGGAATGAACCTGAAACCTGGGCATGTGTCCTGACCAGGTATTGAGCCATGACCTCCTGGTTCATAGGTCAATGTTCAACCACTGACCCACACCAGCGGGGCTGATCCTGAGTTTCTTTCACTGGTATAATAGAAGCAATAAGAAGAGAACTTAGCACACACTCTCTCTCTACCACTCTACGTGCATCTGTTTGCATATACCCTTCTGTCCTGTTGCTCATAGTGAATGCTCAGTGCTCATGGCAAAGATTAACCTGTCTCCCGTGTACTAGTCCAATTCCCCTCTGACTCAGGGACATGGATTCAGGAAATTGTCCCTCTCTCCCTTGCAGCAGGAAAAATTCCCTCTCCATTGAATCATTTTAAGAGCTTACAAGCATACTGTAACACTTTTCATGGTAAAAAAATAAAACGTTTGTTAGATTCCATATCTCCCTTCACTTTATCACTGAAATCTTCAAAAAAAAATTTCCACGCCTGCTTTCATGTCTTCAGTTCCTCTCCTCCCATTCTCTTGAGTCTACTCTGAGCAGCCTTTCAGGCCCACCACTCCCGGGAAAGGATCACTTCTCGGGGCCCTTAGTGACTGACTCGTCGCTAAATCCAGTGGTCAATTCCCATCCTGCCCTCAACCTACGGCTCAGTGGCAGGGAAGCAGTTGACCACTCTCATCCTTGAAACACTTTCTTCACACAACTTCTGTGTTAAGAGACTGAGAAGCCGTGGAAGGCGTTGGGGCAGAGAAGTGACCGAGGCTCCTCATCTCACTTAGAGAAAAAGCCAAAGTTCCTATCTGCTCTAGAGATCTGTATATTACCTCTGACGCCTGTCTAGAGCTCTGGTCTCATCTCTCTCCTCTCAGCCTCCCTCTCTCCACCCCAGGCCACACTGGTTTCTCTCTGTTCCCTGAATATATCAGGCACTCTCCTGCCTCCAGACCTTGCCTTTGCTGTGCCTCTATGGCTCATTCTCTGAGTTCCCTTAGGTGTCTGTTCAAAGGTCACTGTGTTAGCCATTTGCCTGCTTGCTCACTGGCACCCTCTCTTCTCCTTTCCATATCTTGCAAGGGGGCTGACATCCCCCCAACCCCACCCTGGGTTGTGTTTCCCAGGCTCCTCTATCAGGAGCTCACTGCTGGGTTTAGCCTTTGAGAATATTTTCTCAATGTGTAAACTTTGTAGGCAGGATATGTGTCTTGTTCCCTCTTAAATCCCTAATGTCTAGCATAGTTCCAGTCACAAGCAAGACACTCACTACGTTTGTGGAATAAACTAATGAAGTTTAATAACAAGTAGACTCAGAGCTCCCATCCTGGTCGGGTGGTGAAATCACTTAACTGGCTTTACCTGACGTCAGAAAGGGAAGAACACACCTTGCTATTAGGAAGCCTCCTTGAGCTTTTTGAGCCATGAAGATATAGGGGCCCAGGGCAGGGAGACAACCCAGGGTGCAGGCATCAATGTCAGCAATAACAATAGGGGCTTTGTGTGATAGGTTGAGGATTTGGGGCCTTATTCTGTAGGCAATAGGAAGCCATTGAAGGATTTCAGCCAGGCAGAAACATATTCAAATTGGTGTTTAGTAAGGGATAGCACATTTAAAACATGAGATTTTGAAATTCATGGGTCAGAGAAGAGGTCAGAAGTAGAGTCGTAAATGTAGGAGCCAGGAGCTTATCGTTGCTGACATATTTTTGCATTTTGCTAACATTTTAATTAAAAAGACCCTCACAAATTTTCTTTCCTTCTCCTAGGTATCTTCTTTTGAAATATTCCATTGAACTATAGTACAAGCCATTCCTGGTTTTCTGATGATTTTCTTATTAATATGAGCTCAATAAACATCCCATGGCTTACTAGTCCTTTTATTTTTTAATTTTAAATCTTCACTTGATATGTTTGGGTGGGTTTTTTTTATTATTGATTTGAGAGAGAGAGGAAGAGAGAGAGAGAGAGAGAGAGAGAGAGAGAGAGAGAGAGAGAGAGAGAGAGAGATGAGAAACATCCATTAGTTGACTACCTCACTTACCCACCTTGACCAGGGGTCTAACCCACAACCCAGTTATCTGCCCTAACTGGGAATCGAACCTGCATCCTTTTAGTGTATGGGACAACGTTCCCACCAACTGAGCCACCTGGCCAGGACACCAATCCTTTTGACCTTTTTCTATGTAGGCACCAGCAGATACTAGTCCAGCTTTAATTTTTAAAGAATTATCTGAACCACTTAAAAATATTTTTATTCGTCCCTCCAATAGTATTTCCTTTCAGTGAGTTCTTTGCACTGTTTAAAATAACTTGAATATTTTCCTAGGAGCTGGAATTTTCCTCCCAAGTAACCTTCCTTTCATCAGATTTCATAGTGGAGAACGTGTCAGGGAAGGAAGGTGGGGAAAAAGATCTCTCTCCACTCCCTTGTCTTTTTTAAATCCCTAGAAATGAGAAGAGGCTTGCTCATGACTTAGAAGTGGTGGGCTGAAGCCTTCTAGAGCCACCTGGTGGGTTCCATTGCCAGCCTGAATCCAGGCAGCATTCATGAGAACCGGGAGCTGCAGGGCGCTGGCATGGCAGCTGCCCCTAGTGGCACCGAGGAGAGCGCAGTGCGAGTCTGCAGGAGAAACCAAGCCTTGCATGTTCCTGAGTGCAGGAAACATGTAACGAGGGTGTCTGTTCATGGGCATACCAGGGAGCACGACTGGAATGTTAAAGCCTTCAGAGCCTCTATTTGAGGAAAAAGAGGGGGAAATGAATCTGCTGATACTTCATATATATTTTAGGACCTTAACACAGCTCAGCACTCACCCTGAATTTTTGCAAATCACTTTTCAGAAATTAAAGCTTTTAAAAGTCTCTTTCCATTTTATTATTTCTTTTATTTTGGAGGGTAGTGATGTGTATATCTACTTCACATCAGGTATGAGAAATGGCCAAGGCCAGTACATGTAACTTTTTATATATCCTACAGATACACCAAGAAAATATCACCCAGTGGCATGGAAGAAAATCTACTAGACTTTAGGTTCTGGCTTGGGTTTCTGGACTCAACCAGCTCAACTCTAACTTTAATAAAGTTATTAATTTTTCTGGACTTCTCTTTCTTTAAATGAAAAAGGAGAAGACGAAGGGCCCATCCTTCTAGACTAAATATTTGTATGTTGCCATGTTGCCATCTTTCAGGGACCTATATAGTATGCTGTGGGTCAGGAAACTGAGATCTGAAAAAGAAAGTTTCCTGAATCTCCCTCCATTCCTATCACCTTTTCTGCCTCTTTCCCATGCGTCCATTCCACAAACCCATCTCAGACATCAAGGACAGCCATTAGTCATGCTGGTAGGGTCAATTCTCAGTCACCTCCTTCCTGAAGAGCTCTCCTGGTGGCTGTGGTTGGCGTTGCTACAATGGATCTCCATCATTGCTTGTGGCATGGCCAGGCCATGCTAGCTGCTCTAGTGGCAGTGGAATGCCCGGGACCGCTTCACCCAGCTGCTCCCACCTCTCCTAGTGTGGCTCCCAAGCTACTGGATCCCTGGGCTGCTGGGCAGTTACACATCACTTGCTCCGTACTTCCTCTAGAGGGCAGCACAAATCACAGTCCCTGCCAAGTAGTTGGCTGGTAGAATCCATTCTAATCCCCCTAGCCTGGATTGATATTCTGGGAACAAGAACAAAAGTGTCACACCCACTGGTCTTCCCCTGAAGGCATTTCTGCATGGTGGAATCAGCCCTGGCCTGATATCCCATTTCCACCTCCATGCTTAGTAGCCGCGTGGTTTTGGGGAAAGTTATTGAACCTCTCTAAACCTCAGTTTTCTTACCTTTAAAATAATAATAAATTTTTAAAACACATGGTTGTTTTGAAGACTAAGTCAGATAACACATGTTTTTTTTTAGACTGTGGATTGGCTGCCTAAAAGCCATCCACACCCACTTTTCCCTTGCCCTCATTCTTTCCAGACTTCCTTGAAGCCTCCAGAACTAAATTACACAGAACAGGGGCTTTATTCTAAAAATTATGAGTTCCAACAGATTCCCAGGGATAGAAAGGTAATACCACCCAACCTCTCTCCATCACTCATGTGCCCCTCTCTCTCTGCAACTGCCTCTCTAGCATTCTTCTCCCCTTCTGTAGAATGCTTTCCTGGACTCTTTTGGTCCACAGAGGGAAAATGCCTCCTGGGTTCATTCCGAACTCAAACATCTTCTAAGTTTACAAAATACCCGGAGAGGAAAGGACCTGCCTGACCCAGCTTTGGATCGGGTGCCTGCCTCTAGACCGGTCGGCTGTGACCGAGAGTCCAGGCCGTTTGTATAAAATGGCGCAGAGGAACCATGACAAGTCTGCGAGGGTGGCAGTTCCCAGAGAAGAGGAACAGCAGGCAGCAATAAATGTGTAGGGTGGAGGAGTTACATAAGAGGTATAAGACTAGGTTTTAGCCCTTACGGAGGTTATCATGTAGTTGGGGAACATTAAGAAACATCAAGTCTTCAGTTAAAATTGATTTTGAGCCCTGGCCAGTGTGGCTCAGTTGTTTGAGCATCATCCCCTGCACCAAAAGGCTGCTGGTTCGATTCCCAGTAGGGGCATGCCAGAGGCAACCAATCAGTGTTCCGCTCTTACATGGATGTTTCTCTCTCTCCTTCCCTCTCTCTTTAAAAATCAATTTTAAAAAATCGTTCTTAAGAATTGATTTTGATGGTGAAGGGAATAATGTTTTTAAAAACAACTCCAAAAACAATCAATAGTGGTAGAAGAAATATTGTGCTTCTTTAGGTCCAATCAGTGAAGCCCAATGCATATGGGTGTGGCATGCGGGCATTGCCCTTCCTTCTGCCTTGGAAGAGAATAAATAAAAGCACTTATTCAAAATAAAAGATGGTAGGAAACAGGCCTAGTCAGAGAGGGGAAGCATTTAAAGTGGGATGGATCTATCTGCCCTGGGCAAGAATTAATGGAATTAAGCCAGGAAGGGGGATTTACTATTCACATGAAAGAGGTTACAAAATAAGGCAGGATTAAGTAGCATAATTAGAGGCTATGAAAAAGAGATCAAGAAGTTTGGCTCTATGAAGCCAGTAGATCTTGGCCCAGTGGTAAAGAAGATGGAGGGGGCAGGGGCATTCCTGGAGGCATACGGTGAACAAAGGAACCCAGGTTGGAGTGAACGTGCAAGGGAGCCCAGAGCAGCGGCCCTTAAACTGTGGGATGCACAGCGAAAGCACCCAGAGTGCCTGTAAGATGCAGATTCCTGGGCTCCTGGTGCAGAGATTCCCCTATAGTTGGTCTGGAGTAGGTCCCAGGACTGGACATGTTTAAGGAGCACCTCAGGGGTTGTGCCTCAGGGGGTCTGCGGAGCACAGCTTGAGAAGCACAGGGGTCTACACTGGTGCTGCCTACTAGGCAAAAGAAATGGCTTTTCCTTCTGAGTATGTGTTCCCTCGGTGACAGCAGCTACCAGACTATGAGGTCTCTTCTGCTGGCCCAGGAGAGCTGCCTTCAGCCAGTGCCATCGTGGCAACCTCCTAGGCTCCTTCAGTCCTCCATCCCCAGAGGGGCCCCTTGATCACCAGCTGATGTGACCTTCACCGCACAGCCTGTCACTGTGAGGCAGTGACACCAGCTCAAGATGCAACGGAAGCTGTAGAGATGCTGCATCCTTCTTAGACAATGTTGCTGTTTATGTCTCCCTAACTCAATCACTTGTCTTCCATGATCTAACCACAGTTAATATTTGATATAAACTTAATAATCAGCATTCATACAATAGTAAAAGAGTGTTTTTTATCTTAACTTTTAAAAAAAAAAGATGGTTTGTTTTTAAAAAGGAAGAGTTACTATCCTAAACTTCTCAAGAGTTGGTACTATTTATTAACCACACAGTTGTCTTTTTCTTTCTAAGCCACTTTTTTATCTCCTCTCCTGTAATTCAACCCACCTAATTTCTACGAGGGTATTATTTTACAATAAGAAACAGAGTTAAGAATAAGTCAAATCACTTTTAAGGTGTTGGGACTGAAACTAAGGTTTCTTAACACCCCACCCAAGAGTTTTTCTTATTAAGGCATTATCTTGTCATTATTTTATTCTTAAATTGTTCCCTTTGGTTGTTTTCAGAAAAACTTAAAATGCTAATAAGATGTCTTTCAGTCACTTGAACCAGAAATCAAAGTACATACAGATAATTAGACCTTCTTCATTCTCTGCTCAAACTTATATATATGTACACACACACACACACACACACACACACACACACACACACACACACATTGATTTCAGAGAAATGAAGGGAGAGAGAGGTATAGAAGCATCAGCGATGAGAGAGAATCCTTACTCGGCTGCCTCCTGCAGGCCCCCTACTGGAGATCAAGCCTGCAACCCAGGCATGTGCCCTGATGGAGAATTGACCTCCTGCTTCATAGGTCTCTCTCATTTCTCTCTCTCCTCCTCCTCTCCCTTCCTCTCTGAAATCAATAAAATAAAATAAAAATCTTTAAAAAAAAAAAAAAAAAAAGACCTGGGCCCAGAAATGGCACACTGTCACTCCTGCCATATTTTATTGGTCAAGCAATTACATCTCTGCCTGTGCAGTAAAAGAGAGGAATAGTAAAGAATATGTGGCCATCTTTAATCCATCACAGAGGTTATGCACCAAATGTTTGTAGAACATGTCGTAAGGTCTGGGCCCGGTGAAAGACTCTGGGAGTACCAAGGAGAGCTCACTCACTCCCTGCCACTAACAAGCCAGAGCCCCGAGGAGAAGCGGATGTGTTTATACTTCCTACTCTTGATCTTTCAGGAACTCTCCAAGATAATAAATCAGTGAAATCAGGAATGAATTTTAGAAGGAGATAATGTTAAAAGAGAAAAACAACATTGTCTAATAATCTCCAGTTGCTCATAATTCAAATGTTTATTTATCTAATAATACCTGGTGTTACAAATAAATTGTGGTGTGGAGCTGAAGCTTGAACGGTCAAAGGGGAACTAAATGGCAGAGATAACTTCTTTGAGGAACAGAGCTTGTGCATGCTAAGAAGAAATTGTAGTCGGTTCTCAGAGATAGTGGGATGAATTCTAAATGATTTTAGTTCCCATCTGTAAGGCAAGTGGTTAGGCCAGTTATCATCCTTGGCAAACCTGTCAATCACAAGTCAGAGAAGGCTCACTCTTGTCAAGATTGTTAGGATCATAAAGGAAAGGCAGAGCAATCACGCATCACACCTTGGTGGAGAGGGAAGGTAATGTTCCTAGTTCAGCAGCCTTCCAGCTAGGATGCTGCCTCGTCCTAAAGCAGAGCTGTTAGGCATGAAGCCACTTAGTTTAATAGACTGACATGTCACAGTTGGTTAAGGTCTGAGATTTCTAGCAAGAGTCTGGAATAATATGGTTAGATTATCATAGGATATTGTATTCATAAAGCAAAAATATAATAAAGATTTTTACTATGAAGCAACTGGTTTAGATTCTGCTTTTGAGGGATGTTTCCTGAGGGACATGGCCATCCAATTACTGACGTACAAGCTGTTCCCCGAATGCCATGTTCTTTGGGTCTCCGGGCTTTGCCCATGTTGCTCTCTCACCTGGAACACCTGAGTTATACTGGAAAAGGGAAAGGAAAATGTGAGAAGGTGACTACAGAAGTGGTCCCAGGAAGACAACATGTTTTCCTAACAGAGATGCGGATTACAACTGCTGTTGTTTAGACAGGAGAGAGATCAATGAGGACCCACCTGATGAGAAAAGGCCTTTTTTTAGGGTGTATAATCTTTCGCTAATCAGAGATGTTGAAGAAGATTTCATGCTGGCAAAATAGCACAGGTAAGAAATGGATGCAGTTCGGGCCAGTGGTTTTTGTGCACCTACTCTATGGCAGGCATTGGCTGCTAATGAGCAAAGCATGGGACCAGGACACACTCAGGAGACCTTGAGGCGATCAGCTCAGTACCAGTGTCTCTGGGTGATTGAAGAATGTTGGGAGAGAGGGTTAGCAACCGAGGCATGGCCAAGTTAGGAAGAGGCTTGAGCCCTCTACTGAAGTCTTCGAAGCCAGTATTCCTCATTCTAGAAGTAGGAGTTTCTTTGCTGCAAAGAACTCTTGATAGATTCCTTCCCAAAGGCATAATCCATTTTTCACATAAAAAAGAATAGGGCCTGCATGCTACATATATCTCTGTTGTCATCTCTGTTAAACATAACTTATATTTGAAATCAAATGCCTACTGTTCTTGTACCAGTCCCTGTACCCATAGACTTCTTATTCTTACATATTTGCTGATTTAGACATGATATGAACTGTGTATTGTCCAATGATTTAAAAATATCATTGGTTTTCTTAGATGATTATGAAATTAGGGGTAAACTATTTCATATGTTGTGTTTTTCTAAATCACATTATTAAAATATTCAGTTTACTTCAGGAAGATGAGGCTAGGAGAAGGAAGAATAAATAATATCTATAAAGTAGACTCCTGAAAATGGAAGATAATGGTAATTCCCTATCTTCTCTCTTCTTTCCCCTGGTATAGTAGGGGTGAAGTACATAGACTGCTTCACCTACTGTGGGAATGCCTTCCATATACCAACATTCTTGCTGCTACAATTCTCTTATTTCAACCATTTCTTCCATGATATGCTTTCCAGTATTTCAACTATATTAGGCTAACCTTAGATATTGTCCATCTTAAAACATGGTCTTCTAAACTAGAGCAAATAACTCAGATGGGATCTGATTAGACCATGTCATAAGTCTGGTCTCCCAAACAAAATTACAAGGCTCTCAAGCCAAGCTCATTGCCATTCTCCTCTCTGGGGCCCTCAGCCCACTCCAAAACATATCACTTTCCATCTTCTGCCACATGTACACTTGGCCCAGTTTCTGAATGTGATAGTGGTTAGGATTTCCATCTACATTGTGAGTGGAGTATTAGTTAGGAATGCTTTCCATTGTGAATAATGGAATTCTATCAATGGCTTAAACAAAGGGGTTTACAATCCTGTCTAATAAAGAGGGAATATGCAAATTGACCATCAAATCACAAATATGGCAGCACCCATAGCCACAAGATGGTGGTGCCTAGTTCCCTCAGCCCCGCCGGAGTCCCACAGTCCTTTCAGCCCAGCCAGGGGGGTAGTAGGTGCACGGTGTGGCTGTACTTGCCCTCAGCCCCCCAGCCACCCAGGGCCGGCCTGAGGCACAAGCAAGCCTTGGATGGAGGCTGCCCAGTCATCCAGGGTGGGCCCGAGGCACAGGCAAGCCTCAGATGGTGGCTGTCCAGCCACCCACGGCCACCTGAGGCTCAGGTAACCAGGGCCGGCCAAGGCTTGTGCTGCCGGCAGTAGCAGCAGCAGAGGTGTGATGAGGGTGTTGCCTTCCCCTGATCGCCGGGTCGCCTCCCGCCCCTGAGGGCTCCCGGACTGTGAGAGAGGGCAGGCCGGGTTGAGGGACCCCCACCCTCCAGTGCATGAATTTTCATGCACCAGGCCTCTAGTTCTTATATAATAGCAGACAAGATAAAAGTTGCTCCTGGCATTATTTTAGTGGCCAATGATGGCAGGGCTGGCATCTCCTAGACTCTCTTAGCGTTTTCTTTCTAGTTACAAGTACAGGCAAGTCAGGGGGGAAAAGGAGTGAAGGCTAGGTCTGTTCTATTCCTTTTAAAGGAAAAACAAAAGCTTTCCCAATGACATCTTCAGCAAACTTCCCCACTGTCTCATTGACCACACTTGGGTCATATGGCACTTACTGCTGCAAGGGAGTCCAGGAAGTTGGAGAACATGACTGATATGACTAGCTTAGACTGTTCATAATCCATTGCCTGGGGCTGGGCACATCACTGTCCAGAAACAAGGAAGAAGAAAGGGAAAAGTCCTGGATATCAGAGAATGTATAACAGTGTCTGCCATGGTAGAACATGAAAGTCATATGGCCCTATATCCAATATCTACATTGCTTGGGGATGAAATTAGTCTTTGGGAAGCCATACATACATCCAACTACAACCTCCCTCCCTACTCTACTGGTATCTATTCATTTCTTGCTAGAACTGAAGTCCAGCTACAAATAGAAGCCATGAATTCAGCTAATGCCTGCCAATATCTTGCTCTGGATCCTGCAACCAGTTATAACTTTCATCAATCTCAACAGATATCCCTGATCTTGGACTCAGACTTGACCCTTAAGGATTAGAGCTTTTGTTGCTTTTTAATATCTGCTTCATGTCCCATTTTACCTTTCCAATTCAGACTTCTTGATTTTGGACTTGGGCCTGGACTGGGATTTGGTCTTGGCTGGCGTTAGCTCAAATCCTCTTCCTAACTGGGAACTCCCAGCATGCCTTGAAGCTCAAGCCACATTGTTTATGACACATAAATAGATTACTAAATAAATTCTTGTTGAATTGCTTTGAATATTTAAATTCCCAGGATGTCAACTGCTGTTACTAACAGCAATTGCCATCTGTCAGAAATGCTATTAAGGAAGTGACCTCATTCAGTGAAGATTTGTAAGTAAACTTCAATTTATTAGACAATATGGTCAAAGATAAATGAAGTTCCATTTTTAAGAGAGAAACTTTTGAAAGTTTCATACATCAAATAATGAACCACAACAACAATCAGAAAGTGATAAAACAGGACAAGTCTGAATATGGGTTGATTTTGTGCTGTATGGCCAATCTTCCCTGAATATTTGATGACTAAGTTTTCATATAAAAGAAGCAAAAGCAGAAAGTCAGAAGACTTGGAAATATGATAACATCATGCACGAATCCTGATATCTATATTCCAGGAAAGTGTCTCATCTAAAGAGTAAAAATACTTTCTTTCACCAAGATAATGAGAATTATTTAACCTACCATTTTTTCTATAGCTCAGAGTTAAGAATAATACATAAGCACAATATAATCACATTTTCTAGAGTCTTGGTATCTGTGCATCCCCATAATCCTGCAAAGCATTTTATTTTCTGTGTTTTTTAAATTGTTTTTTTACATATATATAGCCTATTGAAAGACATCTAAAAGTCTTTTTACAAAAGATAAAGGTGTTTTTATTTTTATTTTTGTTGTGATTGTTTTGGTTTGAAGAGGGACAGCTCAAAGGGGTTGCAGTTAATCAGTACAAATTTTTTGTGATCTAGCTTTTTACAAAAGTAGCTTATTAGATTAACTATTAATAAATAGGTAGATCATATCTGACTTTCATATGATGTCAGTTGGGCATTTAACATGGTTTGGCAAGATTTGAATGGCAATAACATCAAGGCTGAGCTCTCTGGCAAGAGCTTGCCCTGTAGACATTGTGCCTATATTGCTAACTGGGAGGAGTTTCACATGCTGTGGTAACTGAGTATGCCTATGTCAGGGATGATCTTTGATTATAAAAGTTCAGAAATCCAACTACTTTTCTTACTGTCCTGGGGGTCTCGTGACCTCTTAAGGTAGAGCCACAATTTTCTTTTGGGGAAATTCAAGTAATTGAATGAATGTTTACATAAGGTCTCAGAGTACCATCCACTGACCAGGCATGCCAACTCTGATTGACTTGTAGTGGCTGTGGGCACTGTGTTGCAAGGGTTCTGAGATTTCATCCAGCCTCAATGGGAAAGATGCTCAGTGTCATTAATACTATCTGTCGGGGATGGAGGGGAAGTTAGAATATGGTTGTTTGTTTTTAAATTCTCATCCGAGGATATTTTTCCATTGATTTTTAGAGAGAGTGGAAGCGAGAGGAAAAAACAGAGAGAAATATCGATGTGAGAGAAACACATCAATCGGTTGCCTCCTGCAAGAGCCCCAACCAGAGCCCGGGCCGGGGAGGAACCTCTGACTGAGGTACGCACCCTTGACCGGAATTGAACTCGGGACCCTTTGGTCTGCAGGCTGATGCTCTATCCACTGAGCCAAACCGGCTTGGGCAGTTGGTCCTTTGTGCTCTGAAGAAACTGATGTAGCAAATATGATAACATCATGTATAATCCTGGTATCTGAATGAGTTGTTTAATATTGATCATTTGAAATCTGAAGGGATGTTAGCTGAAGGCAGCAGTTTGGAGTGTGGTCCACCTAAGAGAGAATTGTTCTCTCACTGCGAATTAGATATTAGGAGAAGCTGCATATTGAGCCTACTTTTGGTTCATGGATTGTGCAATCAGAATAGAACAGGGCATCTGTCCTCCTGTTTGCGGGGCCTGAGGAATGGCATCCTACTCATCTAACAGTTATTAATAACTGAGTACATGCTAGGCAGATTAGGTTTTGCATATATTACCACATTTAATATATTACCACATTTAATCCTCATGTCAACCATTTTCCAGGTGAGAAAACAGAGGCTCAAAAAGGCTCCATAACTCTCCTAAGGTCACAGAAATAGTAAGGGGCACAGCTGAGACTGAAATCCAGGCAGTCAACCTCTAGGGCTTGTACCCTTACGTCCTACAGTATCTGCAACTGCAGACTAAACCAAATTAAACAGCTGTTGGTTGAAGGGGCGAGGACCAGGACACAGCCTGGTTTTATAACATTTGAGCCAGACATAAGATGTTCAAAGATTATTGCTCTCCACTGTGACTCTAGAAATACTATTTTACTACAATCTTGGTTCACCTGTATTTCCATTGTCCTTATCTGGCAAGGCCACCCCAATGACATGGATGGGAAGTGTTAGCAAAAAAGTTCGATGTAAGTCATGCCATTGTCAATCATATAATCATATCTCCTTTTAAACATGCCCAGGGAGTTGGTTATTTAAAGGAATCTATTGGCAAATGCTCTCCCTGAAAATGAAAAATCTTCTTGTAATGAAAATAATCAGCCCATGTTCTGTTTTACAAGTCTGATTTTTTTTTTTTAACTCCAGATTTTTTTCTTGGCAGGTGGGAGGTGTTTGGTTTGAGTGGGGAGAATTTAGCCCTGAGGAGAAATCAGGAGCCAAAACCAGAAGCTCATTTGCTTTTTTTATCCTTCTCCTTCTTAAATCTCGGGGGCAAGGTGGGATTTAGACCAGGAATGGGCATCGCTGCACTGGACATGGGTTTCTCTGCCTGGGTGGTTACTGTCCCCATGCCAGGGGACGGTTGCCTTGCCCAGCAAGACTCCCCACAGTGGACGCCACGGAAGCCTGGTGAGCACAATAAACCAGCATCTGGAAGGACAGCATCATTCAATTTGGGGTAAAGATCAAGGAAATGAGAGAAAAATGTTCATCAGTTCTCATACGGGAGGCCAAAGAGATGCTCACGTATTCATCCAAGGGCGAACTATCAACAACAACAACAAAAGTTCAATGGCCCTTTCTCACCCAGCCTTCATCTTGGGAATCTTGATGGGACTCAAGAATATGAGTTTCCCCGGATTTGTCTCTGTGTACTTACCTGGTTTACAGAGCCATTTCGAATTGTGAAAACTCTGGGGCCGTGAATAAGAAAGGAGAGGGAAGATGCAAAACCCAGACTAAAACCTGTGCTCCGGAATAGTCGCTCAGCTGCGCCAGCTGCTTTATGAAACTTCACTTATTGTTATTTAAATTGTGTTTTCAAAGCTGAAAAAATTTTCCCTGATCTATATGTAGACCAATGCTTCTCAAACTTTTCAGCTGAAGTACCTCTAACCGCAGCAGGGTTGAGCCACACATTCTGCTCCTGCCCCGCCCTCCCCCTGGCGCCTGCACACACACACTCGCCTGATGTCCCAGGGTCATAGAAGGAGCCTGCTCAAGAGCACATCTTCCCTGCCCTGGCCAGTGTGCTCAGTTGGTTGGAGTGTGGTCCTGTGCACCGAAAGGCGGTGGGTCTGGATGAGAAGAAATAAACCAAAGAACTTATATACTTATATGCATAGCCCATGGCCATGGCCAATAGGGTGGTGAAGACCTGGGGGGTGGGGGAGATAGGGGCTGGGAGGAGGGAACTAAAGGGGAGGGGAATGGGAGCTACCTGTAATACTATCAACAATATAAAAATATATACACATATATTTTTTTAAATAACCCCAATAAATAAATAAATAAATGGAACAACAATAACAAAAAGTGGTGGGTTTGATTCCCAGCCAGGGCACATACCCAGGTTGCAGGTTTGATCCCTGGTTGGGGTGCCTCAAGATCTGTTTTAGCTAAAAAAAAAAAAAAAAAAAAATTAAATAAATAAATTAAAAATCACAGATTTTGCACCCTTGCTTTGGTCCTGGGGGTGTGAGTTACAAAAGGATACACTGAAGTCAGGTGAAGTTTAACTGATTATGGTAAAGGCAGAGGAGACAGTAAAGGGAGAGGATGTGTAACTTTAGCCTGGCAGAGGATGTGTAAAATACTGTTAACGTAAAAACATTCAAACCTGTAAAGAATCTTTGTGAGTTTATTTGAGCCAAACTGTCGACAATTGCCGGGAAGCAGTATCTCAAGCGATTGGGATAGTGCTCCGGAGAATGGCGGGTTACATCTGTATTTATACATTGAACCAAAGGAGGAGATGTAGGTGGGTTACACGAAATCCATTGGTGATAGATTAGAGAGGCGGGAGAAAGCAAAGGCGGGGAGAGGGGGACTCTGGGATTGGATAAAAAGTAAAATGATAGACACATACTTAGATGGGTGTAGGATAGCCAACAGCCAATAATTAACATGATAACAATGAAGGAATTTGTGGTATCTGTCCTGGAGCCCAGGCACATTAGGTTGTGCCCCAAGGGGTCCAGAAAAAAGGGATGTTACAAGTTACACAGACATTTCAAGAATATGTTATCATAGATGCAAAAAGACAGATAGGCTCAGTTAAGGTAAAGGTTGACCTTGTCAGTGAAGATACCGGCCTAGGATGTAACTATCCACCATAACTGCTTTTAGTTAAAGTTTAATTTCAGACCATCCTTTGTGGTTACTTTAGGTCTCTGAGTTTGCAAGACTGCCAAGCAGGCCTTCCCTGAGCTTGTCAGGTTAGCATGTGGCCCCGGTGTGAGTTACAAAAGGATACACTGAAGTCAGGTTAAGTTTAACTGATTTTGTTAAAGGCAGAGGAGACAGTAAAGGGAGAGGATGTGTAACTTTAGCCTGGCAGAGGATGCGAAAAATTCGAAAGTCTTAAATCTTAAATGAGGGTTAAAAGGGGAGAACGCAGCATGCAGTGACTATGGAACAATGTTGGTTAGAACAGACAGCATGTACCACAGTGATATACCACATAGCCTGAGTGTGCAGTAGGCTATCCTATCTAGGTTTGTGTAAATACTCCCTATGATGTTCATACAAAAACAAAGTCACCTGACGCATTTCTCAGAACCTATCCCTGTTGTTAATTGTGCATGACTATATTTGGAATCATAAGTACAAAAGTAGGCCCTGGCCAGTAGCTCGGTTGGTTAGAGTGTCATTCTAATATGTCAACATGCTTTTCAGACATGCTCTCCCCATAACCCTCTTTGTAAAAACACTTTGTATTTATTTATTTTACGTTGATTTTTTAGAGAGGGAGAGAAGAAGGGAGAGAGAGAGAAACAGAAACATCAGTTTGTTGTTCCACTTATTTATGCTTTCATTTGTTGATTCTCGTATGTTCGGGGATTGAATCCCGCAACCTTAACTCTGCTCGGTGATCCTGTTGGTGGTGAGAGCACTGGGGTGTTATCCGAGTCTGTGGTGTATGTTGTGAGATGAAGCTGCGGCTTTTCCAGAACTTCTCATAGTTGACTGACAGTCCCAGTCTGCCTTCTGGATCCCCCGTTGTGTTTGCCCTGAGGCCACGTTCCCCAGGGCTGCTCCCAGCAATGACTGAGCATGGTGGGGGTACGTTAGTACAGGCTTGCTCCTGCTGGTCCCAGCATAGAGGGCTCCCCATCCCCGCGTCTAAACTCTCTTAGAATTGAGCAGCAGCCTGGGGCTCTTACTACCAGTCCTCCTGCCTTCCCCGTGTCCCTTTCACAGGCGTCCGACGTAGCACTGTGTCTGCAGGCTGTCCCGGCTACTCTGGTGTCCTTGCCTTTATTCTTCCAAAGAGGTTCCCCGCCAAAATCTCCTGCGTGTCTGACCCCGTATTGGTGTTGGCCTCTTGAAAGATCTGAACTAACCTAAAAGCAAAGGGGTAATTATAAGATACTAGTAGCCCTGCGCATGAATCCGGCGGGGCTGAGAGGACTGGGCGCTGCCATCTTGTGGCTATGGGCACTGCCATCTTTGTGATGGAGTGACGGTTAATTTGCATAGTACCCTTTTATCAGATAGGATTCTAATTGCTAGGATTCCCAGTATGAAACAAAGGAGATGTAATATAGAATCAATTAAATAAAAACCCTGAGTCCTACATGTGAAATGGACGTTTCTGTAGAAAGGTGTGAGGTATTTTATCTTTAAATACCAACCAGCCCCCAGGATGGTCCCCAGCGTTCTGTCCTCTGGGTATTCACAGCCTCGTGCAGTCCCCACCCCTTGCCTGACCTGTATAGCGAGTGGGAATAGCTTGTGAATGACAGAGTGTGACTCCCAAGGCTAGATCATAAAAATCATCGTGTTTCTGCCTTGTTAGCTTGGATCACTTGCTCCGGGGAAAGCCAGCTGCCCCGCCATGAGGACATTCCTGCAGCCTTTGGGGAGGGCGATGTGGTGAAGGCCGAGGTGTCCTGCCAGCAGCCAGCACCAACGTGCAGATTGGGAGGGCACTGCCTTGGAAGTGGATCGTGCAGCCCTGGCCGAAGTCACAACCCCCCAGGAAAGCTGCTCTCGGTTCCTGACCCACTGAAACTGTTTAAAATCATAAATGTTTATTGTTGTAAGCATTATGCTTTGGGGTAATTTACACAGCACTAGAAAACTAACTCACACACACACACACACACACACACACACACACACACACACTTTATAACTTTGTCCATTCGCTGAAAGACATATTAGTATAAGCAATGTTTCTCGTAGCAGGACTCCCTAGTGCTCAGACTAGCCTTGAAATACCATTTGGCCCTAAAAGGAGCCAGGTTTGGCTCAGTGGATAGAGCATCAGCCTGTGGACTGAAAGGTCCTGAGTTCGATTCCAGCCAAGGGCATGTACCTTGATTGCAGGCCTGGGCCCTGGTCAGGGCAAGTGCAGGAGGCAACCAATCTCTCACGTCACTATTTCTCTCAGTCTTTCCCTCTTTCTTCCACTCTCTCTAAGAAGCAATGGAAAAATATCCTTGGGTGAGAAATAAATAAACGAATGAAAGGAGCCAGGGTTTCTTGGAGCAGTGATTTCAGATCCAGGGTAGGAAAGGTACAACATGAACCAGAGCCTCTTATCATTTCAGCTAGCAGGGAAGCTACCAAAGACTACTAGGGTCCTCCCATAAGGACTTAGGAGTCAACTTCAAGGGACTCCCACTAGCCCAAGGTGGGATGATTTGAGCTTCAATAATGATAATGATAGCAATGGACTGAAATCTATCCAATATATGTAAATCTATGAATCATTATGATATTAAAAAATAATTGTTCACTTTTGGAGGATAATGGGGAACGAATTTATTATCTTCAAAACTGGTTTAAAAAGATGGGAAATAAACCTTTCTATATAAATTATACCACTGGGTTAGTAGAAGAGGGAAATACCTCTTTACAAAAGTATTCTAGCTTAATAAATGAAAAAGAAATGATAGAATTAGAGCATCATTATTTTGCCACCCCTAATGAATTAATGGATCTAGACATTATTAACAGCTTCTAACATCCCCAAAGGAGAGACAGCCATACACTATTTGCCTCCTGAAAAAAGAACAGAACGCCACCTGTAGTCTTGCCAACAAGATCAAAAGTCCGATGAAGCTTCTGAATCCAGCTGCCAATTTACAGGAAATGCAAGGACAAAAGAATATGTTGATTAAAAAAAAAAAGAAGAAGAATATGTTGAACTGAACTGCACCACACATTCAATCAGCAAATTCATGTATTCAAATTTAAACTGTGTGTTAGTCAGCAAAGTCAAACTGTGGGGAACTCTGCAGGTCACACAGCCTGGGTTCTTGAACAGGAAGGAAAGGAAAAGAAAGGGCCAGATGGGAAACCTTTAGATTAAAGGAGACTTAAAAATCACAGTCAAGCCCTGGCCAGTTTGGCTCAGTGGATGGAGCGTTGGCCTGCAGACTGAAGGGTCCCGGGTTCGATTCCGGTCAAGGGCATGTACCTTGGTTGCGGGCACATCCCCAGTGGGGGGTGTGCAGGAGGCGGCTGATGGATGGTTCTCTCTCATCGATGTTTCTAACTCTCTTTCCCTCTCCCTTCCTCTATAAAAATCAATAAAATATATTTAAAAAAAAATCACAGTCAATCTTAAAAACAGACAAGAATATAATACAGTGTTTAGAGATGCATACTTTGGTGATAAAACTAGAAAGAAACACAAGGAATTGATTGGTATTAAATGGACAAGGCAGATACTATAAAACAATTGTTCTCAAACTTTAAACACATGCCTGAATCACCCAGAGGGTTTTTCGAAACACTGATCACTAGGCTCTACCCCTGGAGTTTCTGACTTAGCAGGTCCGTGATAGGGACCAAGAATTTGCATTGCAATCAGGTTCCCAGGTAGTGATGAAACCACTGATCCAGAGACCACCTGCTGTAAGGCAGGGGAGTGGCTACTTGGGATGGGCAGGTGACAAACAAATGAGGACCGGTGGCTGGCCAAGTTCCAGTTCTTGGGTATTGGTCACCGGAATGTCAGCCTTATTGTAATTCATTCCGCTGCACGTTTGTTTTACATGGGTTTTGTTTGCATCTGAGTTCTGTTTTATAATAATGAGGCTAAAAAATTAAAATTCTGCAAGTGAAACAAACATACAGACGTCAGATATTTAAAGTCCAACTGAGTGATTTCCTCGGGTTCCAAAATCAGAATTTAGGTATGGCACGTCTGTCTCCTATATGACATGCACAGTCTATATTTTAGTTCCAGCCTCAATATAGGCTCCCATGTTTCCTCCTACAGAAATTAGATAAATCATGGAGAAACGGAACAGTCTCACATGTGAGAGACAACTTATTTATAATTAGGCATTTCTCATTTTTCTTTACCACAGATATTGTGATATTTCTGAAGCAGCGATGAAAGTAAAGCCCTGGTATCAATATAAAATGTTGGGAGTTAGAAACAAAACAAAACAAAACATAGTGTGCACTGGTGGCATAGTGGGGAGCACAGCTGCCTTCCAAAAGACTACTTGAATCCTCAAGGCGCTTTGGTCTACTCTGGAGATGCAGATTTTTTTTTTTAAGTTTTTAAAATTGATTTATAGAGAGAGGGGCAGGGAGGGAGAGAGAAAAGCATCAATGTGAGATGGAAATATTGATCAGCTGCCTCCTGCACGACCCTCACTGGGGATCGAGCCCGCAACCTGGGCAAGTATCCTGACCGGGAATCGAACCGTGACCTCCTGGTTCATGGGTCAACACTCAACCACTGAGCCACGCAGGCCAGGGCAGAGAAGCAGATTTTTTAAAAAGGCTACAAATAAATGAAATTAGAAACATTACATAAAATTAGAAACATTGACTGTACTTTTTGTTGCTCTCTTCAATACATTTGACTTGCTTTAAAAATTTTACAACACTATAAATTTAGAAGTCATAGTTATAATCTAAGTCCCAAACTATTCTTGAAATATTTATGACAAAATTAAGTTCTAGCAAAGCTTTTATGGAAATATCTTTGCAGTATCTTATTTTTATTTCTTCTTGATTCCTTCTTATCACCATCAACTATTTATTATCTTCTCTTTGTAAGACACTGTATTGAGAGTTTTACAATAGCTTGATTATTGTTAAATTGAAATAGATAACGTGGGCATAGTGATTTAGCTAGGGCAACATTAATATTAAGTGATCATCTTCCTATCACTCGTCCCTTCTGTGTCAACAAGACGTTTTTATGGTGCTCAACTTCTCCTTTTCTTTCTATTTTCTCCTTTGAATTGGGTATTAAATGGACAAGGCAGATATTGTGAGAGAGTGCAGGTTCCTCCAGAATTCTGGTACTTCTGTAGTTCAATAAACAGATGCTGGGAGAGGAACCAAGATGGTGGCATAGGTGAATGCCTATACTTGCCGCCTCCCACAACCACATCAAAATTACAACTAAAATACAGAACAACTATCATCCAGAACCGCGGGAAAGCTGGTTGAGTGGAAGTATACAACTAGAGAGATCTAGAAGAAAGCACACTGAGACTGGTAGGAGGTGCGTAGGCACAGAACGGGCTGGCCCGGCACCCGGGTGTGCCACTTTTTTAATCAGGAGGGAGATCACCTCTGTGGAGGCTGCCTAGAGGAGCGAGGGGTCCCAGCCCCACACCAGACGCCCAGCCTAGGGTTCCAGAGTTGGGAAAAGAAGTCCCTATGGGCAGTAAGAACTATGGACTGTAAAAACAAATGCGGATTGGGGCTGAGTGACACACAGGTTGCTGGAGACTCAGCTGTTCCTCTTAAAAGGCCTACACTGTGAACTGAATTTACAAGCTCCCGCTTGCTCTGAGCTCCAGTACCAGGCAAGACTCTGGCGGACCCAGACAGATATGGGGAGAAACTGGACGGTCTGGCATCGGTGCAGGAATGTGGGGGTAGCTCTCTTCCGGATGGAGGTGCTCGCAGCCATCATTGTTCCTGTGCTGAGACCTCCCCAGTGCAGGACTGACTGGCAGACATTTCTGTTCACTCTGCCCTGGAGATTCCCTGAGACCCTGCCCCACCCAATTTACAACCCCACCCAAGCTATGTGCAGCAGCTTTTGCATATGAATGGCCTGTCCTTTCTCAGCCTAAAACCTGTCAAACAAGCTGTAGCTGGGTCAGGGAGCCCCAAAGCTATCAAAAAAAGGCCCAAGGCCATCACCAGCATCAGCCTGCTTTCCTTCACAGCTGGGCCCCATCCAGGCACTTCCAAATCCGATACAAAGAGGAGGAATCTGCAGATCTCTCTGTAGCTCCTGCTGTGTGGCCCCAGGCAGTGGCTGACTTTGCATCTCCTTGGAGATCCAAGAGCCAGTGTACCAAGTGGTCAGTGCGAGACCATACCAGATTACAACTCTTCACATCCATAAGTAACATACTCAAGGGGCAGACTCAGTGAGCACCAAAGCCCCACTGAAGCAAGTCCTGCCCCATAAGGGTGTCTCCTGCACAGCACCTCTCTCACTGTATTCGCATCTGGTCCCCACAGCCAATTGGTCTGGAGGTCAATTCCTCCCAGTGATACCAACAGCAATCAAGGCTCAACTATAACAAGACTGTGCATACAGCCCACAAAGGAGTGTACCAAGAGTGTCCACCTCAGGTGATTGGGGAGGCTGAACCACTGGACCCTATAGGATACCTACTACACAAAGCCACTCTATCAACTCAAGGAGACTTAGCAGCTACCCAATACATAGAAACAAACACAGGGAAGCAGCCAAAATGTGGAGACAAGAAACATGTCACAAATGAAAGAAATGGAAGAAAGCAAACTACTGGATATAGAGTTCAAAACCACAGTTATAAGGTTACTCAAGAATCTTCTAGAAACCTCCAAGGAACTTAGTGAGACCTTCAAGGGTCTTAGTGAGAACGCCAAAAAAATGGAAAAGGACCAGTCAGAAATTAAGCATACACTGACTGTAATAAAGAGTAATATACAGGGATTCAACAGTAGACTAGAGGATCCCAAGAATCAAGTCAATGATTTGAAATATGAGAAAGCAAAAAACACCCAACCAGAAGAGCAAAAAGAAAAAAGAATCCAAAAATATGAAGATAGTGTAAGGAGCCTCTGGGACAACTTCAAGCATGCCAACATCTGAATTATGGGGGTGCCAGAAGAAGAGAAAGAGCAATTTATTGAAAACCTATTTGAAGAAATAATGACCAAAAATTTCCCCCACCTGGTGAAAGAAATAGACTTACAAGTCCAGGAAGTGCAGAGAACCCCAAACAAGAGGAATCCAAAGAAGACCATACTAAGACACATCATAATTAAAATGCCAAGGGCAAAAGACAAAGAGAGAATCTTAAAAGCAGCAAGAAAAAAACAGTTACCTACAAAGGAGCACCCATACGACTGTCAGCTGATTTCTCAACAGAAACTATACAGGCCATAAGGGAGTGGCAAGAAATATTCAAAGTGATGAATAGCAAGAACCTACCCAGCAAAGCTATCATTTAGAATTGAAAGTCAGATAAAGAGCTTCACAGACAAGAAAAAGCTAAAGGAGTTCATCACCACCAAACCAGTATTATATGAACTGCTGAAGGGTATTCTTTAAGAAGAGGAAGAAGAAGAAAAAGGTGATGATAAAAAATTATGAACAACAAAGTGACAACAAATACATATCTATCAACAAATGAACCTAAAAATCAAATGAATAAAAAAATCTGATGAACAGAATAAACTGGTGAATGGAATAGAATAAGGGGCATGGAAATGGAACAGACTGGTGATTCTCAGAAGGAAAGGAGTCTGGGGGGTTTCGGGAAGAGATTAGACAAAGATCTTATATGCATGTATGCAGTACCTATGGACACAGACAATAGGGTGGCAAGGGCCTGGGGTGAGGTGGGGTGGGAACCGGGTGGAGCAGAGCTATGGGGGGAAAAAAGAGGGACATCTGTAATATCTCAACAATAAAGATAAATAAATAGGAGAAGGGCAGTAAAAAAAAATAAATAAGTAGATGCTAAGGGCCTCCTTTATGATTTTTACTGGTGGTTTGTTTGTTTGTTTTGCTCACACTGTTGAAAATCAGATGAGAGCTATAGACTTACACCTCAAAAAATGTCCAAAGGCACCACAGAATTCATGATGCTTCTAGGCTGTGTGCCAACATGCATGGATTTCCCACTGGGTTCAAGGACCGGGCAGAGCATACCTGACTTCATTATGCTATACTCTGCTGAGTACTGGGAATAGAAATAAGTAAACAAATGGTCCCTGTTTTCTAAGAGCTTTCATCCCAGTGCAGAAAAAATAGGCAAGATATTTTTATTGCAATAAGATAATGTTTTAATTAAGCTACGTAAAGGTCAAAGCCTTTTGGTAAACAACACTAACGTTTTTATATGCTTGTGCCTTTTCTGAAAATGCCTTAGAGCTCTTTATAAACCATACTAGAGGCCCGATGCACAAAAATTCATGCATTCGGGGGGTCCCTCAGCCCGGCCTGCGCCCTCTCGTACTCCAGGACGCCTCGGGGGATGTCCACCTGCCAGACATCCCTCTGGCAGCCTGGGAGCCCTCAGGGGATGTCTGACTGACAGCTTAGGAGTGGGCCTAAGCTGCAGTCGGGCATCCTTAGTGCATCAGCCTGGCTTGTAGCTGAGCAGAGCTCCCCCTGTAGGAGCGCACTGACCAGCAGCGGGCAGCTCCTGCGTTGAGCGTCTGCCCCCTGGTGGTCAGTGCATGTCATAGCGACCAGTCGTTCCTGGTCATTCTGCTGTTAGGGTCAATTTGCATATTACCCTCTTATTATATAGGATTTCCAAATAGAAAAACGGGTGAGAAGAGAGATTCTGAGCTTGCCAAATATGACTCAGCAGTCAGTGACATACCTAGACATGGAAATGAGAAACGAAACAAGTTTTCAGCAATGTTCCTTGAAACAAGCCATCTCTCTATTAACTCAGCACTGCAGTTGGAGAGAGGCAGCTCTGACACTGTAGGAAGAAGCCAGTGAGTCAGCCAGTGAGGAGACAGGGTTTGAAGAGAGACTTCCCGGGCAGAACAGTGCAGAGCTCTGACTCCTTGCCTTAGTCACTTCCTCCCTGGTGGCTGGAGAGACCTGGCCACGCTTTATGCAGCGGCCCATCCTGCCACCTGCGTTTTCTTTGATCGATGACACAGAACCTGTCACTTCTGATTTCTTATAACTGTTCCTGTTTCCTGCAGGTAGACTGACTGGCTGGAGGTTGAAGGTGAGGCGAGTTTGGGTCTATAGACGCTGCCCTGCAGACTTTTTTTGGGGGGAGCGGGGGAGTTGTCTTGTTGGCCCTGAGAACCTTCTAGTGAAAAACTCTCCAGAGGAAATGAAGTGTTTTGTCCCCAGGACCTGGCCTAGGAACTGACTCATATGTGGATGCTTAATAAAGATGTAATCATACTTATCAGAATGTGCTGCCGTTGTGTGCTTAGTCTTCTCTACTAAGTTATGGTTTCCCAAAAGGCAAATATGACATGTATTCATTTCTGTATCCTTAATAACCAACATATGGCCTGGAGCTCAGTAGACGCTCAATCAGTTCATGAATGAGTGAATGCTGAATTATGATGAGTCTATATGATGCTAGTTCTTGATATGGGTTTAAAAGGAGGGGAGGGTGGCGTAGTTACAGGGAGAAAGAATTCAAACCAAATTATTAAAATCCAGCTCTAAGTAATGATAAAGTTAAATGTGTATATTTTAAAAAATTTGTTATGGACATTTTTATTAGACTACTGCGTATCACTTTAAAATCTAAGTAAAACCAAAAGTGGAAAGAATAAATTAATCACCTCACCCAAATGGCCTGAGTCCAAAAGTAACCACGATTAAAGTTGGGTTGCCATTGTTCCAGACATCTGTTAACACATAGGTTTATGGATAATATTTTAAAATATTAAACTGGTCCAGTTAATTCTCTTCTTAACGGGTTCCCCAGCAGCCTACCCTCATCAGGGCTGAGTAGTTGAGTTACAAGGCTTATTGTTCCTGGGAAATTATAGATACTGCCTGGAATAGGGAGATTGATCACAACTGATTTCCTTGACCTCTTAGTTTCAAACAAAAAAATATTCATGAAAACCAGACATTATTAAGAAAGAAAAGGGTTTTATAAGCCATGCCACCGCCCCCTCTAACATCAATTCTAGGTCACAGAGCTTCTTCCTCAGTGCAGGCTGGCTGCTCTGGGAAGAGTTTGTGCTGCTGATGAAATGGAAGTCCCAAAACCTGCCCAATTCTGACCCCAAGAATTATTCAAAAAGAAGGGTCAGACAGGGATTGAGAAGGTCAGATAGAAGGTTCTGGTTTTCCACCTGCCTCAGAACCAAACTCGTGTGCACAGAGGAAGGTTTACGATGTCCAGTTAGCTAAGAAGAGTCCAGGAACTCGGGGGTTCCCCCACCCATCTCACAAGGAGGTCGCCATTCTCTAGCACAGCCCAGCACGCCCCCACCTCCAGAAGACCACAAGGCAATAGTGCAGCAGCCTTGGTGGGGTTCAGGTAGATAGTTCAACCTGAGGCAGAGTTTCTCATCCCCCCATGACTTGTGTGCGGCCTGTAGGGGGCCCAGAAGTTCTTACATGTCTGAGGACAGGAATGCAGAGGGAGCCACAGGGTCTGTGGACAGGTAGAAGCCTGATTGTGTGGGACTTCAAGACCAGAGGCAAATGTCCAGGACCATGCGCCGCAGTGGTGCGTGCCTCAGAAGCCACCTGTCCGAGAAAGTCTACCACAGCCAGTTCAAAGCAGAGCTCTAGGTGATCGGAGGGTTGAGCACAGATTTGAGGACTTTGTCTCTACCCCCCACTCCTACTGAGGCCACCATAAGTTCATATAATCCACCTTCCCTTATAAAGACAGATTTCACCTTGGAAAGAAGCAAGGAGAAGAAGAGGAAATCTGAGAGGCCGAGAATTTACCTAAATGAACTCCTTGAATCACTGCATTCTCTTAAGCTTCCCAGATTGGAGTACAATTTAGACCCCTCCCTCCTTGTATTCTACCCAGCACAACAACCATTATCCATTATCATATAGCTGAAGGAGATTATAAACAATATGAGAGCATTTATTTATTTTTTAAATGGTGTCTTTTCTTTGTACAGATGAGTATAGTAAATTATACAGATACACAGATAGAAGTGTTGAGAGGTAAATGTAAACAATTGTAGCAACATGTGACCATGTTGTGTGTTCTCATTAGGATTCAGCTGTACACAGGAGAAACATCTGCAGTTTAAGCAGACAAATACAATAATGAAAGGGCAGGGAGGCAGGCTTCTGGTTTGGGCCTCTAGAAATGGCTTACAGAGCCTTTCACAACGGGTATGACAAGCAGTGTTTACTTCCGCTACAATCAGGAAGCTGCTGTCCCAAAATTCAAGTTCCAGGATGATACCACTTGTGGTAGACTGAAAATGGCCCCCCAAAGATACCCAGGAACCTATGGGTGTTATTTTATGTGGAAATAGGATCTCTGCAGATGTGATTTAGTTGAGGATCTCGATTTAGGATTGTCCTGGGTTACCAGGGGGAGGGATCTAGAGGTGTTCAATAGGTATCCTAATAAAAGGGAGGCAGAGAGAGATTTAACACAGACAGGAAAGGAGAAGGTGATTGAAAATGGAGGCAGAGACTAGAGTGGTGCATCCACAAGCCAAGGAATGCTGGCAGCCTCAGAAGATGGAAGAGGCAAAGAACAGATTTTCCCTGAGAACCTTTGGAGAACATTACCACTCCCATTTAAGAAAACACAGTAGACTGAAAATAGGAAGAGGTGTTAAATAATCCATTGTATGTACCATATGATCCATGACATTTTCTTCTATTTTTTTTTTTAATCCTCCCCTGAGGATATTTTTCCATTGATTTTTAGAGAGACTGGAAGAGAGAGGGAAAGACAGAGAGAACTATCGATGTGAGAGAAACACATCAATTGGTTGCCTCCCGCATGTGCCCTGACCAGGGCCGGAGATCTAGCCTGCAACTGAGGTATGTCCCCTTGACTCCTTGACTGGAATAAAATCTGGGACCCTTCAGTCTGGGTGCTGACACTATCCACTGAGCCAAACTGGACAGGGCCCATTTTTTTTTTTAAACTACAGTTTACCCTATTCATCCCCTGGTTAACTTCATTTTATTCTTAAACCTTTAAAAAATTTCTGGCAAGAAGTTGTACTTCTCTCCTTGTTTGGTTGCTACTAAGTGAAGCTTGTTTGTATGTTTATTGAATATTTGGTTATTTTTGTATCTTTGTTCTTAAGAGGAAGATTTTATTGTTTGCATATTAAACCAGTCCTTTTTGCCATCTTGACCTGAAACTCTCCAAGAGCTAGTTTGGAAGATCAGTGTGGGAAGGGCCCCTATTGGTCTTACAGACAGACAAAGCCAGTGTCCCTGTGCACTGGTTCTGTCTGCCAGAGCAGAATACACTCCTGTCGCAAGTAGCAACCTGCGAAGTGGCCCTTCATGTATTTGAAGAGAGCTCTCCTGTCCTGTCTTCTCGTTTCCAAGATAAGTATTCCCAGATCACTTCCACACCAATAGCAGTTTTGATTGGACTTCTCTTTGTCACCATCCATCATAAAATGTGATTCCCAGAGCAGAACACCACAGATAGAACAATGAACACAGCAGATCCCAGCAGGCCTAGGCCTTCCTTTGTGCCTCCAAGTCTATGATCATAGCTCAAGTTCATGTTAACCTTTTTGGCAGCTATATTTCACCATGAACTCATGAAGAATTTGTCTTTACTTAAAACCTCTAAAACTTTGGTACACGTGCTGCTGTTGACCCATCTCTCTCCTATCTTCTATTTGTGTAGCAGTTTTGCTGTTGTTTTTGCTTGTTTGTTTTAGACCTTCAGTGATTCATCCTGTTTACACTCATTTTAAATTTGCTCTATCATTTTGGACTGTTGATCTTTTTGGATAATAATTTTATTATCTGATGTATTAGCTAGGCCTGAAAGCTATGTGTCATAAGAGTGTCACCAATGTCTTAATCTGGCTATAGCAAAGATTTTGGAATCCATTAAGCATAGGTTTAAGTCTTCGATTCCTACTTACTAGTTATATGATATCGAACAAGCTAATTGTCCCTTTGAGCCTCAGTTTTCTCATCTATGAAATGGTGATAAAAATGATATCTACACTTGGGATTAAATGTAGTGCTTAGCAGTGTGTCTGGCATATATTAAGCATCTAATAAAAGGTGATATTGTTAGCATTATTGATTAAAGTGCCAAAAAGGAGCCGACGAGGAAAGAGCTCCTCGGCAAGCCATTAGAAATACCGCCAAGGTCTGTACTAACTCTTTAACCAACAGCCTTTGGGGATGCTCTTCATAGTGTTACATCCACCTAATGGCATCACAGAAACTTCACTTTGTATGTAAGGTTATAATGAGAGATGTTGTCAAATATGTTGCTCAAATCCAGATGAAGTGAACTGCGGCATTAGCCAATGGAAAGGAGCTGAGGTGGTCTGGCCTTGCTCTCTCCTGGGGAACCCTTGCTCCCTGGCCTCCTGGGTTCGCTGCTTCCCTTGAGGGAGCTAATGAATGACTTCTTGAGCAAAGGTCCACCTTACTGATCTAGAGAGGTGGTTTTCACCCTCGGGCTCAACAGAGTGCCTCAGGGTGTACCCCCTTTCCAGGGAAAGAAGGGGGTGTCCCTAGCCCTGCTGTCCCTATGACACCCAGAGCAACTCTATGTTGACCAGTTTTCTTTATCTGAGTTCCAGAGATTTAGATTGAATTTTTTTATAAAGAGCATCGGGAGGGATCTTGGAAACAACTGGTCCTAGCTATTTTTGAGATGTCACCTTTTTAATCTTTGCTCCCCTTGAGTTGAAGACCAATGTTCCGGTTCTTTATGGTTTGTCAAACAAAGGTCATTGAGAATAGTAGCACCTTTATCTGCAACAAGTTCCTTCTGACCTCGGGATGGAACTCACGTGGGCTGAGAGAGCTGAATCCACCCGAGATGCCCGAGCCCTTGACTCCTGGCTTCCCCTGCTGCTCACCACCTCCTGCACCCGCTTCAGGATGAAGAGCTTCCTCCCTGCTGGGGAGGCAGAAGGCCAGGACCCAGTAGCTCTGTTTTCCTTGTCATCTGTTATCATTACACATCTCGCCCCAAAGCAAAGAGGCTATGTCTTCCTTGTTCTCCTTCCTCCTATAACTGAAAAGCCCTTCCATTGTCTTCGCATGTTACACAGGACCCGGCTGGTCTGGGTTTTAGAATCTCTGTGGCTTTTACAAGTTGAGTTGAGGATGACTCCCATCTACATACACACACTACCCGCCCCCCTCGTCCCCGCCCCTCACCCCATTTCTCTCATTTCCATTCTTGCTCTTTTCTTTTGTTATTAAACCAAGTATATGTGCTGGTCTTTCTAATCCACTTTGGGTTTTTAAGACTTTCTTTTCTCCCTTACGTGTGTGCTTTTGCTTTTTGTTCTTGTACTAAGTGTCTTGTAGTTCCCCCTGTATAATCACATCTAATTTTTTCGCTATCCCCCCATTTTTCCCTCACCGGTCTCCTTCATTCATTTAGAAACTATTTATCAAGGTTGAACTGTGGGCCGACCCTGGCGGAGCACTGGGGATACAGCACATAGTTCCCATGCTCAGGGTGCTGGGCGATATAGACAAGTGAATGGGCAGGCACAATGCAGTGTGATTGCCTTGTCACAATTCCATTTATATATATATATATATATATATATATATATATATATATATATATATATATATTTTTTTTTTTTCTCTCTTTTGAGCCACTTCCTTTTTAGACCTGAAACCACAGGATAACTCAGGGGCAAGCAATGACCTCTACCAGCTGTGACTTTACATTGAGCAAAGCCTGAGCAATGGGTTTCTGTTAAAGACTGGAAAGAGAAAGGGAACTGGAAGGTGTTAAGTGCCAAGTGCATGCTACTAGGCTGGGCCCTCTAGTGACATGTCTTATTTACTCTCCACAATTACCCAAGAAGGAGAAATTATAATCCTAATTGTGCAAGTGAGGAGATTCGCGTTCAGAGAACCCTATGGTCACACAGCTGTAAATGACAATGTTAGGATTCATATCCAAGTGTGTCTTTCCAGTGTCTGCAGTGCCTCCTTTGAAATGGTGCCTTTGACCTTCCACGTCTCCCTTTGCTCAGCGTCCATTTCTCATCCCCCGACTCTGGCTCAGCAATCACTTCTCCCAGTCGCCTTCGCTAACTGCCCAGAAAACTCTTTTTAACTCCATGCTATCCCTCTTTTGGACTTGTCATTATGCTGCACTGGTTGATGTCTGCTTTATACCCGTGTTGGCATTATTTCATACTTATGTACTTGGCTTTCCTAACTGGTTACTAATTCCCGGAGGGCTGACTGGATCTCTCGCTGGCGACGAGCGCAAGGTGTCCAAGGCGTGGATGGCGATCTCCCACAGACTCGTTCTTCGTCCTTTCCCTCCTCTCCTCCTTCACTGTTTAAAACCTAGGTCTCTATTCCAAGTACAGAGCAGGATGGTTTCAGCAGCTGTCTTTATAGGCTCTGCCCATATTGGGGCAAGAAGGGGTTTTAACCTGTGGTAGGTAGTTAGCCAGACATGAGCAGAGCAAGGATGATGGGCCAGGTACACAAGGTCACTTGAGTGGAAAGCCCCAGGTGCCTAGCAATGGGGAAAACTGGGGAGACAGGGACCTCGCCCCCAGGGTAACCTTTCTTCCTCTAGCATGTCGCTGGTCATGTGTTTTAGACCCCCTGACCTTTCATATCAGTGGTTGTGTGGTTTGGACCCTCCCCTGACCTTCCTTCCGTTGGCATATTTCTAGTCATGCAGGTTGGACCTTAGAGGGGGAATGAACAAAGGGGCAGAGAATAGCCCTTAAGCATGAAGCACCCAGGACAATGAGGTTCTGACCCATGTCAAATATATCCAGGCCCCAGTTGTGTTTCAGCTCCAGGCCCAAAAAAGCAGCAAAACCAGACAAGTGATGTCATAGCTGAAACTAGGACCAGCTGCATTGGCTAAACCACCTGCCCTGGCACCCAACTGTCAGTAGAGACCCTGAAAGGACACACCTACTGAATATTCTATTGGGATCCTCCCCTGACACCTCCAGATAAATACCCTCAAGACTGGACCCAGTGCTGCTCTCTCTGGAGCATGCCCTAACCCTTATCCTGCCCCTTCCCCAGGTGCGTTTTCCTGTCTCTCTCTCTCTCTCCCCAAAGCTCTAAGGGTCCTTCCTTTGACTCTGTAACTTGTTTCCTGAGCCCATTTCTTCTCCTGTGCTCACTTCTACCTCTGTGACTTTCTAAATAAACTTTCTCTTATAGTTTGAGTCTTGGTTCTGAATTCTTTCTTAGCCAGAACTCAAGTATTGAGGTTGCTGAACCCAGGTCCAGTCTGACTCCTGGTGCCATTTACGTTCTCACAGCCAACAAACCCGCCAGCAGTAAGGAATGACAGAGGCCAGAGCCCTGCTTCCCTCCTTCCATAGAGCTGTGGTCCTCTGGGAACATAGCTCAGTGTCACTCAGTCCCCTTGGCTCCAGTTCATGCTCCCCTCTGAGGCCACAGCTAGCGTTGTGACGAACTCTGAGCTCTACTCTCTGCTCTGTGGTCAGCCCTTCCCATCAGCCAGAACTGCTGATTAATTCATGAGACTTACAGCACTATCCTATGGGACCCGTAAGTTTTATTGCACCCCCTCTGTTTTATTTTTCCATTCACAAACATTTCCAGACCTTGTCCAATGAGTAAGGCCACAGTTGTCATGGCCAACCCTGCAGGCAAATTCTTCAAAGGGTTAGAGAACAGGTATTGGTATCATATGACATAACAAGTGGGAGTTTGCTGTATGTGTGTTTTTTTTTCTTCTCTTGTCTCTGCAGAGCACACATATCCTCACTGCAGTCTGTGACTCATTCATCTCAGACACGGGTTCCTAGCCCCTGACATCATTTTGTCCCCGAGCTAGGACTAAACAAATACTCAATGCGGGGTAAAGGGTTAGCATTCACATCACCGCCAAGCTTGCCAGTCCCTGAACCTGCCAAAGAAGGCCCTCTCACATACTCACCCCACCCTGTCACCCCACCCTCTGAGCAGGTGTGTTGGCAATTGTTGCCCATCATTCTGCAAGCAGAGAAAATCAAGATTCTGGGTAAGAAACTTGCTCAGGGACGCATGAATTAGTGACACACAGATGGCTCCCAGGACCCAGATTCTGCCTGTCCTATGTTGTCTGTCCCAAGCCTACCCTCAAAGTCCAGAAGTCCAGGGCCCTCCCTGCACTCAGACAGAACTGAGCTATCACACTTCCAATGTGCCAGCCACTGCTCTAAGAGTTGTACACGTGTTAACACTTTTAACTGTTACAAAACCCAGGAATTAGCGTCTATGATTATCCCCGTTTGGTATATGAGGGAACTGAGACACAGAGTTGCCAAGTAATTTGCCCAAAGCCACACAGGAATCAATAGCAGAGCTGGAGTTTGAACCCTGGCGGTCTGGCTCCTGAGCCTAGAATAACCATCTCCAAACGGATGTTCTGTTCTCAGAGTGAACATATCTCTCAGAGAAAGTGAGACAGGATCTGTGACGAAACTTGTTGTTTACCCAGAAGCCATTTTCCCAGAAGCCATATTCTCTTCTTCCCTCTCACATAGCTCTCATCTTAATCACCCCCTGAAAGGCCATGTGCTTCGAGCTGGAGGGGCCCCAGGTGCAGGTGTGAGCCATGGTTGGTCTAACTCCTGCCTGATGGGTTGAGAAGGTGAACATGGAAGTGACTAGAAGGTTCTGGGAAGTTTCCTTGCTCTTCCCAAGAGTCACCCAGGAAGACACTCTCCCTTCCTGCCTTTACATAGTGTGGTGAGCAGGTAGATGCGATGCTTGAAGTGGCTGCAGCATCCTGGGACCACAGGGGACAAGCAAGGGCCAGAGCGTGCTTGACCAGCATGCTCACAGGCTCTGGGCTCCACTTTACAAATAAGGAAGCAAATCCCCTTGGAAGTTAAAGAACTTCCCCAGCCAAAGCAGCAGGTCCTGGCAGAACCAAGGGCAGAGTGTTGTAGGAGTGGGTCCAGTCACCCTCTGTTGGCAGGAAATGGGTTCGGTTCTAGCCTAACAGTTTCTGTGGAAATGTTAGTGATCAGCTGCATCTCTGCTTCTTATGTCTCCCTCCTCTCCCGTTCTAAATGGGCATGAAACATCTCTCCTCCCAGGCCAAGCCATCTATCACTTGTCATTTCCAAGTGTCAGGAGTCCCAGAAAGCTACCCGGACCCCTGGCGCGGTCCTTTTCTTACGACAATAAGGAACAAAGGAGGTGCTTTTGTATTGGCTGGTACTGAGCAAATATGGGTACGATAATCCATTTACTTTCTAATTCTCTTTGTTTGCCCATAGAAATTACCTGGGCATGTTCTTTAAACTAAAAGTCTTTTCTTCTGAAAGAAAGAGGATAAAAGGAAAGGTGCCTCTGACTGTGGTGTTAGAGTAGCTTTGCATTCCTCAGAGCACAGCCCGGCGGTGTAGTCCCTCAAACCCTCCATTGCCTCCTCTCCAGAGCTGCTTCTCATTGTCCACTTTAAGTGCTGAACTATGGCCCAGGGGTCTATTTTCTCCACAAGAAGATGAATTAGTGACAAAGTAGTGTGACCAGAGCTACAAGGATATTACCAGAAAATACAAGTAAATGTATCACCCCCGGGGGCACTGTGGCTAAAAATAAGAAGCAATGTACAGAAGCCACTCTGAAATGTGCCCCAGACCTTCCCAGCACTCGGCAATTGAATCCATTATTATGAAGAAAGTGCTATTAAGCCGGGTGCTGTTCTGGATGGCAGGGGCACGGTGGTGCTCAAAATAGATGACTCTCCTGCTCTGGCGGAGCTCAGCTTCTAGAGGGGAAGGGACAGGCCACAGACGAATGAACCAAGAAGTATGTAATTTGTCACGCAGTGATAATGCTGTGAAGAAAAATAAAACAGGGCCAGGGAGAGAGATATTGATGAGATGGGTGTTGGGTTAGTGTGGTATAATAAGAAGCATACTTAGTCTTTGTCCCCGGTTCCTGGCCACAAAGCCCCTAAAACCTTCGGAATTTCTTTCTTTAAAAAAAAAAAAATTATATATATATATATATATATATATATATATATATATATATATATATATGTTTTTTTTTATTGATTTCAAAGAGAGGAAGGGAGAGAGAGATATATATATATACAAACATCAATGATGAGAGAGAATCATCAATTCACTGCTTCCTGCATGCCCCCTATTGGGGATCAGGCCCACAAGCAAGGCACATGCCATGACCGGGAATTGAACCATGACCTCCTGGTTCATAGGTCAATGCTGAACCACTCAGCCACACCGGCCAGGTGACCTTTGGAATTTCTTGAGTGACAGGAGTACCTTTTGTTACTCATAAGGAACTCCCCTCCCCCAGATAGCCTCAGGATGGGGCTGGTCACCTGAGGGACCAGTGATTAGAAGGTTGGAACTTTCAGCCCCACCCACTGGCTTCTGGGAAGGAGAAGTGGGCGGGGGGGGGGGGGGGTTTGAGATTAAGCTTTGTAAAAACTCTTGAACAATGAAATTTGATGGGTTTAGCGATTGGTAAGTGCATCCACATGCCAGGAGGGTCATGACCTTCAGTTCCATGGGGAAGGAAGTTCCCGTGCTTGGGACCCTTCCAGACCTGCCCTATGTACCTCTTCACCTGGCTGCTCACCTGTATCCTTTATCATATCCTTGATGATAAACTGGTAATGTAAGTAAACGTTTCTCTAGCAAATTAATCAAACTGAGGAGGGAGTTGTGGAAACCTCCCGTTTATAGCCAATAGGTCAGAAGAACAGGGGATAACTTGAACCTAGTATTTTTGTCTGAGGTGGGGGCAGTCTGATGGGACTGAGCCCCTTTGCCTGTGGGATCTGACACTATCTCTAGGTAGTGTGAGAACTACACTATCTACCTAGAGATAGAATTTAATCAAATGTGTAGGACACCCAGTTAGTGTCTCCTGAGAATTAGTGACTTGCTTGATGGTGTGGGAAACATCAGCGTTAGGTAAGGTGGGCCACGAAGGCTTTCCTGATAAGGTAATATTTCAGCAGAGATCTGAAGAAAATGAGAGAGTAAACGTGGTTTGCCTGCAGAAGAAAGAGCACATGCAAATGTCCTGAGGCAGGACTATTGGCCATAGTCAAGGAAGAGCAAGGAAGCCCATGGGGCTACAGCTGAGTTAAGGGGGGGGGGGTGAAATAGATGTCAGGCACGGTAGGGCTCTATAGGCCAAACAGACTTGACAGTATACTGAGGAAGTAAAGAAGCCATTGAAAGTTTTGAACAGTGGAGTGATAAGAACTGACTTCTCTTTTAGAAAGACCTGCTTTAGAAGGATCTCTGTCTGCTGGGGGGGAATGGGGGGGGGAGTGGGGGAGGGTTACCAACTCCGGAGCCTGGCACTTCCCACCACAAGCAACAAAAAAGTGACAGGCTAGTGGGAAGAAAGTAATGGGTAAGTGGAAAGAGAAGAGCAGAATGCCTTGGACATCTATAGTGTCTGATCTAGTCTGAGGATCCAGAGGAAGGCTTCTGGAGCGAGTGATTTTAAGCTGCGATGTAAGGGATGAGTAGACGTAGAGGAGATAAAGAAAGGAGGGGAAGAGCTTCCCAGGGATGGGGAATGCCCAGGTAAAGACCCGAGGCGTGAGAGAGCACAGGCTCATTGGGGGAACTGAAAACAGACCAAAGAGGCTGAAGCACAGTAAGCCGGGGGCCAGGGTGGTGGCTTAATGCTAAAGAAGGGAGGGCTGCCTGACCGGTGTGGCTCAGTGGTTGAGCATTGAACTGTGAACCAGGAGTTACAGTTCAATTTCTGGTCAGGGCACATGCCCGGGTTGCGGGCTCAATTCCCTATGGAGAGCTGCAGGAGGTAGACCATCAATGATTCTTTCTCATCATTGATGTTTCTATCTTTCTCTCCCTCTCCTTTCCTCTCAGAAATCAATAAAATATATATATATTAAAAAGGGGTGGGGAGCTGTTCCTGAAGGGCTGTATCCAGAGTGCTGAGGACTGGTCATGACCCTAAAGTTACAGGGACCAGTGAAGGGTTTTCTTTAAAGGCGTGACATGATCAGACAGGCATTTTCAGAGGATGACTTTTGCCCCTAGTCACCTGGACAGATACAGGTGCCATTCCTGAGCGAGGGAACCAGGAGCAGCCCTGTGGTTTGGAATTCTAGGGCCTTGGCCAAGGCGGGTTTCTCCACCTGAGCAGAGCCAGCGCTGCCCTGTAGGTGGAGCGGGCAGGAGCCAGCTTGCACCCGCCAGCCAGCTGTTCGGCTGGCAGTTGAAATCGGCTCTGGAGGGAGAATTCACACAATGGGGGCCAACATGACAAATCACAGTGTTCCCTCCAGCGAGCACACCACTGTCAGCGAGGAGAAATTGGCCCTGGTTTCAGGCTCTTCCGTGACTAGTTGCTGGCACTTCAATCGTTTGGGAATGCAGGTCATCATTCTCCAATTTGGTTACAAAATGTGGATTTAATGCATAGGTACCGTCTTCGGTACAGATGATCTCCTCGGGGCTCCTGAGAATGGAAGCGGCTGTGGGACGCTGGAAAGAGCTCTGGGTAACCGGGAGGCACTCCCAGGAAACCAGTCTTGGCTGCTTTTCTGTTTTATGGCTTTCTGGGCTTGCTGCCTGGACACCCTGCCTCCCCTTGACCTTTTATCTGATGCCAAGATTCCTTGATTAGCAGGATATTTGAGAAAGAGGCAGATACTGGAAAGCACAACAGGCAGGATGCCCATCCATCCATCCATCCATCCATCCATCCATCCACCCATTCAACAAATATTTGCTGAGCATCAAGTATGTGGCCTATGCTTCCTAGGGCTGGGCTGGGGTTATAACAGTGAAGAAGTCCTTTGGGGTTATCAACATCAATGGGGAGAGAGACTCATAAATAACTAATGCCAGTTTTCATCAAGATGTGTTCCACTACAAATACAGAAAACCTAACTCAGAGTGGCTTGAATAACAAAGGCATTTATTGTCTCAGATATCAAATAGTCCAGAAGTAGGGCAGGTGCCGTGTGCATTACATAAAGTTCCAGTTCCTCTTCTCTGTAATACTCTTGGACTTGCCCTGCTCTATGTCTATTGGTGTCCAAACCAGGCTACAGATAACATGGCTGCAGTGGTTCCAGCCATCACAACAGATATCCTAAAGTCCAAAGGAAGAAAGAAAACAATTTCTTTCTGTATCTCTTTTTTAGAAGAGAGGACACTTTTCCCACAAATTTTGGGGTAGATGTTTCTTCATCTCTTAGTTCTCAGAACCAGATCACATGTCCATTCCAAACTTCATCACTGGGAGAGGAATGAGATAAACTTGATGGGCACAGACTGATCAGGATCTACCAATGATACTGAGAATGGGCCACCATCCTTGGGTCTCATGGGGGAGGAGTGAATACCTGAATAAAACTGCGTTTTCTTAGTAAAGGAGAATGGGGTGAGGGCTCTGGGAGTTAGGTAGGATGGGGAGATGCTGTATCGGAGGTGTATGTACATTGCATGCTGGGGTTCAGAGGGAAGGACAAAGTTTTTTCTGGGTGAGGGAACAGAGGAAATGATTGGGAGGCTTTTAAAAAGATGATTTGGGAGCTGCGCTAGAGATAAAAAATATGAGATTGAAAATGATGCCAGATAAAGACTGAGAGGGTCTTATCAGCCCTCTTGAAGGATCTGGCTTATTCCTACAGGAAGTGTAGACTTCCATGCATTGTTTTAATATTTTAAAATAATATTTAAAATATGACATGAAATATATTTAAATGATAAGAACTAGGGAAGGGGAAGAAGAAAACCCATTATTGAATGTCCGCTGTGTGCTAGAGGCTGTGTGGATACTCTATATAGACTCCCTCCTTTTACCCCCACAACAGTCCTAGTAGAAGTCTATCACTGCCCCATCTTACAATTAACAAATGGGTCAGGGATCGGGGACCACGGCCTGATCAAATAACAGAAGCCCTCCCAGACTGATGTTTGCTCAGGGAAGCACCACAGGTGTGGCAGTCCCCAAGCCCCTGCCAATGGGTAGGAAAGGGCTCTGTAGTGAAAAGGGCATGCAGCGGCCATGGCAACAGCACAGAAGGCAGGTGACGAGCACCTGCACTGGAGCAGCAGCATCAAGGATGGAGAAGAAGAAATAGATGTGAACAAGCAAAAGTCACGAGAATTCGTGACCAAGCACCTGTGTGGGTAAAGGGAGTTTTTCCAAGATACAGTCAGTTAACCTATAATCCTTGCTTTGGAAATTCAAATTTCTTCCAATCCTACTGAGGTATTAGGGAACAATTTGAGCACAGGATTAGTTATGCACATGTTTGTCCCTTGAGAAACACTAGGTGAATGCAGGTTGGGAACATACAAAACACATGTGGACACACACACACACCAAACTTCTACCAGCTGCCTCAGTTCACCACGAGTGTTATGAGCCATGTTCCTCCACATCCAGTGTTACAGCTATCTGTCTGATTTCTAATCATCTTCCTCCTACCCCTTCACAATAACCCACAAACTACAGCCCTTCCAACATCCACTTCCACAAGCAAACTTCAGGTTTTGTTAAAATGCCACATTTTTGTATTATCTATGTATTTCTCAACCATTTCACAGGTGTAAAACCACGCTACCATTTTTGGTAGGTACCTATCTTTTTTTTTTTTTAATGCCCCTAGTAAACTTTTTAAGTGTTGTGCCCATTTTCCCCATAGCCCTGTGGGTTTTATTGATCAATTTCACACAACATGCTGATTTTCAGGAACATGTACACTGCTTATAGTAGAACTGAGTGTACCTTATGTTTTTCTGGTTCAGACAGCTGGACTTAATGATAATGCCTTTCACTGAAAGAGAGTTTGGTGAGCGACAGAGAGATTGTGGCTTTAGCTTTGGATATACTACTGAGTTAGAAGATCCAGGAGATGCTGGAAAGTATCTGGAAGAGGATTAAACATATTAATCTGAACATCAGGAACCAAACAACCAGGGATACACAAGCTGTTTTGGAGACAATTAGCAAATACAAGGTAACTGAGGCTATGTGAGTAAGAGAGGCTTCCCAGAGAGAGGTGTGGAGTGAGAAGACCAGAGATTCTAGGAGGAACCCAAGGGGCATGAGCATCCAAGGGCAAGGGCAGGTGCAGAGGCAGACAAAGAGCCTGAGCAGCAGATGAGGTCAGAGAACTGGGAGAGAGTCATGCCAAGAAGTCAAGACAGGTCAGAGCTCAAGATGGGAAAGCCTGCCAATAACATCAAACGCTATAGAAGTTCAGATAGAATGAATATGAAGAGTGCTTGTTGGATTAGAGTAAAATTCATAATCCATTTTTAGCCAGAGGGAGGGTAGGCTTTCAGAGTCTCTGCCCCCACGATTTTTATGATACAAAGGAAAGCAAAGGAATGGTATTTTGGCCTGGCCAGTGGGGCTCAGGGGTTGAGCATCGACCTATGAGCCAGGAGGTCACAGTTTGATTCCCGTTCAGGGAACATGCCTAGGTTGTGGGCTTGATCCCCATTGGGGGGCGTGCAGCAGGCATCCAATCAATAATTCTCTCTTATCATTTATGTTTCTCTCTCTCTCTCCCTCTCTGAAATCAATAAAAATATATATATTTTTAAAAGAATGACATTTTATAAGGGAGTCAAAACTGAAGGAAAATTTAATAGATGTTTTGCCCTGGCTGGTTTGGCTCAGTGGATAGAGCGTCGGCCTGCGGACTAGAGGGTCCCAGGTTCAAGGGCACATGCCCGGTTTGTGGACTTGATCCCCAATGGGGCATGCAGGAGGCAGCCGATCAATGATTCTCTCTCATCATTGATGTTTCTATCTCTCTCTCTCCTTCTCCCTTCCTCTCTGAAACCAATAAAAATATTTTTTTTAAAAATAGATGTTCTTAGAGTAAGGAGTAGGGATCAGAAGAGATTAGGAAAAAGTAAGAAAAGAAGGAGATGGGAGGAGCCAGAAAGAAATGGAAATGATTGAATTTGGAAAGAGTGTGGTGCCTTCCTGCTCTGAGACAGGGATGCACAAGGCAAACGAATTTAGATATGGCAGGGTTTACACCCACAGCCTCTATTCTTCTTGGGAAATGAAAGGGATGTGAAATTAGGATCGCAGTGTCTTAACCAAAAAAGAGCTTACTTTTCTGGCTTAACAAGAATCAAGTAGAGGTAGCCAGTCCATGGCTGATATAGACGCTTCCCAATGTACCCAATGCTCAGACTTGTACATTGCTACCCTGCTAGCCTTCGTGTGTGGCTGCTGTCATTACATAGACAATATGGCAACTGACACCCCAGACACTCTGTCTCTACTAGTATTTCAGGAGGAAACATGGAGAAGGGTAAAGAAATTGCATGCCAGATATATTCTTCTTCTTATTCTTTTAAAATATATTTTATTGATTTTTTTACAGAGAGGAAGGGGGAGGGATAGAGAGTTGGAAACATCGATGAGAGAGAAACACTGATTGGCTGCCTCCTGCACACCCCCTACTGGGGATGTGCCCACAACCAAGGTACATGCCCTTGACCGGAATTGAACCTGGGACCTCGCAGTCTGCAGGCCAACGCTCTATCCACTGAGCCAAACCGGTTAGGGCGATTCTTCTTTTTTTAAGTCAGGAAAACAATAGCTTTCCTGAAGGCCCCCACCCAAGAGATTTCCATTTACATCTCACTGGTCAGAACCAGGTCTGGCTAGTTAGTGTTTTTAACTCTTAGGAAGGGAAAAAGGGAGGTGGGTATTGAGTCAACAACTAGCTCTGCCTATGGCACTGAGAATAAGAATGAACTCTCAGGACACAGTTGGGTTTTAAGAACACAAACTGGTAATAGCACCAATTTCTATTGGGGTTCCGTCATAAGCTAGTTGGGCAACTGAGGGTAGCTATCTCACCTTAGAGGGCCTAAAATGTTCTCATCTATAGGAGAAGATGGTTAAGCTATATTATTTCTAAGATTTTTTAAAAATCTACCATCTGTAACTCTAAGGGCTTATATACTATCCATTTCTAAAACTGACTTTCTTGGAAGTGTGAAAAACCTTCTTCACTAAAGCTACACTCTTCAGCAATGACCCAGTGCAGTGCGTAGGAAAAATGCTGGCCACAGGTAAGTTTGATAAGGCTAATTAGTACACTAAATTCAAGTTTTTCAGAGTTAAATATGCACCTATGAATAGTTTTGGGTGTCTAATATAGACACCCAGAAGTGCAGTTGCAGAGTTTAAGCCCATGGGATTTAAACGATGTAAAAGATTGAATTTCCCTCCAAAAAGGCTGTACCAGTTTATGTTCCTACCGGCAATGTGCCAGAGTGTCAATTTCCCTAGCAGAAAATATATGTAAACATGAAGAAATAAATCATATTGTGAATTCTTTTATTCTTTGTCAGATACTGTCATATGCCCTTTATAATCATCTATATGTATAAAAGCCTAAGCGACCAGCCCATTGGCCGGTAGCTATGATGCACACTGACCTCCAGGGGGCGGATGCTCAATGCAGGAGCTGCCAAGCTGTGGTGACCTGGCAGCTGAGGTTCTAGAGTGACGCACCCGGAACTAGAGAGGAGGGAGCCCAATTTCAGGGTGCATCACCCGAGAACCGCTCTCTAGCAATCCAGGACACCTCAGGGGAGGTCAGAGAGCCGTTTTTGGCCCAATATCTGCAGGCCAGGCCAAGGGACCCCACCGGTGCACGAATCCATGCACCAGGCCTCTGGTCATTGTATATAATTCTTCTGGCTACCCTATGAGGTAGATGGCAATGTTATGGACATCCTAGAGATGAAGAAAGTGAGGATCAGAAAGGTTAAAGAGCTTGCCCAAAACCATACACCTAATTAACAGCAAAATTAAGACTGGATCACAGGTTTGTCTGACACCAAGTTCATTCTCTTAAACCCTGAACTCTACTGCCTCACAATGTATTCCTACTGGGTCTGTAGTGTAATGGAGAAACAGAAAGACCCCTCTGTCTTGCCTCAAGATTCTGCCCAGAAGCCCTACTATTGCAAAGGTTAGCACTTGGTGGAGAGCAATACTGCTCAGAATAAGTCTGAGACGACACAAAGCCACAAAGTGGTAATATTCACCGACAAAACCTTCAAGAATCATAAAAGACCCTTCCTTTGAAGGCTTTTCAGCCATGTGAATAACATGGGAGTAAAGAAAGTTTATTTTCATCTCTCCCCCACCCCTCTTCATTCAGTAGAAACTCACTGTCTTCTGGTTACATTTAAAAGAAAATCTCAGGCTTTTCTTTTCTTTGTCAGAGACCTGCATGAGGTTCTCACAGGTCCCGGTCTCTGCCCATTTGATCCTCCCTGGATGTGCTCACTCACACATCCAGGTGCCGAACTTTGCTTTGTTGTAACACATAACCACCACAGGAGGGAAAAGAAACCCCTGAACGGACTGACCTGTGCTCAGAGTATGGATTTTGTTGTAACAAGGTCAAAACACGGTGGTAGCTATTAGTCACTGACTAGTTCTTAGAATCCTGCCAAGACAGAAATGGCCAGCACAAGTAAATCTCCAGAGTTTCGCCTGCACGTTTTAAGGGCACAATAAAAAGGGGCGGCGGCAGGGTTGAAATGGTTATTAGAAATCATGGGGTACCTTGACGAGAGAGAACAGCATAGCCTTGGAAAGGTGTACACTCACATCGTGGAGATGCGGGGGTGTCACCGTTATCAACCAGCGAGAAAGATGCTTAGATCGGTTTGAATAAAACTAATTTAAGAGTCCTCTATCTCAATCTGAACAAATGGCATTGGCTGATATGATCATGCTTTTTAAAAGTTGATTAACTAGGGGGATTACACTGATTGCTTCTTTTAAAGCTGAATGGAGGCATAGCTTGCTTACAGTCAAATCCACCCATTTTAAGCATATACTGTAGTTTAATGAGTTTGGGCACATACGTAAGTCATGCAACCGCCCCAATGTCTGTAGGACTTTACTCCTCTTTTATTCCTGATATAGATCATTTATATTTTCTCTTTTTTTCTTTATCAGTCTTGCCAGGTGTTTCCCACTTTTAATAGTCATTTCAAAGAACCAACTTTTAGCTTTATTTTCTCTATTGTTCATCGGTGTTCTACTTCATTGACTTGTGCTGTTCATTATTTCCTAATTGTTATTTACTTTGGATTTAATATGCTCACTTTCTTTCTAGTTTCTTATGTGGAAAATTTAGATTTTTTTTGGGGGGGGGGTGGAGCAACAGCTTTATTGAGACGCTTCACATACTATTCAATGCACCCATTTAAAGTGTACAATTTAATGGTTTGATGTATATTCCCAGAGTTGTGTAACCAACATCAAATACATTTTAGCACATTTTCATCACCCCCCAAAAGAAATTCTATACTCTTTGTCAGTCACCCTACCCCTTGCTAGCCCCGTCCCCTAGCTCTAAACAGCCACTAATCTAACTTCTGTCTCTATAATTTGCCTAGTCTGAACATTCCTAGAAATGGAATCACACAATATGTGGTCTTTTGTGACTGACTTCTTTCACTTAGCATAATGTTTTCAAGGTTCATCCACATTGTAGCATGTACCATACCTCATTTTTTATTGCCAAGTAATATTCAATTGTATGGGTACACCATATTTTATGTATCCAGTCATCAATTGATGCATAGATGATTGATTTCAAGTTTTTTTCATTCCTAGTACAAACATTTAAAGACCGACAATTCCCTTTGAGTACTCCTCGGAAACACCACACAGACTTTGATATCTTATATTTTCATTCTAATTCCATTCAAATATTTTCAAATTTCATGTGTGAAATAAATCATAGATTTTTATGTTGACTAATTTCTAAATGTTTGAGACTTTTATCTATATGCTACAGATTAAATGATATTTGTGTTGTTGTTGTTTCTTTTCTTTCTTTTTCTTTTTTTAATGTTCTCTTTTGATCCATCTTCAAGTTCACTGTTTCTTTGTTGCCTCCAAAATGTTAAAAACATCCAATAAACTTTTCATTTCAATTATTATATTCTTCAGCTCTAAAGTTTCCACTTGGTTCCAACCAAGCTGCTCTGCCATTGTCAGAAGTCAAAATTGGTTCTTAACCAATTTTTAAGAAACACAACATTTGCAGAGATCTTATGGGGAAGGGATCTAAGTATGACACCTCCTACCAATGTGGTTTTGGAAAGAATCAAGATCTACTAAGAAGACTATCAAAATTAGGGAAATGTAAATCTTCATGGCAAAATCACATTCATCTCTCTGAGGTACATACATTAGTTTTTAAAAGGGAAAGAAAACTGAAAATGGAATAAGCAGTTAAATATTACATCAAATTTTAAAACTGGTATTTTTCATAGAAGACTTGAACATTGAGGGAAAGCCTCAAATGTTAAACACAGTGGGATCAGTTGCTGTGTTAAATGGCTTCTAGTTTGATCCCCCCTCATTCAGATGATCTGCGGCTATAAGTGACAAACAACAAGCACCCAAGGGTGTGACTAAAGCAGGTGCCACACAGCTCCTGAAGCTGAGAGTGGCGGGGTACAGCGTGACCCCAAAGACCCAGCTCCTAGCTGCCAGGGCAGAGAGAGCAGCCACACTTCAAGGATTGGCCTTTTGATAGGCTGAGGTCATGACAGAGTTTGTCCCATAGAAAAAGTCAGGATCACTATTTAGCAAGAAAAGTTTGTAGTAAGTATCTCATCCAAACCAAAAAAATGTTAACATCACATGACAGAAACGAGTGTGACAAGCAGGTAACTGGTTCATGGATTAGTAAAAATAAGCCAGTTAAAAACTCCACTATTGTCATTGGTTGGTTGGGGTTATGTGTGTTCGCTCAGATTCCTCTTTTGGAAATGAAGCTCCTCTTGCACATGTTGAAAGAAGGGTCTTGATGTTTTGGAATGGAAATATTTCAAAAATCTTTCCTTCTCTAGGACTGTGTTAGAGCAACATGGGACTGTTGGGTCCAAAGGACCATAATTTTCACCCTGAAATAACTGATCTAATGATCCTAATTTAGATTTCTTTTTAAAGCAAGTTCACATGATTCAATGAGCCATCAAGATTCAGAGGCAGCCAAAGAGAGAACAACCTGATTCTCAGAGATCAACTGAGACCCTGGCGGAAAGACAGAAGGGATGGGAGTAAACTGAAAGCATTGAGATGGAAGCAAGAGTGAGTTAGAGGGAGGCAAAATTAAAATACACTGCCATTTTGAAGAGCCACCAACATTTAAAGCTCAAAGCATCATGCCATGCTATTTTTACTGGTCAGTGTACTGCTGGCATTTTAAACAACTAAAAATTTTAAGAACTATGGCAAAACACATAACATAAAATTTGTCATCTTAACTATTTTTAAGCACACAGTTCAATGGCATCCTTTGTTATTTTTGTTGTACAACCATTGGTACTTTTTAAACATTATAACATTTTCAACTGGTGTGCCACAAGAATTTTTAAAACATGCAGTACCTGACCATTTAGTCAGGGGCACTGGCCTCTTTTCCCTTAGATTGTAAAAAAAAAAAAAAAAAATGACAACAGTCAATACAACAACAGCCGTATTAGTGTGAATGCCCTGTCTTGAACCATAAATATATAGGTCATATAATACACTTGCATCTTATTGGTCATGTCACATAATAAGGTTGCGTCTGATTGGTTAATTCTTGGTAACAGAAATCTTATATATAACTATAGGCAAGTGATTTTTCTTTAAAAGTCACTTTGGAGCAAAAAGGGTAGGTAAGTACTATTATTGTTTTGTTTTTATACCTTTTTTTTTTCAAATATATTTTATTGATTTTAGAGAGGAAGGAAGAGGGATAGAGAGATAGAAACATCAATGATGAGAGAGAATCATTGATTGGCTGCCTCCTGCATGCCCCCTACTGGGGATTGAGCCCACAACCCAGGCATGTGCCCTTGGCCAGAATCGAACCTGGGACCCTTCAGTCCGCAGGCTGACGCTCTATCCATTGAGCCAAACCAGCCAGGGCTATTATACCTATTTTTATTATACCTACTAGGAGCCCAGCACGCGAAATCACGCGGCCCCGCCCTGCCTTGACACCTGAACCTCTCCACACAGAGCTCCAGCACGCCTGGCTCAGCCCCCGACCCCTCAGCCCCCTGTCCTTCTCTGGCCACTTCAAGCCCTGCCCTCAGTCCCTCCAGTCGCCTTGGGCTGGCCCCACCTTCTCCAGGCACCTCCCCACTTCCACCCCGTCCCCAGAGCAACACGGCAGCTCCGCTCCGTCATGGCTTCGGAGGAGAGCATGGAAGCCTCCCGTCTGCTGCACTGTGCTCCTTCCCTGGCAGGTGGGCAGTGGGGCACTCTGAGTGCGAGCGGTGGGTGACTGAGGACTGGTGAGGGGGGCGCTACGGGCTCTCACCCCCGCCCTCCCTGCCATGGGATGGTCCCACCTCCTCCGGGCGCCTCCCCGTTTCTGCCCCATCTCCAGAGCAACACCCCGCCGCGCACACGCAGGCAACCTCTTGCGATTGGTCGTGACGTTACGGAGTAATGGACAATATGCATATTCCTCTATTATTATATAGGAGGATTTTGGGGGCTCAGGATGGCAAAAAACATATTTTTGGTGTGCTGCAGAATTTTAGTAATTCGCTTATGTGTGACACGAGATGAAAAAGGTTGAAAATTGCTGCATTATAACCTGTGGCCCTCTGAGAGCATTTCCTAATGCCTCCTCTCTAAGGCTAATGGTTTTTCTTTGAGGAAAAGAGACCCAGGGAGAAGACACTGCTGGCTGACAGGTGAAAGTTACAGGAAGTTAGAATTTGGCTCCACATGAGAAAGAACTTTCTATATTTAGATCTGACCAACAGAGAGGGGAACAGGAGTCCTGGGAGCTCCCTCCGAAGGTGGAGAACGGTCACACAGGGGCCCCGAGGCCATCTGTTGGGTGTGTTTTGGAAGAGATTCCAGTGCTGGGTGGGAGAGTGACCTCCGGGCTGCCCTCCAACTAGGAGATCCGATAGTTGGTCTGAATGCTGTGCACTCAGGTTTCAGATGAGCTTACTGGAGTTCAAGTTTCTAGTTCTGGGCTTTAAAGTAGTCACACTTAAAACCACTATTGGTAGGTTTTATCCTTTCCTGGCAAGTTGGCTGCTGGTTTTGTCTAAACTATGAAGAAATCATTAAAAGTGGGATAGCTGGGTCTCAGGCTCAGTCCAACCACTGATTCACCAAGAGATATGAGGCAGATGACCTTCGCAAAAAGCAAGTTTTTTCTTTTTTTTTTTTTCAAGCGAGTTTTCACTTAAATGGGCTCTGTTGCCTTCAGGCTTACGCCATGCCAATCCATGTCCACAGTGCTGTCAGAATAATCTTCTAAGATGTAAATCTGAGCATATTACTGTCTCCCCTTAAAAACAATCTTCAATGGTCCCCCTTCATTTGCAAAATAAAGTTCGAATTTCTAACTAAGCATGGCCTCCCAGGCCACCCTGCTCATCCCTCAGTACTTGTCTCCTGTCATTCCCTCTCTAACGTGCTTGTCTTTAGCTGGTGAATTATTTCAATTCTCCAGTCCTTATTTGCCTGACTAATTTTTACATATTCTTTAAGATTCATCTCAGGTATGGTATTTTATAAGAAAATGTCCCTGTGTTCCCTTACAGCTTCGTCAGGGCTCATTACAGCACCCTCATCATCTGCATGACCCCGAGCACAGCAGAAAAAGCAGGTTCGGTGCACTTGCAGCTCTGTGGGGAGAAAGATAAAATTGAATACCTACTTCAATCCATACATCAGAGTAATTCCCCAGTTGGTCAAAAGATAGAAGGATTAAAAATAATCTTGGAGTGGGAAAGTCTTTCAATATATGATATAAAACATAAAAGCCCCTTTAGAAAGACTATTGAATATGGTTACATGAAAAATTAAATTCTCCATGTCAAAAGCATCATTAACAAAATCTAAATACAAATAATAAATGGCAAAAACTTGAAACATATTTCACAGAGTCCCTACTCATCAATAAGAAAACAAACACAGAAAATGGGCAGAGAATACAAGTAGTATGCCTAAAAGAGTTACATATGGCTTTTAGAAAATGAAAAGATAAATTTTATTATAAATGTTATTACTCATAAGAGACATGCAATTAAAGCTGCAATGGAATACCAGTTTTTTTTCACTTAGATTAGCAAAGATGAAAAATTTTGAGAACATTGTTGGTAAGATTATGTGGAAGCAAGCATTCCATTCATACACTGTGGATGGAAGTGTATGAATTGGCATGATCTTTATGTTAACAATGACCAAAATTACAAATGCACATATCCTTAATCCAGCAATTTTCTTGCTGGCACTTTATCCATATATTTGTATATGAACAAAATGACAAATTGAAGATGAAGCTTTCCTCCTTCTTCTATTCTCAGACAGAAAATAAAAAATAAGAAAGATCTGTTCTTTGAAAGTCTCCTAAAATTTGCCTGGTTTAGGGAATATATACAAATATTCTACTTCTTCTTAGTTTAATTTTGGCAATTGTTTATTAAAATACATATTTTTATCTAAGTTTTTTAAATTTAATGGCAACATTTATTTGTATTATTACATTCATGATTTTGTATTGTACATAGCTACTGTATCTAACTCCTCTTTTGAGTTAACATTGTTTATTTGAGCTTTTAAATTTTTTCAAAGTACAAGTCCTTGGTTTTATTGAATCTATTGCTTGTTTTCTATTTCATCAACATTTGCTCATATCTTAATTATTGGTTTAATTTTACTTTCTTTGGACTTACTCTGTTATTTAAATTTTTTTAGCTATTTGAATGTAAGGATTTGCCCATTTTTTTAAACCCTTTCTTGCTTAAATAAGTTTATTTAAGGCTATGAATTTTCCTCTAAATACTACTTTAGTTGTTTTCCACAGGCTTTAATATGTAAGGCTTTTGTTTTCATTTTAAATATTTTATAATTTCTTCTGATTTTTCTCTTTGCCTCATGAGTTATTGAAGTGAATTTTCCCCAACTTTTTACTTTATAAAGTTTTAATTTATTTTGAAAAATTTCAAATCTATAGGAAAACTAAAATAGTTATACAATAAATTGAAAGAATAATAAAATAAACACCCCTATACCACATACTTAGATTTACACGTTAACCTTTCACCATGTTTTTCCCTCCGTTAACTGTTTGTGTTTTTTGTAGGTTGTTTTTTGTTTTGTTTTGTTTTTTGTGGGGTTTTTTTGGTGAAGCACTTAAATGTAACTTGTAGACATCATGGCACTTCCCCCTTAATGAAATATTAACTATTACTATTATTGGTAGACTTTTCGTTTTATTGTTGTAAAGTATCATTCTTAAAGCCTATTAAACTTTTTCTTTAAATTCTATTTTTGTCTACTACTAATCTTGGTATATAGGCTTCCTTTTGATTAGCATTTGTATGATAATCTTTTTTATTTTTTACTCTTTAGAGCATGTTCTTACAGCTATATTTACCTGGGGGTTTTTTGTTTGTTTGTTTGCTTATTTGTTTGTTTTACACTAACAATGAAGTGAGAAAGAAATTTGAAAAACAATCCCATTGACCACAGCACCAAAAAGAATAAAATAGGAATCAGCTTAACTAAGGAAGTGAAAGACTTGTACATGGAAAACTACAAAATATTGTTGAAAGAAATGAAATATGACATAAACGAATGAAATAACATCTTGTTTTTATGCATTAGAAGACATAATATTGTTAAATGTTCATACTACTCAAAGAAACCTACATATTCAATGAAATGCCTATCAAAGTCCCAATGGTGCCTGACTGGCATGGGTCAGTGATTAAGCATCCACCTATGAACCAAGAGGTCACAGTTCAATTCCTGGTCAAGGCACATGTCTGGGTTGTGGGTTCAATCCCCAGTGTGGGGTGTGCAGGAGGCAGCCAATCAATGATTCTCTCTCATCATTGATGTTTCTATCTCTCTCTCCCTCTTCTTTCCTCTCTGAAATCAATAAAATACATATTTTTAAAATCTCAATGGTTTTTTTACGAAAATTGAAAAAAACAATTCTAAAATTTATATGGAATCACAATAGACCCCAAATAGCCAATCAATCTTGAGAAAGAACAAAGCTGGAGGCATCATACTCCCTGATTTCAAACTATATTACAAAGCTACAGTAATTAAAACAGTATCCTATAGGCATCAGGCAGATATATAAACCAATAGGACAGGATAGAGAGCCCCCAAATAAATCCATATATATATATGGTTGACTGATCTGCGATGGTGCCAATAATACATATTGTGGAAAGAATAGTCTCTTCAATAAATAGTGTTGGGAAAACTGTATACCCAAATGCAAAAGAATGAAATTGGGCCTTTATCTTATACCACACACACACACACACACACACACACACACACACACACAAAAAAAAAAAATCAACTAAAAATAGATTAAAGACTAAAAAGTAAGACCTAAAACTTCTAGAAAAAACACAGGGGACAAGCTTCATGGCATTGGTCTTGACAATGATTTCATAGATAAGACACCAAAATCACAGGCAAAATAATACTATATATATATATATATATATATATATATATATATATATATATATATATATGTAAAACTACATCTAATGCACAGCAAAGAAAACAACAGACTGAAAACACAATCTATGAAATAGGAAAAAAATTTTGCAAGTAATATATTAAATAAGGGGTTAATATTTTTTTGAAAAAGAAATTCTTAAACTTTTCTCATCTAAAAACAAAGATACAAAAACTGCAAAACACACACACACACACAAAAAAAACCACAAATACACACACACAAAAAAAAACCCTACAAATGGCCCACAGATATATGAAAATATGCTCCATGTCACTAATCATTAGAAAAATGCAAATCAAAACCACAAAAAATAAAGTATTGGGAGGATATGGAGAAATCCTAACCTTGTATGCTACTGTTAACAATGGAAAATGGTGTAACCCCTATGGAAAACAGTATGAAGATACCTTAACAAATTAAAACTAGAACTACTATATGATCCAGTCATCTCACTTCTGGATATTTATCCAAAAGAATTGAAATCAGGATCTTCCATGATCACTGCAGCTGCATTCACGATAGCCAAGATGTGGAAACAACCTAAATGTACATTGATGGATGAATGGACAAAGAAAATGTATCATAAACACACAATGGAATACTAATCAGCTTTTAAAAAGAAGGAAATTCTGCAATATGTGACGACATGGATGAATATTGAGGGCATTAAGCTAAGTGAAATAAGCCAGTGTGAAATATCCAAAAATTGGTTACCAGGAGCTGGGGGGAAAGGGAAGGGAGCAAATAGAGAGTTGCCAATCAATGAGCATCAAGTTTCAGTTATACAATATCATTAAGTTCTAGAGATCTGAATAACAACCTACCTGCAGTTAACAATACTATATTGTATACTTAAAAATTTAAGAGAGTACAGCTCATGTTAACTGTTCTTACCACAATAACATAAAATACAATTAAAAATGCAATTTGTTAATGTCTCTATTTTAACTGTGGAATTAACTTACATTTATTGTTATTACTGACATATTTGGAATAATTTCTATCATTTTATTTTGTATTTTCTGTTTGCTGTTTTTTTCCTTTTGCTTTTTCCTTCCTCCTTTTCAACCTTCTGTGGGGGATGACCACATTGAGGATACTTTTTTTTCCCTCCTGCTGGGTTGGAACCTATAGATTGCATTTCTGTTCCTTTGGAGATTACTGTTATTCTGTTACTGGCACCAACCAACTATGCCATACGTGTATATTCAGGTGCTGCGATTCAAGGTCTCTAAATCGTGGGTCGCCAACTCCAAGTAAAGGAAAACACAAAGGTTCCGCGGTACTTGGTAGATTTTGTTTCTCATGAAGTCACCCTGTGCTCTTTTGTATATTACTTTCTCAAAGTTATTCTTCTTTTGTTTTGAGGAAACCATGTTTTATACAGCTTTGTATTTATTTACAAGTTCTTTGTTCCCCTTGCTATATATACACAATTTGATGGGTTTTGACAAATGCATATATCTCTACCAAGATAATGAATATTTTCACCACCCAGGAAGTTCACTTGTGTCCCAGAAGCAACATTTTTTTCAAAATAGATGAGTTTTGCTGCTATAAAACTTCATATAAAAACGACTCCCACGGTATGTACTCCCTTGTCTCTCGCTTCTTTGCTCAGCATAATGTCTGCAAAATTTATCCATGTTATTGTGTATAACAGCAGGGTTTGGTTTTTGTTTTCTTTCCAAGTCGTATTCCATTGTATTGATGTACAAAATTTGATCATTTATTCTCCTGCTGATGAACATTTGATTTGTTTCCAAATTGAGGCTATTACGAATAAAATTGCTATGAACATTCTTGTATAAGCATTTTTGTGGACATGCTTCCATTCCCTTGGTTAATTACCTAGGCATAGAATTAACAGCTCATAGACAAGTGTGTGTTTAACTTTCTAAGAATCATTTATAACTGTTATGTCTTCCTTATTATTTTGACATGTCCCTTTTTATTTCTCTTTGTCTTAACGTCTATTTGTCTGATTTTAATTTATCCACTCCAACTTTCTTATGTCTTTATTCATCTTGTTACTTTCAATCTGAGTCTTTACATTTAATGTGTGTCTCTTGCAGATAGAATATATGTAGGCCTTAATTTTATATTTTTATTCAGTCTGATCACATGGTTTTTAGTTGGAATGTTAGTCTGTTAACTTTTAATATACAAATGGAAATGACTAGAATTAGGTGTTCAATTGCTATTTGTTTTTTATTTGTTCATCTGTTTTTTATTCCTTATTCCTTCCTTTCTTATTTTCTTGGGTTAATCAAATTTTTATCTTCTTATTATTAACTAGAGGCCCGATGCACAAAATTCATGCACAGGTGGGGTCCCTAGGCCTGGCCGGTGATCAGGGCCTATTGGGGCTATCTCACCCAATCCCGATTGGGGCCAGACTAGCTGCAAGCCAGGGCTGCCGCCTGCTGGCCAAGGTCTGCCGGCTGCTGACCAGGCAGGGCCTGCCGGACGGGGCCTGCTGGCTGACAGACAGGGCCTGCTGGATGGGGGGAGGGACAGGCGTAGGTTGGCTGGCTGTGGGAGGTTGGCTGTGGGAGCGCACTGACCACCAAGGGGCAGCTCCTGTGTTGAGTATCTGCCCCCTGGTGATCAGTGTGCATCATAGCAACTGGTCGACCAGTTGTTCCAGTTGTTCGGTCATAATGGTTGCTTAGGCTTTTATATATATACTAGAGGCCCAGTGCACAAAATTCGTGCACGGAGGGGGGTTGTCCCTCAGCCCAGCCTGTACCCTATCCAATCTGGGACCCCTGGAGGGATGTCCGACTGCCCGTTTAGGCCCGATCCCAGGATCGGGCCTAAACGGGCAGTCGGACATCCCTCTCACAATCCAGGACTGCTGGCTCCCAACTGCTTGCCTGCCTGCCTTCCTGATTGCTCCTAACCGCTTCTGCCTGCCAGCCTGATCACCCCCTAACCACTCTGCTGCCAGCCTGTTTGCCCCCAACTTCCCTCCTCTGCCAGCCTGGTCACCCCTAACTGCCCTCTCCTGCAGGGTTGATCACCTCCAACTGCCCTCCCTTGCAGGCCTGGTCCCTCTCAACTGCCCTCCCTTGCAGGCAGGGTGCCTCCCAACTGCCCTCTCCTGCTGGCCATCTTGTGGTGGCCATCTTGTGTCCACATGGGGGCAGGATCTTTGACCACATGGGGGCAGCTATATTGTGTGTTGCAGTGATGTTCAATCTGCATATTACTCTTTTATTAGATAGGATAGAGGCCTGGTACAGGGGTGGGGGCCAGCTGGTTTGCCCTGAAGGGTGTCCCTGATCAGTGTGGGGTTCCCTTGGGGCATGGGGCGGCCTGAGCAAGGGGCCTGTGGTGGTTTGCAGGCCGGCCATGCCCCCTGGCAACCCAAGCGGAGGCCCTGGTATCTAGAATTTATTTTCCTTCTACAATTGAAACTTTGTAGCCTGGAGCGGAGCCAAGCCTGGGGCTTCCTCCGTGGCCGGCAGCCATTTCTGTTGGGGTTATAATTGAAACTTTGTAGCCTTAAGTGGAGGCCTAGGCCCGGCCAGGGTGTGCGGAAAGCTTTGCTTCCCCTGTTGCCGGGGGCAACCTTGGCCTGCTCTCTCAAGCTCCATTCTGCCGCCATTTCTGTTTGAATTTGTTTACCTTCTATAATTGAAACTTTGTAGCTTGAGTGGAGGCTTAGGCCTAGCAAGGGCAGGTGGAAAGCTTGGCTTCCTCTGTTACCTAGGAAACCTTGCTCTCTGTGGCTGTAGCCATCTTGGTTGGGTTAATTTGCACACTCGCTCTGATTGGATAGTGGGCGTGGCTTGTGGGCGTGGCTTGTGAGTGTGTCGGAGGTATGGTCAATTTGCATATTTGTCTATTATTAGGTAGGACTAGAGGCCCAGTGCACGAATTCGTGCACAGGTGGGGTCCAGCCTGCCCAGCCCCAATTGGGGCAGATCAGGGCTGGGCCTGTCGGGAGGAGGAGATGGCAGGCGATTGGCCGGCAGGCCCCGCCCCCGATTGGGGTTAGGGGGGTGATTGGGGGTTGGGCCAGCCATGGGGAGGGGTTGTGGGTGGTGGGCCAGCCATCCCAGCCCCCGAATGGGGTAAGGGCTGCCAATTGGGGGGCCAGAAGCCTGGGGGAGGGGCCATGGGTGGTTGGCCAGCCGGCCCTGCCCCTGATGGGGTTCGGGGGGCAGATCTGGGGTGGGGCCAGGTGGGGGTAGGGGCTGCAGGAGGTTGGCGGGACAGCCCCGCCCCCTATTGGGGTGGGGGAGTGCGGTCATGGGTGGGGCAGCCAGGGGGAGGGGCTGCAGGCCTATTGTGGTGGGGTGGGCTGATCGAGGATGGGGTTGGCCTGGGGAAAGGGAGGGGGCATTTGGCCATAGGCCTGCTCTTGATGGTGGTGGGAGAGTCCGATCAGGGGCAAGCAGGCAGGGGGAGGGGCCGCAAGGTTGGCCAGCTGGCCCCACCCCCTGATCGGGCCAGTTCACTGGCCACAGTGGGCATCATAGCGACCAGTCGTTATGGTCATTATGGCTGTTACAGTTGCTGGCTTTTTATATATATAGATATAGATTATTTTACTATTCAAGTTTAAGACTTCTGTTGGCATGTCTAATTCTGTCATGGCATCTGCTTCATGCAGGACTTAAGCTGATTTAGTCTTTTACATGTACCATGTTTTTACTATTTCTGGTGCTCTTCTTTTCTGTAGATTGGAAATTCCAACAGACTTGCCCAACCTCAGACCTATGGGATGAAATATACTTTTAAAAAGATCCCTGCATGATTTTGCATACACATTATTTTTGAGAAGCACAGTTCTAGCCATTGTCATACTACTTATCACACTATCATGGTGTTTTCTTTTTTCTTTTTCTAGGATGTGCACTACAATTGTCTTTTATACTTCTATCCCTTAAAACTACACAGTACTTGGTACAGAGTAAATGCTCAATAAATTCTTATAGAATGAATAAAATGGGGATAACACACCTACTAAGCAGTTGTTTGCCTTTGGTGAAAGCTGCACCTGAGGTTGGCAAGTAGTGTTTCATTCCTAGGTTTCCATTAACTATCACCCGCTCGCCAGTAATAGGAACCACTCCACGTTAAGTCCACCAACACTATCTGTCACCTCATAACCACATAGCAAAAGCTTTTTCATCTTTTAATGGAGCTCTGCGTGATTTAAAAAAGATTTTTATTTTTTTTAAGGCAGAAACCAGAGAACTCATGTTAGGTTAGGCTGTTAGAAACATCCCAGAAAAAGTGAATAAATATAGGGTCAAGGAGAATGGAATTCGATTAGGTCATAACCATTGCTCTTTGTCTAGAGGAGAGGAATATGCTAGAAGGAGATCTGAAATTTATCAGGAATAGATTGAGAAAGGGGAGAAGAAGGATGGCAAAGGAAAAAAGAAGAGAAGAGAAAAAGGTATATAAGAGAAGAAAGGAAATTTCCCATCAGCGTTGGGCCCCAGGACAGAGAAGAGAAGGGACATTTTAGGGTCCCATCTAGTGCTTAATGCTTGATAAGGGTCTACTGATCTGCATCGTTGCTCACAATGCCCTCTTGACCTGGACTGTCACCTTGTCTGATCTCCTTCTATAAAAAGTGTACCAATCCTTCAAGGCTCTTCCAAAATTCCCCTCTACCTGGCAAGCTTTCTTTTATTGTCTCCAATGGATGCCTCATTCTCCATAGAATCCTCTTCTGTGACTTGGCCCTGGCCAGGTAGCTCCACTGTTTAGAGCATCATCCCAATAAACCAAGGTTGTGGGTTTGAACCTGGGTCAAGGCACATACAAGAATCAACCAATGAATTCATTAGTGAGTGGAACAACAAATCAATGTTTCTCTCTCTCACCAATAATTTTTAAAAAAAGGAATCCTGTTCTGGGAATATCTTCAAGTCTGTTTGTGTGCTTGTCTTCCCTTATTCAACGACAAATGTCATTGACCATTTTGTCTCTCTCAGTCTCCTAGAGCACAGCCCAATGAAGATCAACTTACAAGGCATCTATTGGTCATAAAAAGTAAAAAGATTTCAGTTAATTTGCACTGAATTGATTTGGACCTAACCTGGAAATAGAGTGACCCCCCCTTCTCCAAAAATTACCCCTCACCCTCTGTTTTAAAACTTCGAAGATTTTCTTTGGCCCTGTAGATCTGCTTCCTTCTTCTGTCTGATAATATTGACTGAACCACAGGTTGGTCCCAAGGAAAGGATTGCTGGTTTGTCAGATAAGACTGTGTTTAGCTTTGTAAGAAACTGCCACACTGTTTTCTGAAGTGGGTGCTATCCTGTTTTGCTTTCCCACTAGCCATGAATGAGAGTTCCTGTTGCTCCACATCCTTGCCAACATGTACTATTGCCAGTGTTTTGGATTTTAGTCATTCTAATAAGTGTAGATGGTATCTCATTGTTGTTTTAATTTGCAGTTCCCTAATGACACATGATGGGGAGCATCCTTTCATATGCTTATTTGCCATCTGTATATCTCTTTGGTGAAGTGTCTGTTCAGATATATTTTGTCCGTTTTTAATTGGGTTGTTTGTTTTCTTATTGTTGAGTTTTGAGTTCTTTGTATATTTTGGATACAAGTCCCACAGGATATGTGTTTTGCAAAGATTTTCTCTAAGTCTTTGTCTTGTCTTTTCATTCTCCTAACAATGGATTGTGCTTTTGGTGTTGTATCAAAAGTCATTGACAAACCCACGCCTGCCTGAATTTTCTCTTACGGTATCTTCTAGAAATTTTGTATTTTACATTTAGGGATATAATCCATTCTGAGTTAATTTTATAAAAGGTGTAATGTCTGGGTCTAGACTTATTTATTTTATCATCACCTGAAGATATTTTTCCCATTGATTTTTTTAGAGAGAGTGGAAGAGAGGGAGATGGGGAGGGAAAGAGAGAAAATCATTGATGTGAGAAAGACACATCAATTGGTTGCCTCCTGCTTGTGTCCCAACTGGGCCAGGGATGGAACCTGCAACCAAGGTACATGCCCTTGACCGGAAATTGAACCTGCGACCCTTTGGTTCACTGGCCAATGCTCTAACCACTGAGAAACCAGCCAGGGCTAGATTTAATTTTTTGCATGTGGATACATGCATTTATTGAAAAGATGATCCTTTCTCCATCGAATTAGCTGTGTGCCTTTGTCAACAATCAGTTGACTATATTTGCGTGAGTGTACAGAGGCTCACTTTAGAGATGTACTATGGCTCCTGCAGCAAAGGCATCTGGGAAGTGCTGCACTCTCTGTAAGTGCAAAACTCTCTGTGACTCTGCAACCTCATGCTTGGCTGACTGCCTGGAAAGCTGAAAGCCAGAATGCTGCCGAAAGGCAAACATCATGCCCTGGGAGGGGGGTTAGTGAATATATAGAATGTGATAATTACCTGATGTTTCCTTTTAACTTAGGAATGTATTGTTCATTCCGGTGACTACTCACCTTTTGGCTTGCAAGTAATGCCCTATAAAAAGGGTCTCTAGCCCTAACTGGTTTGGCTCAATGGATAGAGCCTTGGCCCCTGGACTGAAGGGTCCCCGGTTTGATTCCAGTCAAGGGCGTGTACCTTGGTTGCAGGCTCAATCACAGGCCTGGGTCTGGGCACATCTGGGAGGCAACCAATCCAGGTGTCTCTCTCACATGGATGTTTCCCTCTGTCTCTCCCCCTCCCTTTCCCTCTTTCTAAAAAATCAATGGAAAATAGCCTCAGGTGAGGATTAACAACAACAAAAAGGGACTCTGTCTTGGGAGGGGTGTGGATTTTTCCTGGCCCACCACCACTGGGGCAGCTGCTTTTCCCATGTATGGGAGTTTCTCCTAGTAAAGCTCTTATGAATTTGAATAAGGCTACACGTCAGTTCTTCAGAATTGATCCTGATTTTAGACTTTTGGGGCTTTCCCCCAACAGTGGGTTCATTGCTGGGCTTTGTATTTTGTTCCTGACCTATTTATCTATTGTTTAACCAGTACTACTGTCCTCATTACTGTCATTTTGTATTAAGTCTTGAAGTTGGGTTCTGTAAGTCTTCTAACTCTTCTTTAGTGTTGTGTTGGCTATGCTGGGTCTTTTGCCGCCCCATATAAATGTTAGAACCAGTTTCAGTTTATTTATATCTAAAAAATAATTACTGAAAAAAATAAAATAAAAAATAATTACTGACATTTTGAATGGGTTTGTGTTGAATTTATATGTCAAATTGTAAAGAATGTACATCTTAACAATGTGAAGTCTTCCTATTCGTAAATATGGAATACCTCTTCATTTATTTAGCTTTGCTTTCTTTCATCAGGGTTTTGTAGTTTTCCTTGCACAGGTCTTATACATATTTTGATAGATTTATACCTAAGTATTTAAAATTTTATATTAATGTAAATGGTGGTGTTCTTCTAATTTCAAATTCCAAATTTTCATTTTTATTATATAAGAAATTGACTTGTGGATCATGTTGTATCCTGCAACCTTGCTATAATGGTTTATTAGTTTCAAGGTTTTTATTAATCCATTCTGGGAATTTTTTACATAGGCAATCATGTCATCTATAAACAAAGATAGTTTTATTTCTTTCTTCCTAAATATGTATGCCTTCTATTTACTTGTCTTGTCTTATTACATTAACTAGTACTTCCAGGATAAAATGAAGACATTCCATATACATATCTCTACTTCTCACTTCTCTTGAAAAAAATAGAGAACCGGGCAAGCAGCCTGCCTTGGCAGCCTTTGTCTGGAGTTAATGAATGGTGCTTCTTCAGATAGAGCACGTGCTTCTACATGCTCCCTACAGTTCTTACCACTTCCTGCAAACAACACTCTGTTTCTTTGTGAGAAATGGCAATTAAGAGAGGGTCAAAATTTCTATTTAAATTAAAAACATGGTCAAGGGATACCAAGATCTTCACACACACACACACACACACACACACACACACACACACAAAACCACAGAGAAAAATCTCCACAGACATGTGATTTGGAAAAAAGCCAGAGCCTCTTTAAATAGCTCTCCATTTATGTATTTGGGAATTTTAAGATTTCCAAATATCTCCTTGTAAGATATTTGTCTACTAAACAGGCAGCCCCCCCGCCCCCCTCACACCACCTCACTCACAGCTGCCCCATCCTCCTCCTTAGGTCTTAACATTCAGCTCTTACGCCCTCTCACCTCGGTCTCCAAAGCCAGTTCTCACCCTTGAGCTTGATCTACTCCTTTCTCCTTTCTCCTGTGTCATTGACATTTTATGTTGCTCTTCCTGCGTCTGCCATTATTCTTTCAGGGAACATATCAGTGTATAGGAATCCAGCAATGGGGACCCATGTTATTAGTGCTCTCAATTCACAGTGATTGCCCTAGATACTTTTTATATGCTTTGGTTCAGCTGTTTTATGGGTCAAAAGGTTGTACTAGGCTAACTTAAGACGTTATCACCATGATCACACCATTTCTATGAACGTGTGTTGGAATTCCAAACAAAAAATTTAAGACGGAAAATAACGTGTCACTAAGCTGAGGTCACCTGCAGCCCAGTAAGGGCAGGAAGACCATTCTGACAGACCCCAGCTGCTTCAGTGTCTTGTGCCAAGCAGGCCAAAGCTGGAATTTGCGTGTGGAGCTACATACGTCACTGTGTGTGTGCGCGTGCGCGCGCGCAGCGCGCGCACGCGCGCGTGTGTGTGTGTGTGTGTGTGTGTGTGTGTGTGCCCACGCACATGTGCAGGCAAGCATGCATACACGTGGTGGGGTGGCGGGGAAGGAGGGAAGAAAGGATCATTATAGTTCACCCAGTGTTCAGATTCGAGCATTTGACTTTTCATAACTTTGGACCTTATAGACTTTAGGTGTTGCATTTCCTTTCTCTTTAGTTATTGGGTGTCATAGGCTGTAGATAGGCAACCAGCTAAAGAATAGCCTTTGAATTTCAAAAGAAGTTTACCTAGTTCATAGGGCAACAAATCCAGGCATGGGCAGACTTCTTGAATCTCTAAGCCAATTAGGAAGCTTTATTTATTTTTAAAATATCTTTTTTATTGATTTCAGAGAGGAAGGGAAAGGGAGAGAGAGATAGAAACATCAATGATGAGAGAGAATCATTGATCAGCTGCCTCCTGCACGCCCCACACTGGGATTGAGCCTGCAACCAACCTGGGCAAGTGCCCTGACCAGGAGTCGAACCATGACCTCCTGATTCATAGTTTGACGCTCAACCACTTAGCCTTGCCAGCAGGCAATATAGGGAGCTTTAAAAAAACTACCAATATCTGGCCCTACCTCAGACTAGTTGAATCAGATTCCCCAGGGTGAGGCCCAGGAAATCAGTGTGCATGGGTATGTATACACACTTGCACACAATCCCCCAGGAGATTCTCATGTGCAAATCGGGTTGAAAAGCACTGCTCTAAGGGTGTCACACTCATGCGTGTACTTCTTTGAATGCGATGCTAAGACCTAATAGGAGCAAGGATCCTGTGCCAGTTCTACAGAGGAGGCTGTTTATGGACACTTTTTGGTGAATAACAGACACCTGGTACTTTAGAAGGGAACTGGATCTCCTTTTTAATAAACAATGTTCTCTCCTTCAAGGGAAGAGGAGGAGGTAGAATTAAAATCCAGTAAGATAATTGAAGCAAATAACTCCAGGCACAAATAACAAAAAGTTCTTCCGCATATTCATTACATAAAGGCAACTGCTGCTTATAGAAGAAACATAATTTGTACTGAATCTTCCTTTTTTTAGAATTATCTATAAAATTTTAAATTGACTTGTAGTTGCTGAGACACTTAAAAAAAATCCAAGGATATATTTAGAGAAAGGAAGGGTGGAGAGAGAGAGAGAGAGAGAGAGAGAGAGAGAGAGAGAGAGAGAGAGAGAGAGAAGAGAGAGAGAGAGAGAGAAAGGAGAGAGAAACTTCGATCAGTTGCCTCCCGTATGCACCCTGATGGGGGATTGAACCCACAACCCAGGAATATGCCCTTACTGGAAATCAAACTCGCAACTTTTTGGTGTATGGGATGACACTCCAAACCACTGAGCCACCTGGCCAGGGCTTAATTTCTTCTTTTTAAGAGAACAACTACTTCCCCTATCTGTCTCCTCCCTCCCCCCCACACACATACCTCCAATATGCTTTTCTTTTAGTCCTTTTGCTACAAGTTGAGAGCAGGAGGAGAGGAAGATCTTTAGTGTTTATTTTAAAGGTAACACGTAAAATCTCACCAAAACAGGAAGTTGAGTAAGGGGTTAGCAGGGAAGGAATATAAACATTAGTATCCGGCATACCTGTGAATCAAGCCACCAGGAAAGTGTAATTTGTGGAATAAACCAGGAACCAACACCGGGGGTCTTAAATAATCAAAACTAGAGGCTGTAACAGTTACTGCTTCAAGGTAAATTAGTGAGGAAAACTGATCTGCTTTAGACGCTAAGCTGGCATTCTTGTGGGGCTGGAGAATGTGCTCCTCGGCTATAAGGCTGAGAGAGCTGGTTGGATGTGCCGGTTCATTTTACCTGACTCCGCAGATAGGGGCCTTGGAGTTCATGGCTCTGCACTAAGGAGAAGGCGGAGGCGGGGGAATAAATGGAAAAAGGTGAGGAGTAGAACACAGTAGGAGTGAGGATGGAGGTATGAGGAAGGTGCACATTTAAATGCCCATACTCATCCGATCCTGCTATATAATTCACTATTCTCACTGCACACTGGCTCATCTCTGAGCTAGGAGAAACTTGCATGGACTGCAGATGTCTGGCTCTTGCGTTCGGAACGGAAGAGTGTGCTGTCATCACTCGCTGGTCACCGAAGAGGACCGGGAACAGAGTGCGGCTGTGCTGCATGGTCCGCTGGAGTCACCATCACTCCAGGAAAACGACTCAAGATGCATGCACGCTGGCTGCTGTCATCGCAGCAGAAGACAAATGGCCTTCCAGGGTGTCATTACCACAGCTTCTGTCAGACTTGTTTATCGAGCGTCTGGCTGCACTGACAGGCCAGGTTAGTGAGAGTGGAAGAACTCATTTGGCACAGGAAGACAGTTTCGGGGGGCGGGCATAATGCGTTTACATGGGCAGGAAGATCACAAAGCCATTCCAAACACGCTTCTCACAGGTTTCCTCCAAAGGCTGAGTTTAGGTAGAGAGCCATTTTCCTTTAGCATGCCTTGATCTCCAGCTGAGAGGAGCGGGAAGGCCCTGGTCCCTATCTCATAGCCTAGTGTGCCACTCCTGTTTCTTATATACAGGAAATTTAACTTTTCTTTTTTCCAAAACTTAACTTCAGAATTCTGAAAATAAAAATAATATCCTTTATATCCATACACCTGGTAGTAGATATCAGGCACACACACTATACTGTTATTCTCCTTTATAATACAGCTCCCCACCCTTCCATCCTCTACCCCTCTTTGTCCCTTTTGGCTTCTTATTGGGTTTGGCCAAGGTGGGGGAATAGTAACAAATCAGAGGGTAGGAGGAGAGAAAAATGGGGACATTTGTTTCCTGTGCCACCTTGTCCACAGCCCCTAGGCACTGTGCTGTGTAGACTTACAGAATGCTTCACTCATTGCCATGGCATGCCTCCCAACTCTGCCTCCCAAGAAAGAACTCACATGCCAAAGGAGTTGAGGTGATTACTAGTAAGAAGGCTCTAGGGAAATGAAGTAACTGCCCACTGCCTCTCAACCAGAAAATGGATTAAAAAATAAAAGCAATCTGTGTGATTTTGAACCCCTAGCTGTTTCTACCAAATTACAACATCTCATTATTGCCATGTTTGATATATCTCCATTTCATGGCAAAATAAATTTGCTCGGACCTGAATAACACTCTAGAGTAGACCACATGAAACTAAGAGACATATTAGAACATTCCACTCAACAGCAGAGTACACGCCCTTCTGAAGTGCACATGGAACATGCTCTAGGATAGATCACATGTTGGGCCACCAAGCAAGCCTTAACAAATTTAACAAGATTGAGATTATGTCTAGTGTTTTTTTCCAATCACAATGGTATAACACTAAAAATCAACAACAGGAGGAAAACTGACAATTTTATGAACATGTGGAAATTAAACAACACATTCCTGAACAACCAATGGGTGAATAAGGATATTTAAAGGAAAACCATAAAGTATCTAATGACAAATAAAAATGAAAACACAATATACCAAAACTTACAGCATGTAGCAAAAGAAGTTCTAAGAGGGAAGGTTATAGCAATAATTGCTTACATTAAAGAAAGAAAGATCTCAAGTAAACAACATAACTTTACATTTCAAGGAATTAGAAAAAGAAGAACAAACTAAGTTCAAAATTAGCAAAAGGAAGAAAGTACTAAAGATTAAAACAGACATAAATAAAACAGAGACTAGAAATGCAATAGAAAAAGTCAGTAAAATTAAGAGTTGCTTCTTGGAAAAAATAAATAAAGTTGACAAAACTTTAGACTAACCAAGAAAAAAAAAGAGGACTCAAACAAAATTATAAGTAAAAGAGGAGATATTACAACTGATACCCCTAGGAACAATTATACACCAAAACACTGGATAACCTAGAGAAAATGGATAAATTCCTAGAAACATACAACCTACCAAGATTGACTCATGAAGAGATAGACCAATAATGACTAAGGAATTGAAGCAATAATCAAAACCTCTCAACAAAGAAAAGCCCAGAACCATATGGTTTCATTGGTGAATTCTACCAAGTATTTAAAGAAGAAGGAATACCAACCCATCTCATATTCTTCCAAGTGTTAATGAGCACTCCCATCCTCATTTTAGAGGCAGCATTATCGTGATACCAAAGCCAGATAAGGACACTACAAGGAAAGAAAAGTATAGGCCAATATCCATCATGAATAAAGATTACAACTCTGTTTAGAACTGATGAATGAATTTAGCAGGGTTGCAGGATACAAAATCAACATACAAAAATCAGTTGCATTTCTATACATTAACAATAAAATATCTGAAACAAATAAAGAAAACAATCTCATTCACAAAGCATCCAAAACAGCCGAAACCGGTTTGGCTCAGTGGATAGAGCGTCGGCCTGCGGACTGAAAGGTCCCAGGTTTGATTCCGGTCAAGGGCATGTACCTTGGTTGCGGGCACATCCCCAGTAGGGGTTGTGCAAGAGGCAGCTGATCGATGTTTCTCTATCATCGATGTTTCTAACTCTCTATCCCTCTCTCTTCCTCTCTGTAAAAAATCAATAAAATATATTAAAAAAAAAAGCATCCAAAACAAAACAATAAAATACTGAGGAATAAATGTATATCAAGGAGGTGAAATATCTGTACACTGAAAACTATAAGACATTGATGAAAAAATTGAAGAAGACACAAATAAATAAAAAGATATCTTGTGTTTGAGGAAGAATTAATATTGTTAAAATGTCCATACTACCCAAAGTCATCTATAGAAGCAATGCAACCCCTATCAAAATGCCAATGGCATTTTTTCACAGAAATGGGAAAAACTATCTTAAAAATTTTATGAAACCATAAACAACCCTGAATAGTCAAAGCATTCTTAAGAAGAACCCAGCTGGAGGCATCATAGTTCATGATTTTAAACTATACTACAAAGTTATAGTAATTAAAACTGTCTGGTACTGGCACAAAAACAAACACATAGACCAATGAAATAGAATCAAGAGTCCAGAAATTAACCCATGCATATACAGCCAACTAATGTTTCACAAAGGAGCCAAGAATGCTCAGTGGAGAAAAAGATAATATTTTCAATAAACGGTGCAGGGAAAACTGGATATTTACATGCAAAAGAATGAAATTGGACCCCTATCTTACACCACTCGTAAAAAGTAACTCAAAATATCAAAGACTTAAATGTAAGACCTGAACCTTAAAACTCCTAGAAGAAGACATATGGAAAAACTCCTGGACATTGCTCTTGGCAATGATTTTTTTTAATATGACACCAAAAGTACAAGCAACAAAAGCAAAAATAAGTAAGTGGGACTATATCAAACTAAAAGGCTTCTGCCCAGAAAAGGAAACGATGAACAAAATGAAGAAGCAACTTATGGACTAGGAGAAAATATTTAAAAACCACACAGCACATAAGGGGTTAATACCCAAACTATATAAGGAACTCATACAACTCAATAGCAAAACAACCAATAATCTGATTTAAAAAACTGGCAGAGGAACTGAATAGACATTTTTCCAAAGAAGACCTATAAATGGCCAACAGGTATATAAAAAGATACTCAGCATCACTAATCATCAGAGAAATGCAAATGAAAACCACAGTGAGATATTATCTCATACCTGTTAGAATGGCTGTTATAAAAAAGACAAGAGATAACAAGTTTTAACAAGGATGTGGAGAAAAGGGAACCCTTGTACACTGCTGATAGGAATGTAAATTGGTACAATCATTATGGAAAACAGTATGGCGGTTTCTCAAGAAATTAAAAATAGAACTGCCATATGATCCTGCAGTCCCATTTCCATGTACTGGTATATATGTGAAGTAAATGAAATTACTATCTCAAACAATATCTGCACTTCCATGTTCATTATAGTATTATTTACAACAATCAAGATATGGAAACAACCTAAGTGTCCATCAATGAATGAATGGATAAATAGAATGTTACACACACACAACCTTAACAAAGAAGGAAACCCTGCCCTTTGTAACAACACGGATGAACCCTGAGGCATTATGCTAAGTGAAATGAATCAGACAAAGACAAATACTGTGTGAATCCACTTACATGTGGAATCTAAAACCAGCCAAACTCATGGAAGCAGAGAGTGGTATGCTGGTGGCCAAGGAGTGGGGGTGGGGAAATGGGAAGATGTTGGTCAATAGAGACAAACTGCCCGTTATGAGCTGAGTTCTGTGGCTCTAACGCACAGCCTGGTGACTATAGTTAACAATACTGTGTTGTATAATTGAAATTTGCTCAGAGGAGTTCTTACATGTTCTCAACACACACACCAGTTAATTTGAGGGGATGATACACTCACTCACCTATTGTGGTGATCGTTTTGCAATATACTGGGTATGTGCACCAAATCATTGCATTGCACACCTCGGTGTTACCCAATGTTATACCTCAGTATCAAGTATATCTCAATAAACTTGGAAAGAAAACATTTGCCTTGCATTGAGCCTTAACTAAGATGGTTTAAAATGTTAGCAGACAAGAGCAGTGTTGTGGTAAAAAGGGCTGGGTCAGGGGGGTGAGGGGTGAGCGCTGTCTCTTCCTATCTGAGAAGCCCTGATGTGTCACCTGAGAGTCCACAGAGGGCGTGGCAGGCCTGGCTGGGAGCCCCACCCTGCAGTCCCATCGCCATTGCCATTACCCGTTTGGATCCTTAATCCTCCTTCACAGACTGAATCGCAGGCCCATTCACCCTGCCTGAACGGCCATGCGCTTCAGAATGACTCTTTATCAGTCTCAGCCAGTCTGTTTGTCTAGGGCTCACCTTGCCAAAAGATAGCTCTGGGCAATGGCGTGGCAGCGCAATGCAATTGTTGCTGAAAAGATGTGAGGGAGAGTTGCAGGAGGCACTTCTGGGAAGGGAGTCCTTGCTCTCAAGAAGTTGCACCAGGGAGGAGGAGCTTTTTTTTCTGTCTTGAATGTCATTGCCTGCAAGGATGCCTAAAACTGCAGAAGCCATGAGGAAGGCCCTCCTAAGGGGCCGGTGTGAGGCTGAGAGGGGGAAATGGAAAGACCTGGGTCCTTGCCATAGGTCTGGGGCCCCGACTGGAAGAACCTGGCACTGCCCAATCTCGCCTACCTTCTGATTATAACACATATTCCGCAGAGTGCAGACTCCATCTGCTGAGTCTTGCTTCTGGAGGCCCAAAGTACAACGGGGACAGATACGTACAGATTGTGGTTCTAGCATTAACTTCTAATATCTAAGGACATTTTCCAAAGGAAATAATTCTGTCCTGCTCCCCTGTGGATCCTCTTATTCCACTGTCTTTGTCAAACCTCTATGTAGTTCTTTTCAATGGTCGCCCTCGTTACATGAGGTCAAGCATCATACAAAAGAACTCCAGAAATTTAGGACTCACATCTTTGTTCTGAATCGGCGGCCTTGACCCTCCCCTGTCTTCTATCCTCCCAGCTTTTGACTTCTTTTTCCACCCGCCAGTATTCAACGCCCCTCTTCCTCAGGCCTGACCTTGGGTACTGCCTTGTCCGTGAGAGTTTAAGAGTTCCCGCTGGTTAAGCTTCGGGGTCTCCCCGCAACCACACGGGCCCAGCAGGACTTGGGTAAGGTCCCTGCTGTCTCCCTCCCGTCTCATACCTCGCTGGGGCCATCTCAGAAGTTCTGCTTCTTGTCCTTTTCGGTTCAAGCTTCTCCTCTGGGTTCTCCGTGTCTGCTCACTCAGACCAGAGGGGTTTATGCAGAGGTTGCAACTCCTCAGTCTCTCGTCTGAACTGGCTCAGGGTTCTCCCGTGAGGTCCCCGGTAGCCTCCCACTCCGTTTCCACGGAGGACTGCTCCCCTTCGGTGTGCACCCCGTGGGAAAGCCGCCGGCAGCTGCGGCCCGGGCGGGGTTCTGCACGGTGGCCTCCTCCGGCTCCCACAGGCAGGACTGGAAACCTTGGTATCTCCTGCTGGTGCGGTGGCTGTTTTAGGTGGAAGGGGGAGCACGTTCAGGTTGGACACGATCCCCCGGGGTGCTCCGGACACTCTCCTCAGCCCCAGGTTTAGCAGTCAGGGCTTTTTCTGTCTCCTGTTTCAGGCCCACAGTCTGAAAGCAACGTTGGGAGCTGAGAGGTATGCGAAAACGTACAAAAAGGCTGTCTGCGCTTGTTTTCGTAGGAGTGCCTGCCTGCCTGCCTGCCTCGCAGGTCCAATCCAGATCTTAAATTCCATGCTGCCAAATAAGATAGTGAAAATGCAACTTTTGGATTGCTAACAGATTCTTGGACTGAAGCGCGAGCCGCCCCCAACGTGCTGGATCGAATAACAATGCAGAGAACAATGATATAGCATATGCAACGCATTGTCTTTGCTTTTTAAACACTCATTTTGTAAAATCCCTTAATTGAATCGGGCTTGAACTTCCTGTGGCATCAAACCAAGTGGAATTACACCGATGCTAAGAATGTAAATGTATCCCAGATACTGCTAAATGATGCGTGCGCGGGAATGTTAGCCTCGAGTCTCGCATGCTCACGCTGCGGTGATAAAGCAGAACCCGGAGATCAGGCATTTGAGATCAACATTTATGGGAATACTTTTAATTCCATGCTTCCTTAGGATTGTGAAACTGGTTTTGACCTTGGAATCCTAGAAGGTCAGACCTGGGGCGACCTCTGAGAGATCCGCGGTTCATTCTCCAGATGGTGAGACGGGTGCCTGGAGGGGGTAACGAGACACACTCAAGGGCACTCGATGAGCCAACTGAGCCAGGCCGGGTTCCGTTCAGCGCAGCCGTCCGACGCTTCTGCCTCGTGTCTGGGCATGGTGATCAGAGTCAAGTAGAAACAGCCACTGCTTCCCACGTGTGTGGATGTCCGGATCAAGCCTGGTTCACCTCCCTCTTCATTCTGAATAGATGGCTTGAGAAATAGGAAACTTTGTGGTTAGCAGCACATGCCTAAGACACTAGGAAAAAAAAAAGGGGGGGGGGGCTACCTCTCTGGCTCCCTAGTGTTGGGGCCCTACTCCCCAAGCAGAGGGCCAATGAGCTCTGCCCCTCAACCTTCGTCCCTGTGCCTCTCACTCTGCCGCAGACGCTCATCTATTGCCAGGGTAGCCACAGCCTGGCGGCATTTCAGGTCATCAGTCTCCCTGTTTGGTGGCAGATTAGGGGGTATCGTTTAGAGAATGCATGTACCAAACACTTCCTTCTTTCCTTCTTTCCTTTCCTTTCCTTTTTCTTTCTTTCTTTTTTTTTTTTTTTTTTAAGGTTGGAGTCAGCAACCGAGGAGGAAAATTGTGCAGTGCAGTGCAGCCATCAGTGTGACGATTCTGGCTGTGATGCTGGTACCTCCTTCCTGGTGCTGTTGCCAGGAAGACTTGTCACTGACACACAGTTGCTCCCTGGGAAGCGAGCTCTTCCCCCTCCCGTCTTCATTATGCCTACAGCGGGAGCCACGCCAGGCCGGCCTGGGGATGCGAGTGATGTGATAAATCTGGAGCGCATCATCGGATCGCCGGATTCGGAATCTGTTCGCACACACAGGCTGCAGCAGGCACGGCCACCGGCCCTCCAACCCTGTGAGGGCTCCACTGAGGAGGAGGCTAAAGGACCCAGCCTCCAGACCCGGGAAAGGTGGGCGAGGAAGTCAGGAGCTGACGCGCAGAAGCGCCTACAGCTGTTGACATACCTCCCACATACCAGACAGGAGACTCCGGTGGAGCTTCAGAGAAGTCGGGAGGAGCTGGGGAAGGGAGTCCCGGAGGGGCCTCCATGTGAGCAGATCCTCCAGCGCAAAGACCTGTGAAGTCCCTGAGTGTGGACATCAGAGGAAGGTTGGTTTCAGCGTCACCGGGAACCCGGTCAAGATAGAAAATCAAATATCTAGAATCTGCCAGGTTGGCAGGTTCCTTAAAGAGTACGCTGGGAGAAGCCAACCAACGCAGTCCTTTCTTCAGTGAACGAAGAAAAACGCCTCCCCTGAGCCACTCAATCACTCCGAGGCTCAGAAACAAGGGGCCAGTCCACTGAGCTCAGTTCAGGCCGTTGGATCCCAGGGTTTCTTGACCGGGACCCGGGACATCTGCTGATACCAATGACAGTTCGCTGGGTTGGACATGCCTAGATTCCTAGCTCAAATGTCGTTTTAGAATCGTATGAAGTCATTATGCCATACATCTAAAGCTTACACAGTGCTATGTCAATATCTCTCAATAAAACTGGGAACAATAAAGAGTCGGATGACGGTGAGGAGGGTTCATACCTCAGATTCCTAACCCTCAATGGTTCCTTGCCAGGGTCAGGTCCTGCTGCCTCAGTGTGACTTTGCACTAAAATCAGGTCAGATTCTTTGGGGCTTTGGGCCTGGGTGCAGGTGAACAACTAGGAGTGGGCAGGAGACAGAGTGAGATGAGGTGGGAGGTGCCACCTGGAGCAGCACTGACTATAAATTAAAGGGAATTAAGGAGCAATTAATGGACCACCCAAAAGTGTCCAAGAGTTACATCCTGAGCAGCCATGAAAGACCCATGAACAGACTCAGGTGGTAGGCCCAGGGCTCCGTAGCAGACGAGTAAGCCCAGGTGTTCAGGTGAGTGAGACCAGCGACAACGTGCCCTGATGTGAGATGTTGAGACACTAATTGTAGTTTATCTTTTGTGCTACTCTGGCTTATCAGCCAAAACAAAGGAAAGATAATTTCCCCTTTCCCTTCCAGGAAAGACAGCCAGGGCTTTGCGTTCCCAGACCTGGGTGCCCTGACCCCAGGCAGGGAATTTCCAGCTCTGCGTGAGTCAGGCCCACCTGGGGGAATTCGGGAGCCTTCCAAGAAGGCAAGAGGGTAGAGGTTTCTGTGTTTTGTGGGTTAGAGAGTGTCAGGGAGGTGGCTGAATCCTGGGAACTTGGTAAACAAGAGGGGCGGGTTTGTGGGATTCTCCACGTAGCCTGTCCCCTGCACCTTGGGCCCCAGCCGTGGCCAGATGAGAGATGGCTGTGGATGCTCATGGGTAACTGACACCGTTGTGGCCCTGGGAGCAGGGTCTAGGACCCCTTTAGGGAGGCCGGCAATGAGGCCCACCTTTGTGGTTGCCTGGAATAAAAGTGCCCAGTAGGAGGCAGGGGCCAGCGCATGGTGGAGGCTTCGAAGAGCAGAAATAGCTGCAGTGACAGGAGCGACGCACCTTGACTATGTGTGAAAAGCAAAATGGGGAGGGGGCCAGGCCTTGCAACCCAGTTCAGTACCTGGTTAAAGCTGTAGTCTTACGTCCCCACTCTGACTGACTTGGGCGGAGCTGCAGAGCCTAACCCCAGGGCCCCGCCACAGCTGACTTGGGTGGAGCTGCGGAGCATGCCCCCGAGGCCCCACCAAGACTGACTTGGGCAGAGCTGTGGGGACCCTCAGGGGCCGCCACAGGAGGAGATATATAGGTCAGAGCCTCCCCACGAGTTCAGTTCAGGCTTTGGATCCGGAATTCCCCTGGACTAGCAGATCTATGAAATGAAGGTTAAACTTGCCTCCCTCAGCGTGCTGGCTGATGGTTCTCCCGTGCATTCTGCCACAACATGTGAATGTGTTGATGCTGACAATCTTCCAGATCTGAGACTTATACTTCTACATGCCCTCGGTCACCTTTTCTCAGCAAGCTGATCTCCCCACATCCCATGACCAGAGTGACTGACACAGCACCCACGAATTCCCAGTTCCCAAGCACACTCTGTTCTCCCCTCCACCAAGGCAGGGCGATGGTTGTACAGCTGTGCACCATTTACACACCATCCTCCCTCGGCAAAGCCATGCGTGTGGGAACTGGGGGAAGACGTGTGCTGCAGCTTGGCTAAGTCCCAGAGGCCAACAGAAAACATGACATAGCTTCAGGATTTCATGAAAAAGGCTTCTATGCCTTTTCAGTGTTAGATGACAAAACCAACAGCTGCACACAATCAGGCACCAACAAGCAGGGAGCCACCTCCCTGTGGGCACAGGAGGCCCTGGCACGCTCCGTGTTTCTCTAGAACCCACCCCCGAGCCAGCCAAGGTCTCAGCTCCGGCCCCGACGCATGGTTGGCTTTGACTTAGCTTTCGGAGCTCAGCCCACTTCTGGGTCATCTCCCAGGTAAACACAGCACTGCCACGCCCAGGCCTGGGCTTGCCTCCCCGCTGGCCTTCAGCCAGACAGGTTCAGAGTCCCGTTAAGCCCGATGACTGGGCAGAAGCCTCAGGGGCCGGCTCTGGTGGGCCAACTGGCTTCCTCACGTCCCAGTGCCGTACCTCCATCTCTGTATCCATTTTTATGTGTAACAGCCTAACCTGTCCCAGCTAATACACCATCAAAGGGTGCAAGTTAATGACCCAATATGCTACTGTTAGAATGGATAAACTGCATTTTGGGGCATAGTATTGCTTTTGAGTTCAACTGCTCAGTAGTTGGGTGTACTGGGATTGAAAGTAACAAAGAAACCTAATTGAAACTCATCATCAGGAAGGGATTTATTGGCTAACTGGGAGTCCAGAGCTACAATGGACTGCACTGATTGCTAAAATGATGTGAAGATTCGCTTTTTTTCCACCTCACTTCTCTTTTATACCCAATGTTGGCTGCTTCCTAGGGCTAACTTCCTGATGATTGTAGGAGAACTGGCTGCAATCAAGCCTACACACTGACTTATTCTCAGGAAACAGGAGAGCTTGTCCTTGGCAATCAGTCAGCAGCAACACAAAGCTTTGTGCAGACTGGCTCGTCCCTGAACCAAATCCTGTGATCATAACTGAATTGCCAATGGCCTAGACCAGTGGTCGGCAAACTGCGGCTCGCGAGCCACATGCAGCTCTCGAGCCGCGGTTTGCCACACTGTTGACTAATGAGTTTGCCGACCACTGGGATAGGGGCTTAATCACAAGGAACAACAGCCTGTAATTATTGGAATCAAGAGTCTAGGTCAGTGGTCGGCAAACTCATTAGTCAACAGAGCGGCAAACCGCGGCTCATGAGCCGCATGTGGCTCGCGAGCCGCAGTTTGCCGACCACTGTCCTAGACCAATCAGGGCTATCTGCTGGAGCTGAAGGTAGGCTTGGTCCCACCCACACTATATGGCTACGACCAATGATGCGTATTTCTGTATAGGGATGGAGTTACCCAGATACAGAGAAGAAAGTCACCGGATTCTAACTTTCTCTGAGACAGAGAAAGTTCTTTTAGAGATACTAAATAAAAGTCAAGTAATTTCCTTCTTATATGCATTAAAATATGGCTGTAGGGAAACTATTTTCGGCAAAAAAAAGAAGAAGATTGAAATTGTTAAAGAGGTGGAAGATTTAAAGACAAGGACATGGAGCCAACGACCTGGGGAAAATTAAATGACTTGCAAAGTCTGGCTATTTCAGAAAGAATATTTTATCTGAGGTACTTTCATGATGAGATGGTACAAGGTGGAATAAAAGAGGACAGTGCTGTGTCCAGATGTCATATGTAGGATATTCAAGTTCAAATTTGTTTCTCAGACTGTCCCCTTTCTGCTATTGGAATACCTTGCTCGCTCATCATGAGTATCTAGCATTCCTGTCAAGGACACTTCAATGCTAAGGTCAGCCTAGATATGCTGAGCTCAGCTCTTCCTCCAAACAGTATAAATTCATTTTACTGGACATCTACCATGGACTAAAAATAAAAAAGAGATAGTTAGCTTTCTTCCCGTACTGCATTACTTTACCTCTAAAACAGGAATTAGAAAGGTTTTCCTTGTTGATTCAGAGAGGAATTGGGCCGGTTATGTTAATGCACTCAAAAATAACTCCTTTCAGCACAGATGCTCTTTGATTGACTTAAAACCCCTGCATGCAAAATCTACACAAACTAAAGAAATGTGAGGCGATCTGCTATAATAAGATTAAACTCAAATGGCAAGGCAGGTGTGGAATTTAAAATTAATTCGTAATGCCAACTACAAAATGGACCAATTTTCCTTCTCCATTGCTCTGCAGGGAAAACAAACATACAAACACACACACACACACACACACACACACACACACACACACACACAAAACAACAACAACAAAAACAGGAGCAAGAGAACCTGTGTGTTTTGATTTTCTGCTCTCCCCTCTCCCCAGTGTAAATCTCAGAATCCAGCTCAACTTCCACTTCCTCCATAGAATCTTCCAGAACTACTCCAGCTCCTAGCTCTAGACTTCCTGGAACGTGCTGAAATGGCACGAAAGAACAGGAGTTTAAAGCTCAGACTCTGATGTCGGGGCTGCAGTCAGCAAGCTCCTCAGTCTGTTAGCTGTATGGCCTGGGGCTCATCCACTCGCCTGCTTCCTCCTCTGAAAAAATGGGACCAAGAGGGTGACAGTGAGAGTGAGATGAGATGATGCATGCAGTGAGATAATGTCTGACTAGGAGCAGGCACTCCTAAGAGTTAGCTATTATTCATACGTAGTATAGAGTCCCCCAACTTGGAGCAGCACCACATTGGACTCATAGTATCTGCTCAGCCCATCCCTGTTGCGCTGAACTGAAGGGAACTGGAAATGCTTCTCAAAGTGGAGGCTGGTTGTGGACCAGGTTGAGGCAGGAAGGCCAGTGACTGCAGGGCCAGGGCCACCCTGTGCTTACGTGGCCTGCAGTGAGCCCTCTGTAAACTCAGCATGAAACAGCCACAAAACTCCAACCAACTCCAGTGACGGAAAGAAACTCCAGGGCGGCTGCTATCAGGGACCGGGAACGTCAACACCTGTTCAAAAGAGCACTGCTGGTCAGAACTTTCTGTGTGACGGCTGGTCAAGCAGAAATGTGGGTCTTGCTGGAACTCAGAAATGAGCCAAACTCACTTACGAGCATTTCATTTGTTAGAGTGTGATGGGGCTGGATGGGAAGAGGCAGTGCTTAACATCCTTAAGAGAACAACAGAGTTTCTATCACCTAAGAGAGTCAACAAATGAGCCACTTAGAACGGATCTTCATGCATTTGGTTCACTGAAACAAATCTCTTAGGCCCTGAATTGAACAACGCAAGCTAACCAGCACGTGTACGTGGCATGATGGAAATTCACTTCTTTCCAAAACACAAAATGTCCATTGCTTGTTCGTGGCCAGTGGTAGGACACTGAACCACAGAATGGTGTAAGTCAGCACCAGAGCTTTGGCTCTGTTCCCCACTGGGCACTCTCTTGGGAGAGTTACATAAGCTCTCCAAGGATCAGTTTCCTCATCTATGAAATGGGAACAATAATTCTCCCTACTCAAACGGTTGCCGTGAAGATTAAACAAGCCCATTCAGGCAAAGAACTTGACTTAGTATCTGACATATAATAAATGTTCAATAAATATAAGCAATTGTGGTAATAATTATTCCACAATCCAGATTTCTTACTGTTTTTTTCGTTAGCATTGTCTTCAAATGCTGACACATTTGTTTGACCACACCTTTGCATGAAACTTGGAGACAGCACTATGGCCTTTTGTGGAATTTGCATTTTTTAACCAATACATCTTCTGAGTAGTGCTCTGTAGATATCAAAAGAATGATACGGAGAAGGGCTGTCGCTGAAAACCTGTGAAGGAGGTGGGAGAACGAGACCCCAAGGTGAGGGAGATAATTTACAATTACACGTTTGAGAAATCAGCTCCTTCTCCAAATTGGCTTGTTTTCCTAACCTCAGCAAAACATCCTTCAATTTCTTCTCTGACTTGAGGAAACTTGGATAAATCAAATACGTACCAAGTCATCTATGGCGCCGCTTGAACTGAATCTGAGAAACTGAATCTGAGTTGTGATATTATACACCTAATACAGCAAGATTGAGCTTGAAGTAAACCTCCAGAGAGAGCTTTCAGAATAGGCTCCCCTTTGTGTACATTTGGAGGTGATGTCATTGTCTCGCTGTCACTGGGAGGGTGCCAGGAGTTGTGATAGGGCCGGGACCCGAGCTGTGATGGATGGCGCCTCTCACCTGGACCCCTCGAGAACAATAACGCCTTTGTGAGGCCCCGGCCCAGGCCTTTCTGCTTGTGGAAGGAAGCACAGACACTTGACCCATAGGAGGACTGGAATTCCCATCAGCCTTGTTATAAGAAGGCTAGAGGGACTAAATAAAAGCCACAGCCTCAGACAGGCACTGGCGAGCCGCCGAGAATTCACTGAGCGAGACAGGCATGGCTGCTGCCTTCCTGGAGCTTACAGTCTATTGGGAAAGACAGCGAATGAATGATCAGGCGAATGTGAATTCATTACCATTGTAATGAGCCAGGAAATACAGAGCACTATTGACTTTATACTGGGGCAGAGGAGGGAAGGTTAGGCATGGAATTGCAAACACAATTTTTATATCCAAACAAGCACAGTTACTTGATGTAGAACACAAACTTTGCTTCCGTTTTAAAGAGAAAGCTGGAGACAGCAGGGAACCCCCACATTTGCCTGGGGGGGGGGGGGCTGGCTATGGCTCTGCAGAGCTGGGGATGAGGCTTGCAGCTGGGGGTGGCTGAGTAGGAAGAGTTTGAGAAGCCCTGGCCTGGGCAGTGAGGGCTGGGGCCCCAGAAGTGAAGCCCTGGAAAGAAATGAGAAGGACACCTCCTGGCCGGCTGGAGGGCAGCCCGTGGCCCGAAGAGCCCTGGCCCAGACTGCCAGCCACCACGGTTTCAGCGTTGTCTCCCAGCCCCCACTGGCCCTCTGGTTCTCAGGTGTCATCTAATCTCCCCTCGGGGTGCGGATGACGCTACCTGTCCTGGGACACAGGAGCTGGTGGGGCACTCGCAAAGGACAGGTGGGGGCGGGACAGACATCCGCCCCACGCCGCTTCCCTAAGGCCCTCTCTCCACCTCTCTCTTTGGGTTTTGTTCCACTCGTCTGTTCATTATCTGGTTTAACCCATCCTTGGGACACAGTGGGCTCAAAGGCAGTGGCCATACAATATCAGCTGCACCCCACTGCCCCTACCCACCCAGCACCTTCCAACCTCTCCGACTAGATTGCATGAGGCATTTCTGAGGTGCCGAGAAGGGGCACCCAGATCGCCATGGGATGGGGAGGGACTGACGATGAGAGAAGGAAGTGGAGGTAGAGAGGGCAGCCTTCAATCTCGCAAGGGAGGAGGGTGCAAACCCTTGGAAGGATTTCACTCCACGGCTCCCCTCCCCCGTCCCCAAGTGGTGCCGGTTGCAGGAGAATCTCTGAACCTCAGGGACCAGGAAGCTCACCACACAGACCTGAACGTCTGCAGGGACGCACCCAGAACCGCTGAATCCCCGAATTCTTGAACATCATCAAACCTACAAAGGCCCGAAGTAAAACGTACTGAAGGATAACTGAAAACATAAAATGACCCCTTAATAACCTTATTAATCTGTGTCGGCAGGACTCGGCTATTTATAATGGCATTTCACACTAGCAGTGGTCTTGCTATCGGAAGTTTGCCACACCTAATGAAGTTTTTACCGTTGCGACAATAACTCCAATGAGCAGAGAATGCCTGTGTTGGTGCCCGGATGCTGATAATTAATCTCGTGGTCCCTGAGATGTGCACGCCCAAACACTAGCTCCACCAGAAAATACGAGGCCTTGAGATACAGACACATTTTTTAAAACACTGAGAATTTAATATATGGTGCATTTCAAACCGATTAGAGAAAGGAGGATATAGTCAATAAATTGTATTGGGTTAAAATGCTACCTGTTAGGAACACAGGTACGTTACACTCCCTCTAGACCACCTCACACCTTGCCCCATAAGTAATTCCCGTGATGATTAAAAAACTAAACACAAAACGAACACCTTTAAAATATATATGTATGAGTTGTTTAGAAATAATACTGAGATAGTGCAATAAGTCAGACAAAGACCAATATTGTATGTCACACTTAATCTGCGGAATCTCAAAAAGCCTAATTCAGAAACAGACAATAGAATGGTGGTTACCAGAGGCCAGGGTGGGGGAAATGGGGAGATACTGGTCAATAGATACAAACTTCCAGTTTTAGAGGAGTAAGTTCTGGGGATCTAACGCACAGCAGGCGACTATAGTTAACAGTACTGTATTGTATACTTGAAAGTGGCTAAGAGAGTACATCTTCAATGTCCTCCTCACACACGCGTGCGCACACACACACACACACACACACCACACACACACACCACACACACAGATAATTATTGAGGTGGTGCTAACCACCCTTACTGTAATGATCATTTTGCAATATATCAAACCATCACAATGTACAGCTTAAACCAACACAATGTTATATGTCCACTATATCTCCATAAAGCTGGGGGAGGGGGTGGGAGACAAAAAAACAAAATTAAAAACAAAATGGCCAGACTGGCAGCAAACAGGGCGCATCTCACCAGCTGCCTCCCCAGGCAATCTTTTCTCAGTGGGACTCCTCTTACCTTTGACGCTCAGACTTCACAGAGCATATATGACTCTCCAATACATGTTTTGGGCCAAGGTTTATACCGAAAAGTTCATTTGTGCATCCCCCAAACCCAATGTAACATTTTTTAAAAAGTAGTATGTGTATGAGGGGGAGGAGTTCTCCAGTTACTTTCCAAATATAATGGAGGAATGCCAGAATTAGGTGCTGATGTTTTGAAAAGCACAGGATGCCAACGGCGTGATGTGACTGGGATGCCGACGATGCTCAGAGAGGCCGTGTGGCTACACACATGCAAGTAAATGCCTGTTAGAAATCATATTCACTGTTCGGTCATCCGGAAGCAATGTGTCATGCATCTGACATGCTAAGGAATTTGCTACACATATAGACACTTTTCTGTGTTTTCGGAAATTGGTTGGTAGTGATGGATTGACCGGAAGAGGCTGCTGGTTCACATTTGCACTAGGTGTCTGGTTTTTAAAAGGTTCCTGATGGTAAAAGAGAGATGCTTGTATTCACAGCCAGTAGTTCAGACAAAAGATTAATATTGAAGCTATATATATATAAAATAGCTCATTCAAATGTGAAAAGAAAAACAATCACTAGAGAATGGGGGGAGAATAGAAACAATTCACATAAGGATAATTGTGAAATTGACCAATAAATACAAATAATACCCAAACTCAGTAATAAACAAGAAAATGCACTGAATACATTAAAACAATGAACTATTATTTTAAAAATTCATCAGATAGCCTGGCCAGTGTGGCTCAATGGTTGAGCGTCAGACTATGAACCAGGAGGTCACAGTTCAATTCCTGGTCAGGTCATATGCCTGGGTTTCAGGCTTAATCCCCAGAGTGGGACGTGCAGCTGATCAATGATTCTCTCTCATCATTGATGTTTCTATCTCTTTTCCCCTCTTTCTTCCTCTCTGAAATCAATAAAAATATTTTTTAAAAGAATATTAAGAGTTGTTGAGGATTTGGGAAATCAGGCAACTTTTCCATTGCTGATGGCTGTGTACATTTCTCAAGGCACGTTGGCAGTATCTAGTAAAAATTAAAATGTACACATGCTCTACTTTAACTTACTTTTAGAAACCTATTATTCAGAAATACACATGTATACAAAGTTATATGCATGTAAGGATAAATAGCATGGCATTATTTGTAATAGCTAAAGTCATTAAAAAGACCTAAAAGTACACCAAGAATCAAACTATATTATGGCATGAAATGCCATGTAGTTGTTAGAGTGGGGTAGAGTTATAAGTACTGATATGGAAAGGTCTTCAATGCATATTAAGTGAACAGAGCAAGTTGCAGAACAGTATGTACAGTATTCCATATTTATGTGTATGTATGTGTATTATGAATAAATAATAAACATGGGCTACATATGTACTTAGGCAAATACATCAGAAAGGGGACTGAACTGTTGAGGGCAGTTACCGGGGGAGAGTTGTCTGAGGAGGCGGTAGTGCAGATGAATTCTCGCTCACCAAACGTTCCCGTTTCTCTCTTGCAGTGCCCCTCTCTGCACGAGGATGTATTCCCATGCTGCTGGTCTCAGCAACGATCACACGACTTGCTTTCACCAAAAAAGTGATGTTGGTCACTTTTGTGCAAAGTTTTAGGAGTCAGGACATCATTTGCTTTGTCTCGTTCTTTCTCCCATGAGATGACAATGCTCCAGAGAGGTGAGGGTTTCCCATCAGCTTTGGTTCTGGAGTAAAAAAGGCAAGAAGCACAGGGCTGTAGCTGACTTGTGAAAAACATGTAGTGTGAACAAGAAATAAACATTTGTTGCTATAAGATGCTGAGATTTGGCGGGGGGCGGGGAGGGGTGGGGGGGGGGTGTTGTTGCTCTAGTGTAACATGGCCTACCCTGACTGATACAAATAAAGGAAGACCTCTTTCCTTCTGTATATTTCTCTATTGTGTGAGCATCTGGCAATACCCGATACTTGTGTATGACTTAAGTAGTAAACTGATTTTTTTAAATCCACATCTTAAAATTACAAATGACTACATGTTAAGGACCTTTGGGATTGTTGACAAATAGAAACTGTAAAGTCAAATCCTGGGATTCCAAAGGTAATGTTGATGTGTCTGCCCGAGACCTGCAGGCCAGTGCACCACGGCTGCAACCTGGGGCACTGTGGAAGGTGAAAGGTGAGTTGTCAAATCAGGGGCCAAGAAATATGGCGGTTAATTGGTCATGTGAGAATTCTTCTGGTGTATGTTAGTGGGGGAGGTCAGGGCAGTAAACATTCTACCCACTGAACCACAGTGTGAGTGTAACCCACCCCTCAATTCTTTTAATATTGTTTTTGTTAAAAGTGTTTTTGTAAAAGATGAATTTTTAACGAATATGTAACCCGTGGACACCTAGCATATTTGTGTAATAGTTCCAGGAACTAGCTTCGGGGGAGGAGGCTGATTCCAGCTACCAGACATTCTGGCTCTGGGAGACTTGCTGACACTCAAGCATAAAACTGGACCTCTGTTCGGCCAGTTTCAAGATAATCATCAGAATGGATTGTGCTGACTTACATGTAGAGAACTCTCAATCCCCTCCCCACCGATTTCCTTGTTCTTCTTTCCCTCTCCCTCCTGAGTAAAAGCCCTGCCTGCACTGAGATGTTAAGATGGTCTTTGGGACGGCAGTCTGCCCTCTTCTCAGGCTGCTGGCACTTGAATAAACTCTTTCCTTGCACCAGCACCTGTCTCTCAAGTATTGGCTCTTGAAGCAGCAGGCAGCTGAACCTGAGTTCAGTGTCATGAGGGGGCATCCTAGTCAATGACAGAACCACAGGGGTTGCTTTTATAGATATTGGGAGGCATTGTTCTTCAGCAGTAAGGATTGAGTTGCAGTCATGGCTGATGCATAATTGTATGAATATGTCAGTCCCTTCTGATGTCCCAGACACACACACAAAAATGAGAGCCACTGACTGCCGGAAACCAATTCCAGCATGTAATAATTACAAGAGTTCCATCAAAAGGTTGATGGGACTTGGGCGGCTCAACAAGGATGAGCCACATATGTGGTTTACCTGTTGGAAACGGCTGAAAGGCACTTCCCCCAAACCTGAATAGGATTGTTAACTGCCAGACAGCTCAGGGCATTTTATTGCCTCCTGTTGGCCAAACACCTGAATAGCTAGCTGTAGGCTATTTCCCAATCTGACAATATCCTTTGAAACCTTACCCTTTGAAGTGTATATCTCCACCTTGCCTTGGGACAAATTGTGTTGAATAAAAGCATGGGTCCTTGGTCAAGGAGAGTCTTCAGTTCCTTTTAGCTGAAGATCCTCTGACCCCCCAATGCCTTTCAAAACTACCTTTCGTCCTTGGACTCCTTCTTAATCATCTACATGCAGCCCCTTTCTCCAGAATGCTGAACCCTTTGTAAGGCTGGGAAAAGAACCCTGGCAACTGACCCAGGAATAGAGCAGGTAATTAATTGCATGTAGACTCTTATTTCCTGGTGGCTGCTGCCCTGGCTCAAATTCCAGACTCTCAACACTTACTCAGTGATTGAGCGCCTCCTCTGTGTCAGGCACTGTAATTGCTATCACCACTACAGATACAATCTGCTCTCACACTCAATGCCTAGATCAGTAATACATAGCTACAGGCAGGGATAATATCTATAGCAGTAGTAACCCTTTCATAAGGGGGTAGTAGTTTCCAAGAATTGTGCCAGGTATACTAGTATAATTTCCAAATCTCCAAAAAGACCTGGCAAGCCAACTGGAATTATCTCTTCTTTTTAGTATGAGGACACTGAGGTTGAGAGAAATTAATGAACCTCCTTCAGTTCTGACTAAATAAGGGTCAGTCTCCAGTTCTTGTTGTTGTCTATACCACATCACCTCCTTTGCACAAGAATGAACAGATAATAGTAATAGCATTGAAGGGGGAGTGACTAAGTCTTGAGTCAGAGCATTAACCTTCAGAGCAGGGTGCAAAGATCCAGCTTTTAGTTTATGTTGTCCCCAGAGTGTGAAACAGAACCCTGGCCAATGGCCAGCCTGGCAATCTGACCTAGGTTAGCCATGGTTAGCATTCCTCCTAGTCTTTGCCCCCACCCCTCCTCCTTCTAGGCTGAAAGTAAACATCTGACTTGCTTGAGGCATGAGGGTGGGGGTAAGGAAGAGTCCTCCCAATAGGTCTGCTGTTCTGCAAAGGATCTAGAAGAAGCAGACCTAGATGTGGTAACGTGGGGGCTGTTGATTACATTTTGCTTTTATATTAATATACAACTTCCTTTTTCTGTAGTTTCCTTTGGGAATTTACATGGTAATGCAAATATGTGCACACATTATTATTTTAACACTCTTCAACACAGACAACTATATTCTCTTCTCCCCAACCTCCACAAACCATCTCCAGGGCACATACCCTGGCGAGGCCACTGTTTTTCTCCTTCCCAACCAGTGTTGGGGCTTCCAAAACTTAACATCGCATTCCTTACATCACAGACAGAAGCCCAACAACCTGCTGCTGGGCTGTTTTCCTGAAAATATATTTTTATTGATTTCCGAGAAGAAGGGAGAGGAAGAAAGAGATAAAAACATCAATGATGAGAGAGAATCATTGATTGGCTGCCTCCTGCACGCCCCCTAACTGGGAATCGGGCCCACAACCCTGGCATGTGCCCTGACCTGGAATTGAACCGTGACCTCCTGGTTCATAGGTTGATGCTCAGCCCCTGAGCCATGCCAGCTGGGCATTGGGCTTTTAAATATAGCAACAGCAGAGATCTCTCTGGGCTTGATGAAGTGCCACTTCAAATATCTCCTAATTTGAGTCAGTTTCTTATCTATACTAATAAAAGGGTAATATACAAATTGGTCATGATGCCCTCACAGTAACAACCGAACAGCAGGCTGCATGGGCCGACAAGGCCGGCAGGGGGGTTAGAGAGGGACAACCAAACGACTGACCAGCAGGCTGTGTGGGGTGACTGGGCCAGCAGGGGGGGCAGTGAGGGGCGACGAGGCCAGCAGAGGTGGGCACTTGGGGGTGACCAGGCCGGCAGGGGGGGGCAGTTAGAGGCGATCAGGCTGGCAGGCAAAGGTGGTTAAGGGTGATCAGGCTGGCAGGGGGGGCAGTTAGGGGCGATCAGGCAGGCAGGCAGATGAGCAGTTAGGAGTCAGCGGTCCTGGATTGTGAGAGGGATGTCCGACTGCCGAAACCGGCAGTCGGACAACCCCTGAGGGGTCCCAGATTGGAGAGGGTCCAGGCTGGGCTGAGGGGACCCCGCCCCCATGCACGAATTTTGTGCCCTGGGCCTCTAGTCTATAAAATAAAAGGTCTAAAATGGCTCTGAAGGTATTTAAGTGCACTCACAGGAAACCCGCCCCTCCCCCGTCCGATGCAGTGATGCAAGGAGGCAGAAGTGGGGAGGGAAGCCAGTGCCCTCCGGTCTGGGGATTTGCAGGAATTGCCTGTGTGTGAAACACTCTCAGGGGAGAAAATGAAAACGGCACAGACGTGGACCCCGGCCCAGATGGCACCACGGTACCAGGCTCAGTGGCAGAGCTGCCCCCGCTGTTTCCCCTTTCTAATTGGCGGGACCATTAGCAGCTGTATTCCTGTGGCTGGTTTAAGAATAGGGAGCTTCTTGGTTGAATAAATGGTTCCCTTTGAGCTCCCGTGTTGGTTCTAACCTCACCAACTGCCCCTCACCCCCCACTCCCACCTCAAATCTCTGGACTTCTCCCCTGGGAAAAGGGGTCTCTTTCCCCTATTCCAGCATCTGCCCTGGGCTAACCCGTCAGGCTTGGGTCACATACCCTCATTTTAAGTCAACCCAGTGGCCCGGAAGATGGAACTCGCTGTTTGGCCAGAACAGGGACACATGTCCACTTCAAGAGCTGGACTGAAAGTGAGTCCACTTCTAGAGCCGGACTGAGAGGGGGAAGGTGGGTCCCCAGAGGAGAATCAGGGTGCTGTTACCAGAAGAGGTTGGAGTGGACACCGGGCAGGCCAGAACCACAATGACCTCCAGCAGTCCCACCTATTGTAACGAGGTACCAAGTTGGAACCACTCGAGACCTGGAGAGGCGATGGGACCCCGGGACTTCTCCCCACCCTACGTGTCCATCTCCCATGAAGTGTTCTTTTTTTAAAAAAATATATTTTATTGATTTTTTACAGAGAGGAAGAGAGAGGGATAGAGAGTTAGAAACATCGATGAGAGAGAAACATCGATCAGCTGCCTCTTGCACACCCCCTACTGGGGATGTGCCCGCAACCAAGGTACATGCCCTTGACCGGAATCGAACCTGGGACCCTTCAGTCCGCAGGCCGACGCTCTATCCACTGAGCCAAACCAGTTTCGGCATCCCATGAAGTGTTCTTACCATGAAACAAACAAACCAAAAAAGAGGCACAGGGAAACTTGGAGAGGGGTTTGGTATGTCTATTATGTTGATGGTATAATGGGTGTTTGCATCTATCCCAACTCGTCAAATTGTATATATATCATAGATATGCAGGGGTTTTTTTTAATCTCAATAAAGCTGTTAAGAAAATAAAAAGTCGCCTTACTCTAAGTTCACCTAACTTCTAAATACTGAGGCGTTAAACTGGAATTAGCTACGGTTTGGCTCAGGTGCTGGTATAGAAAGGGCCACTCAGAAGGTCTGAATTCTGGGACAGACCTGGAGGCTGGGAGGGAGCCCAGTGCTGAAAGGAATCCTTCTGCTTCCAAATGAAGTCAGGGTCTTTCGGCTGCTCTGAAAGACGCCGTGTGAACCCCCGTGAAGAAAACGACTAAATCATTCTTATCTTCAGGCGTTTAACAGGAGCGGGGCAGGAACAGCAGGTTATCAATGGCACATTAACCGTTTGGAGAACCTGCCGGTCGATACAACGTGTAAGACCCCATTAAAGGCGACGCATCATGTTAAGTCAGAATAGACAGCAAGGATGAGAGGTGCTGAGCATTGACAGGGGCAGCTAGCATCACCATGGGCGAGCTGCCTCAATGACCTGGGTCCCAAGTTTGAACATCTCTGGGACGGGCTCGCTCATCCTTTCTTCAGTCAGATGTCACCCTGGGGGACCAGTCCACTGGGGCCACGGGGCCAAGGTTATGCTGTACAAAATATAGCTGATGATTCTGTAGTAGCCATGGCTGTGTGGGGAAGGTGGCTGTGCGGAGGGAATTGTCACCGGGGGTGGGAGGAACTGGACAGACAAACATACGTGCCCAGTGTGCCTGACTTCAGCTGGAGAGATTCCAGCAGCTCAGCTTTCATTTCCTGCTGCTCAGCACGGACGTGCTGCTGTTACTTCTATGACGCAGATACTGAGCCTCAGCCCTAAAAAAGGAGCCGTGGGTGACCCCTGCCTGGAAGGTGGAAACTGGGCATCGTTCTCCCCCCTGCACCTCACAGGCCCCCACTCGTGGAACCTGCCCCATAATGCAGTCTGTCTGGAACTGGACTGCTGGGGGTCTGGGGTCTTTACCCTGCAGCTGGCCCACGTCCCAAGCTCCACTATCTGCTGGGAGACTTCCCTGATGGGAACACGACTTCCTGCCTTTCCCTGGACTCCCAGCTGCCATGCTTTAAGCTCCGCATCTGCCCCCTCCTCGGGCAGTTAACCCAGCGGTGATGAGCACCCCACCCAGGCTGCCTTCAAAGCTCAGTGGGAGGCTGGGCAGAGGGTGGATGGACGAGGGAATGATAAGAGACTGAGGCAGTCTGGAGGCGGGCAGTCGGCTCCCAGATTGTCTGGGAGTGCTGGGCGACCCCAAAAGCCGATCGGGGAGTCGTTACAGTTTCCCTTCTCTTCCCTCCATACTCCTGGCATAGGGGATTTGAGCCGCTGGCGTGCGTGAGGTGAAATATGAAGAAAAATCAGGACTTGACAGTTTCAAACATCAGAATAACATTGACTGTGGATCCAGCTGTAAACAACAGTTAGCCAGTTTACAAGAATGCCTGCAAACCTCACCCAACATACAAATCACAGGGCAACCGCAGAAGGCGCCCAGTGCTGTCCATTTTCCTGGATGTGACCCTCGGACACCTCCCCGGGGTCTCCGCCATCGCCTGCCCTTCCTGGGGATCGCAGGGTGAAAAGAGGAGCGAGAATCACTTCTCAGACCACTGAAACCCCCTCCGAGCACATGAAGAGCCAGCCCAGCATCCATGCGGTTTCAGGATGCCCAGACGACATTCGAGACAGAGCCACTGCCCAGATGTCAAACCAGAACACTAGCATAGTGGTTTCAGGAACGATTTCTCCTACCATCTCGGGGGTAAAGAAATGATCAAAACATCCAGTTTTTAAACCCCAAGAATATGAGGACACAGTGATCTCCAAGTGCCTGTCTTTAGAAAGGATCACTGGACTGTAAGAAACTCTAAAGGAAAAGGTGGTGGTAGAAATAGTGCTACAGCCTAAACATTTCTTTGTGGTTTTTTTGTTGTTTGCTTTTAGTGTAGACAGTCAACTGCCAGGTTTTGGGGAGGTAGCGAGGAAGATGGGTCTGGAAGGCAGGCGAGCTGAGAGGGATCCCCGTGGGGCCTTTCCTTAGCTGTGTGAATTTTGACAATTTATATAGCCTCCTAAGCCTTCATTTACTTGTCTAGAAAATGGGCATAGAATCCCCCTGATGTGACAACTTACAGGAAGGAATGCCTTAGCTCCGTGGTCGGCAAACTGCTGCTCGCAAGCCACATGCGGCTCTGTGGCCCCTTGAGTGTGGCTCTTCCACAAAATACCACGGCCTGGGCGAGTCTATTTTGAAGAAGTGGTGTTAGAAGAAGTTTAAGTTTAAAAAATTTGGCTCTCAAAAGAAATTTCAATCGTTGTGCTGTTGATATTTGGCTCTGTTGACTAATGAGTTTGCCGACCACTGCCTTAGCTCATTGCTAGGCACACAGCAGACTCGGAGCAAGACATGTGCTTGGGCAGGGACGGGTCGAAGGTGGAACAGGTGGAAAGCAGGCATCTTGGGAAGGTGCCAGGACTGGGCCATCCCCATCCTACAGCAAGCTCCTTGAGGTTCTGCTGTGCCCTGCGCACCCTGGAACCTCCAACACCAAGCCCGGGCCTTGCCTAGAGTGGGCATTCAGGAAGCGGTTGTTCGGTTGAATGGAGCCGTAGCCGGGCCCCAGTCAGAGAGAGGTTCCCAGAGGGAAGGAAGGCAGGGGAGGGAGGGGAGGACAGAGAGGCGGGAGAGAGGCAGCTGATGGGGAAGAAGGACACAGATGACAGAGCCTGAATGAGGGAGGTTCCAGAGGATGAACTCCAACTTTGTCCTGCCTTTAGAGCCCCTGTAAAATGAATAGACTTGTGATGGAACAGTTTCAAAAGGTGCTTTGGAAGCCAGATAGGAATTTACGTCATTGTGTTCACTTGCAAGCTCAACTGAAAATAATGAGCCCGTTACTGCCCGCAGGGGAGGGTCAGGCACCCTCTGCCTCTGCCGGGCACTGTGAAGATGAGCCTTCTCACCCCCTCTGCAGGTGCCCTTCGGGAAGGCTGCCTCCTCCTTCGGGCTGGCGCGGGGAGGTGTCTGCTGCGGGGCAGGGAGGACTGGATGTCCCAGCCTCACAACCCAACACCTCCGGTGCCTCCTACCAGCGGTGAACCAAACACCTAAGGCTAAGCAGACCCCGAGGCTGCCCCCGCCCCTTGCCCCTGTGGGCTTTTAAGTGTTCAAGGGAAGCTGTAGTTACACACAAAAGCTGTTGGAAAACGGTGAGCTGCTCCATACATATAAAGGCATGTTAGTTATTAGTGTAGAAAAACACACCAGACCAAGAGAAATGGCAGGGTCCCTTCACCCACTTTGCCACCCAGCCCGTCAGACAGGCTCACTAACCTCTTTGGACCCCAGTCTTTTCACTTATACAACAAGGACAGCTTCCCCGACCCCAGCCGTGGTCAAGGCGACCGTTGCTTCTCTGTGCTCCCACGCCACATAGCCTGGATTTTCACTCGACACGTATTTCACTCTATCTGACATGAGATTTTTAAAAATCCATCAGTGGGTTGTTTACACAACTCTGACACAGCAGATTATAAGCTCCACGAAGGCAGGGGCTGGTGGGAAACACAGTCAATAATTGTTCATTTTCAATCGTTCACTTGACAAGTATTGGCTGAGCCTACTTGGCACTGTAGTAACTGAGAGTTTTCTTTCCGATGTGGAAGGTAGATAATAATGACAAAACATAACATATACAAGAAAAAAAGAAGCAGGACTCCTGCACTGCACAACTCCAGGGGGTGCTCTCCCTTCAGAATACAGTGCTCCCTGGATTGTGCAAGGGCAGCTGCCCTGGTAATTCCATCTCCCCAGGGCCTGGCCCAGTGCCTGAAATGTGGTAAGCATTCTGGAAAGATTATGAAGGACTAAGTGAATAAATAAATGAGTGGCCTTTCTCAGTGTGGTAATGTTTTTTTAGTGTCCTATTTTTTTTTTATTTTTTTTTTGTCCTTTCTGCATATACTTCTTGGCCCCTTAAAGTCAGGCAGGCTGTATGACTCATTCTGCCCAGTGAAATGTCAGCCATGTGATGGGACTCCCCGGGGGGGGGGGGGGTGTCTGACCCCCAGCTATTTCTTCTCCTGCTGCAGACCAAGGCTGTACAAGATGTGGATTCCCTATCCCCGAGCCCCTGAGTGATTCTGTGGAGCAGAGCAGACCCGCACTGGATATGAAGCATTTGAGAGATAAGCCTCTGTTATGTTAAGCCCCTGAGACTTTGGGGGTGGTTTGCTGCTTGTCACGGCCTAATCTAGTCTGACTAACGCTCTCACCCTCCTGTAAACTCTTTGAGGATGGACCACGGGGCCATTTATCTAGCCCCCGCAGAGGTGATCAGTAAAAAAGAGCAATTAGTAATCATAACTGATTCATAAGGTTTATCTGGGCCTGTTCCCTCCGCTGAAATGCCTCAGCTCTTAGGGCATGGACCCCGTGGGCCCTGGGCCCTACCACAATGGCAGGATTGTTCCTTTCCTGTGGGTGGGTTTCCTACTCCCCTCGAGGCCATCTCTGTGGTGAGGTAATGCTGTCCTTCCCACTAGGACAGAAACCACACCAGCTCCTTTCCTGTGATGCAACCAACCTAGACAAGGGCACGATTCAGGAAAACTCAGCCCCCAGGGGATTGGGGTCACTGCCTACCCAAGCCCCCAGCCAGCGTGGCTCACTCAAAACAGACATTGCAGCTGTGCTGTGTGTAGACAGAGGTATGGACGGAAATACACGGGACAGGTCCCTTTCCTTAGACCAGGGGTTCCCAGATCAACGGGGGGCTTGTTCAAACACAGACTGCCAGCCCTCACCCCAGAGTTTGTGACTCCGCAGTGTGTCTGGGGCGGGGCCTGAGAAGTGCATTTCTAACAAGCTCCGGGGTGCTGCGGGGGTTCAGGGACTGCATGGTGAGAAAGCATTGCTTAGACAGGCCCTGCCTCTGGAAGTCAAGGTTAAATGCAATGCCACTGAGATGAGCACTGTGACCTGCTCTCAGCCATTAAGGATACACGATGGACTCTCCCCTCTCACCCCCCCCCCCCCCCCAGATTACCCATGGAGCAAAGTCAGTTTCAGGGAGGGGAGAGTCTGGGAAAAACCCAATTTGAGGGCTGCTGTCCAGAGGGGAGGTCTGAGGGGGTGTCACAGAGGGGGGTCCTGGGATGAAAGCCAGAAGGAACCTGGGGCCAATGTGGGTGCAGAGGTGGTTGGGGGAAGACGAGTTTGAGAGCTGATCCCTGGGTAGTGAAAAGCACCGGCTTGTAGTTAGAAATCTGCAGTCCTCCCTCCTCAGGCCTTGCAGCTGCCGGCAGTAGCCAAGGTGAGGGACTCTGAAGTCCCCGAGGCCGATCTAACAGCGCTCCTAGGCAGATGCTGCCAGGTTTCTGGGTGGCTAAGCCCAGCCCAGGGCCCTCTGCCCAGTGCACTCCCTGTCCCAGGCCTGAGACCCAGGACAGGAAGCCAGCAGGCAGTGCACAGCACCTCGCATCTTCCGTCTTCCTGCTGGCTTACTATCCGTGGTCCCAGCAGGGCTGTGCTGTGCCAAGCGTTCGCGTGGGCGGCCGTGACTCACTCAGCCTCGTGGGGAAGCAGATGCTGCCGCTGCAAGCAGGCCACCCAGGAAACAGGCTAAATCAATCGCAGGTCCCCGCCGGGGCAGAGAACACGCTGCCTGCAGCCAGTGAGCCGGGGCTGCTCTGGGTCTGCGCTGGGCCTGTGCTGTGCTGGCCACGGAGCTGCCTGGGAGCCCAGCTGAGAACAGCAGCTACAGAAGCTGGGGCAGGGACCGGGGCATGTGACCAGGCGCAGGTGGGAGGCTGTGATGGTGGCTGGGAGACCAGACTGACTGCGGGACACTTGTGCTTTATTGGTGGCGTGGGAAGAGGAGATGAAAACCTCACTCTTGACCCTCTCCCTCCCTGCTCTCCTGTTTGGGAAGATCTGGCTCCCACGAATCTGCTCCCTCGATAGACCGCGTGGAGCTTCCCCCATCCCAACTGGCCAGAAATATACCTGAAGAAGAAGGGGAAACTGAGGCAATGGCCTAAGCGACGTCCCACAGCTTTCAGAGGCTGCGCCAGGCTGGGCTCCCGGACCCTGCACACAATCCCTCATCTTTTCCACTGGACCCCGGTCCCAAGGAAACAGACGGACGGGCCCGGGGAACCTGCTCGGCCTCTAGTACTGCTCCCCCAGGCAGTGGGCGGTGCCATTAAAAACACGCTGCTTTTCCGGAGAGGAACAGTGCCTCTCACGCCAGCTTTCCCGGCCTTCTTGACCCCTAAGCCGGGCGAATGAGTTCCCACTGGCTCCGCCGGCCAGACAGTGGACATCCCAAGCGATCGCAGGTTTCCCCCGCCCGCTATCATTACAGGGCGCGGAACAGAGCCGGGCCTGGGCCTCCCGGGTTTTACACCAGCCCTCTCCGGGGTGGGTAAAGGTCTACACTCACCAGGCCCATCTGGGGGTTCTGGGGCTATTTCTCCAGTTGTCCCCTCTCTCTATTCCCCCCTGAGGCTCACAACTGGCTGTGGTGACGGAGCGCATCTTGGAGGACCCCCACCCTGCGACCTATCTCCCCCACCCCCACCACAGCCGCTCAGACCTCCCTCCCCTTCCTCACCTGCAAGGGGGGGCGGGGAGTGCTGGGGGACCTTCCCCTTCCATTTCAAGGATGGGATCAAGGCTTCCACCTCCTTCCTGCCTTCCCCTCCCACCTCCTGGTTAAGGAAAATCCCTCCGCCCGCCCACCCTGTGTCCTTGAGCCATTAATTATCTCCTTTCTCCTAATGGTTCAGCTTTGGCTTTTCTGTGAGCTCTCCTCCTCAGTCTGTAAACACGTTCCTGTCTGTCCCACGTGAAAAGCAACTAAACCGAACACGTGTTCTCCTCTGGTTCTCCCCAACTGAAAAGCTGCCTCTGGGAGTTGCCCTCGCTTTCCCCTACCCTCCCACGCCTCCCAAGGCAGCCCAGCCTCTGCCACCAGCTCTCCCCTCTCGGCTCCTCCTCCAGCCTGGTCCCGCCTCCCTCTACCCGAGTCCACCACCGACGTATAGCCCCTGGGGTGTATCAGTTGTTCCCAATATGTCTAGTCCTCAGGGCACCAGAGGGGGTTGGGTTCCAAATAGGGGGTTGAGCAGGGTCCCCCCAACCCCAACCCTCGCATCCTCCCCGGAGCCACAGGAGTTATACTTGTGCTCAGTTTCCTGAACGGCCTCTTTCAGCTCCAGCCCTTGTCCCCAAAGTGGGCTCCTGGAATGCAGGGCCCTGTGTGACCCCAGAGCGCAAGGTGTCAGTACCCTCATCCGCCCTGGAACTGGCCGGGCTTCTGGACAAAGTGCAGAAAGGCCAGCACCCCTACAGCCTCACAGAGACAGCCACCAAAACGGAGACCCTCACATTTCAAAGGGACCTTTGGTCCCAGGGTAGTCCCTCTCACGGGGTCAGCCTGTCTGGCTTTAGCTCCCAGAACAGAGGGCTCTCCGCTGGTTAGGAGGCTCTGAACGGACTGGTTAATGGAACCCTCTTCCTGATTTTGATCTGAAATCTGCCTCCTGTAACTTCCACCCACCTGGTTCTGCGCTGCCTTCCTTGGAAGCAAATGTCTCATCAATCATTTAATTGGCCTTTCAACTACTGCAAGGGGTGAGGACGGAACTGTTTGCCTCTCTTAGAGAAATGGACACCTGGGGCGGCTGAAAGGCTTGTGAAATAGCTCCAGGTGCAGTTGGAAACAGACTCCAGTGTCTTAACTTCCCAGGCCAGCCCTCCTTCCATCACTGTTTCTTCATCCTTGCCAATTGTTGTTGAGTACCTACTGTGTGCACCTGAAATAGGGGGTAGGCCCAATATTGGAGACCCAGGAGGCCTTGATCCTCTCTCCAGAATGTCATCGATTCCAGCTCGAATGTGTGCGCACACACACAGGCACACTTAAGAGCACTTGCTCAGCCAGCAAACTGGGTGGCTTCATCTTCACCCCAGAAAACCAGGCTTCTTCCTTAGGTTCAGCTGCTCCCCCAGCACAGGCCAACAGATAGGAAAGGGAAAATGTGGAGAAGCTTATCTTAACCAGAGAAGAGCCTGAACTTGAAAAGAAGAGTTTGCAAATGATAGCTGTCAACGCTGGGCTTGGAGAGCCCGCACAGAGAGCTGGTGGGTGTGTGGGTGGGAGGGATGCTCACCGGTGCCAAAGCTGAGTCGTGTGGCAGAGGGAAGTAGGGAGCAGGGCCAGAGCGGTGCCAGGCTGCAAACCAGAACCGCAGAGACCTGGTCTCCACAAAGGCAGGCCCTGGCAACTTCCAAGCACCTGGCTTTTTGGGCCAGGCTCCACCCCCAGAGATGTGTCTTCATCTCTCTTAAAGGCACAGTGCTTCAATCCAGCTGAGGATCCAGCCGTCAGCATTAGCACCGGATACTCCAGACTTCACTTTCCCTCCCTTGGATGGCAGCATTTACTCCACTGAATCATGTGGGCACAGACGGTCCCAAACTCTATTCTCTGAAGCTTGTGGATGCAAAAGATGACTGACATCTTCTGTTATGGATTGAATGTGCCCCTCTCAAACCCATGTGTGGAAGCCCTAACTCCCGATGTGAGGGCATTGGGATATGGGGCCTTTGGGATGTGAGTAGGTCTAGATGACATCAAGAAGGTGTGCCGAGAACCAATTCCAGCATGTAATAATTACAAGCGTTTCACCAAAAGGTTGGTGAAGCTTGGGGGGCTCAACAAGAGTGAGCCACATATGTGGTTTACCTGTTGGAAACGGCTGAACAGCACTTCCCCCAAACCTGAATAGGATTGTTAACTGCCAGACAGCTCAGGGCATTTTATTGCCTCCTGTTGGCCAAACACCTGAACAGCTGGAGGCTATTTCCCAAACTGACAATGCTTCTGTACCCTTTGATACTGTACCCTTTGAAGTGTATATTTCCACCTTGCCTTGGGATGTGTTATAATAAAAGCACGGGGTCCTAGACAAGGAAAGAAGTCTTTAGCTCCCGTTAGCTGAAGCTCCTCTGACCCCCAATGCCTTTCAAAATTATCTTTCGTCCTTGGACTCCTTCTTAATCATCCACGCGCAGCCCCTTCCTCCAGAATGCTGAACCCTTTGTAAGGCTGGGAAAAGAACCCCGGCATTATGGTGGCCCGAACGAGGGGCACCAACAAAGGTGAAGCCCCCATGATGCACTTAGTGTCCTTATGAGAAGGGAGACCAACACTTCCTCTCTCTGCCATGCGAGGACACAGCAAGCAGCCATCTGCACGCTGGAAGCAGGCTCTCACCAGGAGCCAAATCCGCTGGCACCTTGGTCTTGGCCTTCCCAGCCCCCAGAACTGTGAGAAGTAAATGTCTGTGGTGTGTAAGCCACCCGGTCAGTCTATAATAGGTTGCTATGGGGGCCGAGCTAAGACATCCTCCAGGATGCTCGGAAGTAGAACATGCAGAGATTTGATAATCCAAACGGCATTTACAGACAAGGCCAACTCTGCCAAACTCGGCTTCTCTGGGGGGAGGGAGATGGGAAGGAGAACCCTCAGGTCTGTGGAGGCTGCGTTTGGCTCCGGATCTCTGATTGGCTCCGTAATCCGACAGTGGGGAGTGGCGGTACTGGCTGGTGTGGCCTTCTGTGTCTGCCTCCTCCCCAGCAGCGCTGTAAGCCTCCGGGTAGATACAGTAGTGATGGCCTGGCCGGGCCCATCCCTAACGAAGGAGCAGGCCTGTGCCTCCAGCGGGGCCAGTCTACGAGCCGCCCTGGAACCTGAATCTGGAACAGAATACAACAAAAGAGACAGAAGGGTAGGATCCTGTGGTTCCAGGATTCTCTCTGAGCAAACTGTTCCACCATAAGACCATTGTATCGTCTATCCCGCTCATCTGGCCCTGAAGTGGCCCAGATTCCCACCCATTTCCTGGCTCTTCAGACTTCTGTTAATTCTGTAACTATCTGATATCCCTCCAGTAAATTCTCTTTGGACAGAAAGAACTAGGTTGCACGCAACTGAGAAACCCTGACTGATCCGCCAGCCTTAGGGACAACCTTCGCCCTCTGTGTGTTGGCTTTTCTCTTCCATCCTGGCTTCCTTGCCCACTGGAACCTCACCTGGGCAGCTTCAAGACCACAGAGAACACCAGGTTCGGGACTGTGTCCCTTGCTCAGCCTGGGAGGTGACACGTCAAAGGACGGCGCTCCTTTAAGCGGAGGAAGGAGCTGCTCCCGGGTCATCTTGCTAAGGTGCGGTTTGATTCTGTGCATCCGGGATGGGCCTGAATTCTGCATTTCCGACCCGCTCCTGGTTGAGGTCCCTGCTGCCGGTGCCTGGATGCTTGCACACTTGGGTAGCAAAGCTCTGCAGGGAATAAACGGGGAGATTTGGTAGGCTGAAACGGGGGCACTTAGGCAAGTTAGATATTTGGTAATAAAACTGCTGTTTCAGTAGAGCTCCTGGGGCGAAAGCCAAGAAACTGAGCTGAGGCACAGGGTGGGAGTTGCGGGGAGGGAGAGCAGATGACAGAGGGTGTGGCACTCGGGAGCCTGCGACAGTACCTGCCCGCTGCGCTCACCTGCCCGCCTCGGGGTGTCAGAAGGATGTGCTTCTCGGAGGAGCTCTCTGGCTAAGTACAAACCACTGTTTGCCGGAGGAGGAGGAGGAGGAGGACGGGAGTGTGGAAACCTGTGCTACTCACTCCTGCCCGAGCTTGCCTCTGGCTCCTCCCAGCGTCGACTGAGCTGCACCTCCCGGGTCTCGGGCATCTTTGAAAAGTTCACATGCCGTCCCAAATGTCTTCTTTGGGCTCACATGGTCCCTTGGCTGCTGGTGGCCAGACCAGCATGGTGCCTGCTGCTGGTGGAGAGAGCCTGTGTCTGCTCCTCAGCCCCAGTCCTCACCAGTCCTTCCTGCCCCGACAGCGTCTCCGGGCAGGTCCCAGGTTCTGCCGAGACCTGTTTGTGTTAGTCCCCGGGACTGTGCCCTTTGTGAGTCTCAGGAGAGACAGGAAGCCACCTGGTGCCAGCCTACGTCTCTAGGGACTCGGGCTGGTGGCGCCCAGCTGTGTGACCTAAGATGATGTCACGTTTCCTCCCTGGGCTTCTGCTTCTCCCTCCAGGAGTGAGAGGAGATGCCACCAGGACTCTCTGGACACTGCGAGGTGGCGCTCCGGCCGGGACTGCAGGCAGCTTGAGGCGTGGGCGGCTGATGGGGGGTGATGTTGGCAGCCCCTCCACCACTGTCTCTCAGGGGCTCAGGCAGGTGGAGCATCCCATGGAGCTTCAATGGGCACCCTGCGATGGGACCTGGGCCTGCACTGAGACTCTGCCCTGGGCACGGGGAGGGGGACCTGTATCCCCCTCCCAAGGCTTAGGGGGCCTCTGCCCGCCCTCTCTCCGACTGAGGGCAGCACTGGGAGTATTTCAGAGATACCGCTGAGGTTTAGGCGGGCAAACCTTTCTGCCGTTCACACGTACTCGGACCCGTTGCTTGACTGCAGCTCCCGAAGGCACTGTGTGAGGGCTGAGGCTGGCTGCCTTGCCTTCTAACAGCACGATTAGCTCTGCCTATATCTGAACTTCACGCCACTGGAATCACGCAGTGTTCCTCTTTTGTGTCTGTCTTCTTTGGAGCAACGTAAGTGTGTGCATTTAACTAGCCCTAAGCCCGGAGCAAGATCCTCCCAGCCAGCAGGGGTACAGGCCCCTGCAGGCAGCTTTGAGGCTGCGAAGAACATGCTTCAAATGCGAAGTCGGGAGGCGTGCACTTGGCCTTGGCCCTGCTGCTTACCAGCTGGGTGTGGGGACCGCCCAGCCTCACTGACTGGGCCTCAGATCACCCTCAGTACAATTGGGTCTCCGCTGTCAGCCCCTTGCAGTACTTTCCTGGCAGAGGGAGCCCACAGGCCTTTGATTGGACCCCTGCAGTCGGTGTCCTGGGGCCCAGGCCTGGGGCCAGGGGGTCCCCATGACTCCATGTACAGCCTCAAGCTGTGGTCAGGTGGCAGGGGTGCACATTCCAGCACCTGCACAGGGAAGTCTGGCGGCTTCCTCGGGGGTGAGAGTTGTTGGAGGCCCCACTTCCTCTCCAGACTCCAAATGTAGGAATCAGGCTCTTTAAGGTGAGGCTGAGAGCTGGGGTCACACTAGGTTTTCCTGAAGCCTGGGGGCTGTGAATGGGCTCTTTACGGCCCCATATCCCCCACCTCCTGTCCCCTTTTCCGCTTAAACCACATGATGTCCCTATGCGCATAAGTAAGGTAGGTAAAGTGTCTCCGTGTTGCTTACTACGTAGTAGGTGCGCAGGCTGGGGCACTCTTTCTCTTCAGTTCTGCACGGTAAGCGCTCTGATGGTGTGCAAGCAACAGAAGATCCAGGTACCAGGGCTTCGACACTGAGGACACACTGTGCCACATACAAGGGGTGTGTGGGGGGGGGTCACCGTCCTAGGGTTATATCAGTAACTCAGCCATGTAACGAAGACCCCAGGTTCATTCTTTCCTCTCGACTATCCTGGCCATGTAACTTTTCCCTCACGCTGCGGCCTAAGAGTCACCACAGGGCTGCCACAGCCCCTGCTATTGTGTCTGTTTTCAAGGCAGGAAGAGTGGAGGACAAGGTGGGACCAGCCATGTTTTTTCTTTTATCTGAAAAGCAAAAGCTTTTGCGGAAGCCCCCAGCAGACGTTCCCCTGTGTGTCTGTATCAGTTTCCTATCACAGCTGTACCAGCTACCTCAAACGTAGCCACTTCACACAAATGTGTTATCTTCCAGTTCTGGAGGTCACAAGTCTGAAATGGGTTTCACTGGGCTAAAATGCCAGAAGGACTACATTCCAGAGGCTGTAGGGGAGAATCCATTTCCTTGCCTTTGCCTGCTTCTAGAGGCTGCCCGCATTCCTTGGCTTGTGGCCCCCTCCCATCTCCAAATCCAGCAACGCCTGGCCAAGCCTTTCTCGCGATGCACGCCACTAACGCTGACTCTTCTGCCTCCTTCTTCCACATTGAAGGGCCCTTGTGATGACACTGGGCCCACCTGGATGATCCAGGATAATCTTCCTCTTGAAAGGTCAGCTGATGAGCAAACTTGATTCCATCCACAACCTGGATTCCCCTTGGCCGGGTAACCTAACATATCCTCAGTTTGCGAGGACTGGGATGTACACACCTTCTAGAGGTTGTTATTCTGCCTACCGCCGTGTCTTGGCCCAAACCAGATCTCAGGGCCAGCCCCAGGAGCACGGGAGATTGGCAAGCCAGTGAGCCTGTGAAAGGAGCTGGGGAGTCCCGACTGGCTGAGACTAATCGTGGTTCATCACCTGAACCCGGGCCCTTCGTTATCTCCAATTAAACCAGCGTGGCATTAGCAAGGCGAGGGGGCGAAGGAATGGCTATCGGGTTGGCTGCTCTCTGCCTGCCACAGCAAGGTGCAGCCGGCTTGGCGGGTTTCCCTGGCCACATGCCATCTTTGCATTTGGTGATGAGTCGGGATGTGAATGTTCCCAGGCTGTGCCCAAGCCCGGAACATTCCAGTGACTCTAGCTCGCCAGCCAGAACGCTCATGCCCTCCCCTTCTTCTGCCTTCAGCCCTCCGGAGAGAGAACCTATGCAGACAAAATGGTTTTCTTGGGTGTCATGGGCAGAGATGAGTGAATGAGAGAGATGAGAGAGGCAGGGAAGCTTTTACTGAGAAGGTGTGTCAGCGTTCCTCAGAGAAGTCTGCTAGAATGAGGGGGAAGAGACTAGGAGTCGAGTTAGGTAGGTCCGGAGGTAGTCGGGAGTTTCCCCAAGGGCTTTAAGAGTGTCCATAGCAGCTGGGGACTACAGACCTCTTCGCTGGGTTAGAAAAATACAAGTAAAGATCATGAGTACTTGGGGATTATTTGGGGTTGCACAGTTGACTGTGACTCCACTCTGGAATGCAACCCAATGGTAGATTCAACAGAAATTATTACAAGTAACTGTGCCATCCTATCCCTGTCCCCCTGGTGCTGATGTGCCAGTCAGTAGTGCCAGTCAGTGCCTGGCAAAGAGTTAGCGCTGGCTGTGGAGGTTCACGTAGGTAATTACCTGTAACATAGGTATTTGGACAAGAGGATCTCTGAGTCTGCTTCCGGCTTTGCTAGCTTATCATCCTGTGATCACCATGTGGAATCCAAGACAAGCTATGTTTAGTGCCCTGGGGTGTCTGGGGTATCGTTTTCTTGTGTTCTTATCGATAGGCTCAGAACCCGAAGAACACGTAATTTGGAACCTTAGCATTCACAAGATCACTTGACTTCTCTGAGCTTCAGTTTCCTCAAGTGCAAATGGCCTCAGTAACACCCAACCTGGGGAGTCGGTGTGAGGACTCAAGATAACAGATGTAAGGCACGTGGTAGGCACTCGAGGAACGCTTACTCCTAAAATACAAAGGAATAAAAGATGGAACTTGGTCTGTGATCAAAGGAGAAAAACCCGTTCTTTGAGAGCTGACAATACAAGAAACATCCAAAGCAAACATCTTGAAATTTGTTAGTTCTGAGTCTCAGGACCAGTCAATGTTTTTCTGTTGCACACTTCCCACATTCCAGCTGACTGGCCACTAACAGGTCTACAGGGCAGCACACCTATCCATCGGGGAGAGGAATATTGCTTGCTTGTCCTGTTTCAAACATTGCATGAGATTCTCCCACCCTGTACACCCAGGGCCCTGTAACTGTCAAACGAGACCCGAGGAACTGTTTCTGTGTTCACCAATTTGTGGAATTCATTTGATACAAGATCCGCCAGCCCCACATTGTCCTGTAGACTCTAGCCACTCATGGCCATTTAAATGTAAATGAATTGAAATGACCTGAACTTAAACATTCAGTTTCTCTGGCTCAGAGGTTGAGCTTCGGTCTAGGAACCAAGAGGTCACTGGTTCAATTCCAGCTCAGGGCAAGTGCCGGACTGCAGGCTCAGTCCCTAGTAGGGAGTGTGCAGGAGGCAGCTGATGGATGATGTTTCTCTCTCATCGATGTTTCTATCTTTCTATCCCTCTCCCTTTCCCCCCTCTCTCTCTGAAACCAATAAAAACATATTTTAAAAAAATTCAATTTCTCAGTCGCACTGGTCACATTTCAGGTGCTTGATAGCCACATGTGACACCCCCATTGGGTCTGATGGGCCTGGGCAGCAGCAGCCGACAGCCCTCCCCACTCTCTTCCGCCTCATGCAATGAGCCGTGTGAGAGGACAGCGGGGAGGGCAAGCTGGGACCCAGGAAGAGACCTGTTTCTGGCTCCAGGGAGTTCCAATCCGTGGGCTCCTCGGGCACAGAGGCTCCACCGCTTCCAAAGCTTACAGCATCCTGCCGAGGCCACCAGGGTGGCGAGCCCTGCAGCTGAGCTGACGTCAGACTAAATTTTCCATGTCCAGGCAGCCTGGGAGGCATGAGCAGAGTATTTGCATATGCACCGTTTTCCTATACCCGTATCTTATTCTAATAACTTTTCACTGATTGATTCATTCATCCTTTCTTTTATTCACTTCAATACAATTTTATTGAATTCCCCCTCCAGGGCGGATCTAGCACTTATCTGGGAACCCTCCCCCTGAAAACATCGGAAGTCAAAGCACCGGATGGAAGGGACTGATTACTGGGGGAGCACCTTGCCTGGACTGAATTGGGGGGGATGATCCTGTGATGAGGGGCCCCAGTGAGGCGTGGATTGTCCAAGCTGCCCCGACTGGGCAGCCCCCCTTGGGCGGCCATCAGAGACAGACAGTACAGGACACAGAGACCCAAGGCCCACCTGGGGGCCTACAATTCTCCCACTTCCTCTGGCGGCTCAGCCTCTCATTTCTCACTTCATTTTGGGCCTCAGAATTCTGGCAATTTCCAGATGTCAGCCCCACCTCCCACCCTCAGCAGGTGGTTGCTGATGGCGGCCCAGGTGGAAGAGGGGGGCCAGGTGGCAGGTGGCAATGCTGAACCACGCTTGCTCCAGGGCTGCTGGGGGCCTGGCAGAGGCTCTCTGCGAACCTCCTGAGTCAGCTCCTGTGTGTGCCGTGGGCCTAGTCGAGGAGGAACACGGGGAGGCTGGGAGAATTCCCACTGGAGTCGGCTGCTCCCTGCACATGGCCTGCGCCTGGGAACGCCTTGCAGGCACACACGCGCAGACCTTCTTCGGCAGGAGAATATGAAGCGGTGCTAACAATAACCACGCTCGTACGGGTGCAAAGCCTGCCACTTTGCACGGAGCAGGGATGCTGCAGGGACAGTCTCCCGTCTCTTCCTGCAACCGGGACACACTGTGCTTAGTTTGAGGTTGATAATGGGATGGAGGGAGCCAGACAGATGAGGCTTCCTGATGAAATGAGCACAGAGTGAGAAGGAAAATAGCCACGTGACTTTGGACAAATTATTCGACCTGTTTAGGCTGCATTTCCTTCTCTGTAAGGTGGGGATAAAATGTTGTCTGCCTGAGTACACCTGGCTCCAGATCTTGGTTTCTAGAACTATCGGCTGATAGAGCAGGACCCAGGGCTCCTGGGAGGAATGGCTGGTCTCGGGCCTGGCACAGGGCAAACACACGATGAGCCTAGAGCACCTGGTAGTGCCAGAAAGTGAGAAAATGCTGAAAACACTACGAACAAAAACACCCAACCCACAGCGATGGCGGTGGGAATGGGGGGCAGTCTGTCCAAAGGACTCGGGGGGAACAGAAAAAACTCCCAACCCCAAAAACTGGAACAATTTGAGCAACAAAACTGATCAAGCAGTGTTAGATTATAACCCAAAGTACAAAATAAATATCCTGAGTCCATATTGTTATAAAGAAATTATTAGAAAAATGAATAAATGGGCGAGAAGAGACGTCTTCCATGCAGAAGGCAGAATAATTTATACATAATAGTTTGCCTTCAAGGAGGTGTGGGCTGTACAGGGTGACTTCCTTCGGAGGAGGACTATATTGGGGGGGGGGGGGTAACTGACAAACACCCCCTCAGCCAGGTGAACAAGGTCACCAACAGGGATACGTATCTTGGTCACATGTACCTTGATAGGCTGTGACAAAACGGCACGTGACCTGAGCGGTCTTCCTCCCCCACACACCTCAAGACCAGTCTAATCACAAGCAAAACATCAGTCAAATTACAATTGAGGGATATTCTACAAAATGCCTGATCAGCACTCCTCGAGACTGTCAAGGTCATCACAAACAGGGACCGTCTGAGAAGTGACCACGGCCCAGAGGAACCTAAAGGCAATGGGATATCCTAGATGGGATCCCAGAACAGGAAAGGGACGTTATGTAAAAACTGAGGGGATCTGCATGAAGTCTCCACTTTTGTTAATGATGACGCGTCAGCATTGAATCAGTAGTTGTGGCGAGAGCACCATGCGAATGGAAGATGCTAATAATAGGGGAAACTGGGTGTGGTGCATGCAGGAACTCTCTGGATTACCTTCACAATTTTCCTGTAAATCTTAAACTGTCCTAAGAGTAAAGAAAGTTTGTGTAAAGAGTATTACCTGCCTCATAGGGTTGAGACGACTAAGTACAATAATGCCTGAAAAGTGCTTAGCACGGTGCCTGCCAGCTGGTTAGTGCTCAACACATGGCAACTCGGTTATTCTCAGGTGCCAGACAGGACAGGACCCAGGGACGGGACGCATGGGGCGCTGCTGACCTCATGCCGAGGGCCTTCGTGGCTTAGCTCAGCGTGTGAGAGCTGCCCAGTGTGCACCGCTGTCAAAACCTACAGCTCAGCGGGCGGGTGGAGGTAGCAGTGCCTGCTGATGCCCTAGTCATAGTCAGGATCAACATATTAGGGCTTGCTGATCTGCACACAGCCCCTCAGAGTGAACATCAGCCGCCCAGGGAGAGGGACCCCCTACAGAGCTTTCACACCTGGATGGCCCTGGCTCCCCCTTCAGGGCTGCCCGCTGTCTCTCTGATTCAAGATGGAGACTGGCCAGAGGCTCTGGGCCATGTGCTCCAATTGAACCCTTGTACCAGCTGTTAAAGAGAAGGCCACGGGAGCAAAATGGTGTCACCTGTGCTAAAGGCCAGGCTACCAACCCCAGATTTAATACCTGACCCCCTTCTCCCAGAAACTATCTTAATCAATCAGGCTGGAGTTTTCTGGTCAATATCAGTGCGGTAATCTGTCTCGTGAGCCCTCTCCATTGTCTAAAAATAATCCTGAGTTAAATTTTCTAATTTTGGAAGGAAATAATCAATATAAAATTTAAAGGATTAGAATAGTTTGTCTAGCAATACAGTCCCTCTCCCCTTGCTTTGCATCTCATTTTTAGGTGATGTATTCTAGCTTTATGAAAATAATTCTTTTTTTGTTTGATTTTGTTTTGTTAATAGCTCCCTTGCCCCACCTTTCTTCCTATAAAACCCCTCCATTGTGAAGAGCCCCTCAGAGCGCCCTTACACAGGATGGGGCAAAAGTAGGTTACAGTTGTTCATGTGGAAAATAATACCATAATCCTACATAATAAAAGGCTAATATGCAAATCGACCAAACGGTGGAATGACCGGTCACTATGATGTGCACTGACCACCAGGGGGCAGACGCTCAATGCAGGAGCTGCCCCCTGGTGGTCAGTGTGCTCTCACAGGGGGAGCACCGCTCAGCCAGAAGCCAGGCTCACGGCTGGCGAGTGCAACAGCAGTGGTGGGAGTCTCTCCCGCCTCCACAGCAGCGCTAAGGACCCTCGGGGGATGTCCGCCTGCCAGACATCCTCGAGGGGTCCCAGACTGTGAGAGGGTGCAGGCCAGGCTGAAGGCTTCCACCCCCCCGCCCCCAGTGCACGAATGTCATGCACTGGGCCTCTAGTCCTATATAATAAAAGATGGCGGTGGGAATGGGGGGCAAATTGACTGAATGGCGGAACAACCAGTGGAATGACCAGTTGCTATGATGAGAACTGACCACCAGGGAGCAGATGCTCAATGCAGGAGCTGCCCCCAGCCCACAGGCCCCAGGCCAGCCAAGGCGGGTGCCAGCGGCCCTCCCCCCGCCCCCAACGCCCCACCTGTCACCCCACAGATCGGCCCTGATTGCCGGCCAGGCCTAGGGACCCTACCCATGTACGAATTTTGTGCACCGGGCCTCTAGTTAATAAATAATAATACAAGAATAAACTGGGTTTCTCATACTCACAACTGCAAATCTAGTTTTGCCCCACCCTGTAGTTGCTGCTGCCCAATTCATGAATGACTTAATAAAGCCAATTAGATCTCCAAATTTACTCCGCATTTACTCAGGTGAACTTTGTCTTTAACACAGCCAACGATGAGATCCTTCATGCCAGCCACCATCCTGTGCCAGCCACCTGCCATGAGGAGAAACCGTCTATCCGACCAGGTAGCCTGTGCCACTCTAGAGCTAAGGCCCGCTGCGGCTCTGACTCGTCCTCACCCTGAAGGGCTCTGTAACCAGGCACAGACCCTGAGGATCAGCGAGGGCTCCAGGGGCTGTGGACTGGCATCGAAGAAACCCAGGTCACGGAGAAACAAACCCAGAGGCAAGAAATCCAGTGCTCAGTGTGTTATTTTGCAGACTTGGGGGTGCAAGTGGGACCCAACTCAGCTAGGGTGAGGGGGTGAGGGCAGGAGGTGACATTTGTTAGGAAGATAGAGAGGCGAGCTCACCCAATCAGGCCTTGAGACTCAGGGCTGCTCCACAGGCCACCCGATGGGACCAGGATTCCAGGGCGATGGAGAGGTACTTTCGGTGGGTTCCTGGTACCTGCCCCCACCCCTCCACCACTGCTCACCGCTGCTGTGTCCCCTCCGGCATGCTTTCCCCTGGCGCACACAGCCCCCACCCTCACTATCTCCCCACTTCACCAACAGAGAGCAGAGAGAAACCACGGCCTCTCTCCTGCAGCCAAGCTCCGCCTATAAAACCACGGGGAAGGCCTCCGATCAGCCCACCTGGCCCCACGTGCTCACCTCTGATGGGTCAGGAACCAGGGTTTGCTGATCAAGGTGATTGCTCCCTTCAGACCACACTCTGCATCTGGTATTGGAACAGAGAGAACGTCGCGAGAAGGACTTGCAGTTGTGTGTAAGGCTGTCACTGAGGAACCGGGAGGTAAAAGGAATTCCCACGGACCAGGGAGCGAGCACACAAGGACAGGACATTCGCTGAGGCACTTGGCGGGGCAGGACGGTGTCTGCTGCCCATAAGGGTCTGAGGAGCTGGCCTGTGGCCTCTGCCTCACCTCGCTCTCACCCCGGGCTCCCGAATCCCAATCATCACGTGTCTAAAGTCCCACGCAGCCCTGCCTCTCCGTCTCCCCCCGGGCCTGAGGGCTGTGGCCTGGGGGTCAGCCTGGCATGGAGCTCTGTCCCAGCTTTACGCCGTGTGCAGCCTGAGACCCATTCAGGCTGCGATGAGGGACTGTGGTTGTGGGCTCCTACCCAGCTCTCATCCCAGTTCTGCAAACGGGTGCCTGGGTGACGGCTCAGCTATTAATAAAGTGGGGTACTGATTCCTGGTCTGCATTGGTCATTCTCGTGGGCATGAGAAATAAGACAACATTTGAGCATTTCTGGTCTCAACCCTGCCATAAACGCATCCCAGCCCCAGTGCAAAGCTCAGCACTCGCGGTCGAGCTATCAGGATGCTGCCCGCAGGTGCCGCAGGGTCAGATGCTGGGCGGCACCCGTGGGGCTGGTCGCTCACTGACGAACCTGGAGGTTAGAGAGCTGCTTTTCACATTTAATGTGCGTGTTTGACTCGGGGGACCCTCCCTAAACGCAGGCTCTGATTCCACAGCTCGGGCAGCGCCCTCGATTACGCATCTCTCATCCCCTTGGGCGGTGCCCGGCCGCCGGCCCCTGGACCACTTGTCTCGGAGCTTCTCTGCCTGGGCTGCACAGCCCCGCTGCCTCCACCTCACGGGCGGGCAGGAGGGCCGCAGTCCCCGGGCTCCCGGGGCGTGCGGAGGGGCACCTGCCTCTGCCTCGGGCCCAGGCTCCACGTCCGGGGGTGGCTGCAGGCTGGGACAACTGCAAAGGCCGCCCTCCCTCCACCTCCCCCCCCCCCCCAACAGAGAAAGCCATCAGCTGCTGATGAAGCTCGGTGCAGCGGCCTGAGCCCTGTGTCCCCGGCTCAGCACCCTGGAGGCCCGGCTCCGGCAGAGGCTCCTGCGGGTGACGGCCGGGCCCAGGAGCACAGCCAACAGCAGATAACAAAGAACTTGCTGCCGAGGCAGAAACAACCTCCCCTGCGCTCACGTGGCTGCTCTCGGAGTCAGGGAACATTTGTTGAGCATCACAAGGCGCAAAGCACTGCCCGAGGCCGTGTTCTCCGGAGCCCCCACCTCGGGGCACGTGACAGGAGAGAAGGAGGCCCAAATACAGAGAGCACCTGCTTGGGAAAGGAGACCCGGCGTGAGTCGGGCGGAGAAACTCGCTGGGAGGACATGGCATCCGAACTGAGTCTGAAAACTGGGTAGGGTGGTGGTAGGTGGGGAGGCGCAGGGAAGAGGACCACGCCTGGGAGGGGAAGCTCAGTCCATTTGCAGAACGAACCTGCGCATCTATGAGGCCAGAGATGTGGGGTGCATCTTGCCCAGGACGCCCTTTCTCTCTGCTGGCCACTTTGTAGGTGGTGTAGGGCAGTGGTCAGCAAACTGTGGCTCGCAAGCCACATGCGGCTCTTTGGCCCCTTGAGTGTGGCTCTTCCACAAAATACCACGGCCTGGGCGAGTCTATTTTGAAGAAGTGGCGTTAGAAGAAGTTTAGGTTTAAAAAATTTGGCTCTCAAAAGAAATTTCAATCGTTGTACTGTTGATATTTGGCTCTGTTGACTAATGAGTTTGCCGGCCACTGGTGTAGGGGCTGCAGGAAGTGACAAGAAAAGCGAATCCTCTCCAAACGATGGCACATCTACGAGGTGTATGACTGCTAACACTCAGAAGTCACTGGCAACAACGCCATGAGGAGAAGGCCGAGCAGCGCAGGCACATATTTCTAACCCCTTATGCACAGTCCACACTGGAGACACCACACTCCCCCGAATCCTTACTCAGCCACCAGAAATGTCTGCGATTATTATTGTGCCCCCTGTAAACACACGCCCAAGTCTTCATTCAGTAAGAGCTGGTTGGCTCACCCAGGCCTGGAGGCAGGAAGGGCAGAGCGGGCAGGGGGAGAAAAGTAGCCTGGAGGAGAGTGGGCGGGGCCAGGGGTGATGGGCAGGCTGGTCCAGGAGGGGCCTTGGGGGGCCTCAGAAGTGCCTGAAGGGCACCCCTTGCCAAACCTGGTCGCAGGTGTGAATTTCCCGTATGGAAATCTCTCAGGGATGCTGGCTCCTAGGGGCTGGGAACAGGGAAACTATGAAAACTTGAACTGGCCGAAACTGGTTTGGCTCAGTGAATAGAGCGTTGGCCTGCGGACTCAAGGGTCCCAGGTTCGATTCCGGTCAAGGGCATGTACCTTGGTTGCGGGCACATCCCCAGTAGGGGGTGTGCAAGAGGCAGCTGGTCGATGTTTCTAACTCTCTATCCCTCTCTGTAAAAAATCAATAAAATATTTTTAAAAAACAGAAAAAAAAACCTTGAACTGCATTTATGCACTGAGTCCCAAAGATGTGTTAGTCATTGTGAACTCTACATATATTGCAGGGTGGTTTTATTCTTGGTTAAAATTTAAAACAAATACATGAATCTATGCTTGTTAAAATGTGAACAACTCACTCAAATGAATGTGTACAGAGCAAAGTGAACCGTGCGTGTCCTGACCCACCGGCCTCTTCGTCCCGGACTCTCCATCCCTTGTTGTAGGTGGTCCTTCCCCTACGGTGGACAGTGTGGCGTGTGTGAGTCCAGACCCGGCCACAGACAGCGATACTTGTGAGATAACAGCAGTCGGCAGGAGCCAGATGCTCTGCTGATTTACACACAGGCACTCACTGTGCTGGTGACAGGGAAATGGGACCTGCTCCACCTATTTTTCTAACTGGCTTTTTACTTGCTATGGTTCTGAAGTCTATGTCAGTGCTTACAGATCTGCTACCTTTGAAATTTTGTTTTATCTTCTAAAAGGAGTGTGTGCCTATGGTAAGAACTGGAGTCAGAAGGATGAGAAACAGAATATAAAAGTTTCCTGACTGCCTGTTTCACTTGGCTCTGAAGCATATACTTCCACGGATTGTCTAGGCACCTCACTCACATATGTCTTTAAAAAATTTTTTTAATACTTTTGCAACTCCCTTCTCTCACTTCATGTATCTTGGACAGCTTTCCCGATGAGCAGATACACATCTATCACATTCATTTTTAGCTGCTGTGTAGTATTCCACTGAACAAATGCATCCTCCTCTATTTTATCAGTCTGCTACTGATAGATATCATTCAGATTGTTACTAGGATTTTCCCAATTACAAAAATGCTGCAATGAACTCTTATGCCTACATCTATGCCGTTGTGTATGCGTATTAGATCAGAGATTGCCCAATGGTCTCTGTTAACCAATCTCCAATACTTTCTTCAGTTACACAGCCCCTGAACTTTAGTAGGCACCTGGCTGCCCGGAATAAAGACTACGTTTCCCAGCATCCCTACATTGAACTATGAACATGTGACTAAATTCTAGTCAACAGGATATAGCGGAAGTGAGGCGTGCAACTTGGATTGTGTGTGTGTGTGTGTGTGTGTGTGTGTGTGTGTGTAAGAGAGGAGAAGAGTGGAGAGGAGCAGAGAGGAGAGGAGAGGAGAGGAGAGGAGAGGAGAGGAGGGGACAGGAGAGGACGAGAGATAATAAACGGAAGGTGCTTTGCATATAGGAGAAACTCCATAAACTGGGCCTTTATTTTTATTATTCGGGCTCCACTCCATTCCATACACACATGCAGCACCCAAGCTGTGCGGTATACACATTGATGTGGGTCCTCTTTTTCCAGCCTCATTTACTCCTTCATTCAGAAAATATTTGTTGCTCAGTCTTGACATCTTTGGGCACGACATGAGGGTAACTGTCACAATATTAGTAACACATGCATATCGCTTACATGGGCCAGGCCCTTTCCTTGTGCCAACCCACCTAATCATCACAACCACGACCCTAAGCTGTAGGCTTCAGATCCCCACTGTGGTCCCTCTGGACTCCCGCACTGTTCCCTGAGTGTACACACACACACACACACACACACACACACACTCCCGCATTGTCCCCCTGAGAGTGCGCACACACACACACTCCCGCATTATCCCCCTGAGCGTACATGTGCGCACACACACACACTCCCTCATTGTCCCCCTGAGTGCGCACACACACACACACCTGCATTGTCCCCCTGAGCGTACATGTGCACACGCACACACACACACACACTCCCTCATTGTCCCCCTGAGTGTCCACACACACACACTCCTGAATTGTCCCCCTGAGCGTACATGTGCGCGCGCGCACACACACACACACACACACACACACACACACACACACTCCCTGCAAGGGCACCACTCTGGGCTGGGCCGTCAGGGGGCTCCAGCAGGGAAGGTGCTCTCAGCCCATGAGATTCCTTAGCACATGAAGTCCAGTCTCTTCCAGGTTGTCAGCAGCATCTGCCCCCCACCTGGGCCCGTCAGGTCCCCGCAGGCCTCCCTCACCCTGTCCAGGGCAGACTCAGGGTCAGACCATGCAGACAGACGTGAAGTCAGGCCTTGGTAGAGTAACAGGGCAGCGCCGCGAAGGAGCGCAATTTCCGTCCAGCGGGCAGGACGCGCGGAGCAGCAGTCCGGTTGCCGCCCGGAACTGAGGCTTCTCTGTCTGACCCGCAGGGCACGGCTGAGGACACCCCGAGCTGAGCCCTGTCCAGAGTCACCAGGGGAGTTCAGGACCGAGCCAGAACCAAGCCCAGGTCTCCTCTCCTCATGGCTCCACTACACTTTTAAAAAGTCTAGCTCTCGCCCTAGCCAGTTTGCTCAGTGGTTAGAGCATCGGCCTGTGGACTGAGGGGTCTCGGGTTCAGTTCCAGTCAAGGGCACGTATCTGGGTCGCAGGTTCAGCCGCAGCCCCAGCCCCAGTCGCGGTGCATGTGGGAGGCAACCAGTCCATATGTCTCTCCCACATCAGTGTTTCTTTGTCTCTCCCCCTTCCTTCCACTCTCTCTAAAAGCATCGGGGAAAATACCCTCGGGCGATGATGAACAAAAATAAATGAAATTAAAAGTCTAGGTTTAAATGAAATTAAAAGTCTAGGTTTTGTCACAAGGAACTATCACACTTTGGGGACCCAGAGTGTAGGTGGGTGCTGTCGGCATCCAGCAGAGATCAGAGATGCTGCTAAACATGGCACAATGCCTAGGAGCCCCCACAACTAAGAACTGTCACCCCAAAATGTCAACTTGGTTGGCTGGTAGTGGGTGTGGGTAGCAATCTAGCTTCCAGGAATCACCCCAAGCTCCCACAAAAAGTGGAATTAAAAAAGGGAAAGATTTTAGTAGAAACAAATTGTAGTTGAACAACTCCACTGTTCGGTAAGAAAACAGGAAACGTCTTTATTCTGACACCAAATCTGTGGAGTTTTTTCCACACCAACAACCAATAACCCGACATGGAGTCAAACACCGGAGTTAGCAAACCCCACAGGAGAGGGCTCTGTTCCCCAGAATCCCCCACTTCCGGCCCAGTGACCCGTCCCCAGGCCACCTGTCCTTCTGAGCAAAGGGCTGCAAGTTTGGGGATCCCAGTTACCCCCACCTCAGGGTTAATAATCCACTAGAACAATTCACAGAACTGAGGAAAACACTTTACTTACATTTACATTTATTACAAAGGATATAACTCAGGAACAGCCAAATGCAATGGGAGAGCGGGCAGGGCAAGGTCAGGCAAGGTCAGGCAAGGTCGGGTGCGGGGTGCAGAGAGATGCCACACCCTCTCTGGGCGCACCACCCTCCCCGAAAGCCTCCCAAACCCGGCTTTTAGGGTTGTTAATGAAGATTGCCTTTGAGAGGCATGATTGATTACATCATTGGCCACTGGCGATTGAACTCAATCCCCAGCCCATTTCTTCTCCTGGGGCTGGGAGTGAGGAGCGGGCGGAACATTCTAACCCTCTGATCAGTGATTTTTTTATGGTGACTAGACCCTATTCTAAAGCCCCCCCCCCCCCCCCACACACACACACACAGGAATTAGCACACAAGACAGTGAATTCCAAGGGTTTTGCGGAACTCTGTCAGGAACCGGGGACAGATGCCTTTATTTTGTATTTTACCACAACAGGTTCATGCCAAGCTCTGACGGCGAAGGAGAGTCTTCTAGGCAAGAGACAAGAGCAGGATAGTGCAAGGTGTCCCGTGTGGTTAGGTGAGTCTCAGACTCCACAGGATGTCGCTGGGGTGGGCCCCATCACCTCAGTATCCTGGAAGCAGGCCAGCAGATCTCTCAGGCGCCAGGCTTTCTGTACAAGTTGGAGAGAGGATGCCCTGGCTGGTTTGGCTCAGTGGATAGAGTGTCAGCCTCTGGACTGAAGGGTCCCAAGTTCGATTCCAGCCAGGGGCACATGCCTGGGTTGCGGGCTCGATCCCCAGTGGGGGACTTGCAGGAGGCAGCCGACCCATGATTCTCTCCCATCATGGATGTTTCTATCTCTATCTCCCTCTCCCTTCCTCTCTAAAATCAATAAAATATATTTTTTAAAAAAGTTGGAGAGAGGGCATGGCAAGCTTCTCCCGCAGCCTGAGTTTGCCTTCTCTCTGCCTACCGCTGTGCTGACCCTGAGTGGAGGGGGAGGGAGAGGTGAGCCTCCTTCCCTCACTGTGTCCATGGCAACCCTTCCAGAGCCCAGCAAAGAGGCAGGAGGTGCGCCTAGCCGGTGTCTCCTGGCTGTGGGGAAAGACAGCGACGGTGAACACAGGTTGCTGTTTCCTGTTGTCAGTGGTGGCGAGATTTCAGAGGGGCCTTTTCCTGTCTGGACTCAAACTGAAACGCATTGACACCAAGGGAAGTGGTGAAACCGTGGGCCAGTCTACGTTTTAGAAATCTGATATTTGGAAACCTGCAGCCTTGCAGGGTCAGGGGCTTCTCATGAAGATCTGATAGTCAAGTGCTACCCAGACAGGCAGCTGACTCATCGGGAGCTGTGGTGGATGTCTACAGAAAGCCTCAGACCACACGTGTTCCCTCTAAAATGTGTCAACTTTATTAGGCATTTTTTTTTTTTTTTTGGTAAGCACTGTGTGAAACATGAATGACTGGCTTCTTTCTCCCCTCCTCACAGTGACTACATGCATCTTTTATAATATGCCCATGCCATGTGGTCAGCTTCCAAGGAAGAATTCATTAATGAGTCTGTTTAAGGATTCTGAAATGGGAGGTCTTCGAGCATTGCAGAGCAGCTGTTCTTTTTCACGTGAGCACCAGACCTCACCCCAATCAGGCATTTGGGTGGGAATGATGTGTTTACTAATGAGGGGGCAGGGAAACTAGAGATGGTGGAGGGACCATCAATGAAGAAATCTCTCCACCTCCTGATTTGACCCAAGTTTTCCAGGGATTAAATAAAGTGGGGAAAACAAAACCAATCATGCTCCAGTTCCCAACCCTCCTGCCTCGTTTCTCCAAATTTTCCACCAGCCCCCAGCTGAGCAATAAAATAAAAATATTTTTAAAAGAAAGCAATGGTGCCCTAACTGGTTTGGCTCAGTGGATAGAGCATCGGCCTGCGGACTGAAGGGTCCCAGGTTCGATTCTGGTCAAGGGCCTGTACCTTGGTTGCAGGCACATCTCCAGTAGGGGGTGTGCAGGAGGCAGCTGATGGATGTTTCTCTCTCATTGATGTTTCTAACTCTCTGTCCCTTTCCTTTCCTCTCTGTAAAAAATCAATAAAATATATTTTAAAAAATAAAACAAAGTAATGGTATGTGGACCCCTGGTTTGAATAGGTTCCGCCTCAGATACCGGGGATCACTTTGTAAATTATGCTTGTCTTACCACTACGCTGTACACCCGGAACTCATGTAAAATGAGATTGCACGTCAACCGTAATGGAAAAGTAGTAGTTAAATAGGCCCTTCGGAGTTATCTCGTCTTCACTTCAGAGGAGCACAGGTCTGACATCCTCTCAGGAACCAGTGATGCCTACATGATTTTAAAATTACTTCGATTACTAACATGTTATTTGCTAGACATCCCTGTGGATTGATGTTAAGAAATGAAATGAAATGAAATGAAATAAAGGGGGGAAGTAGGCTCCAGGGCCTTGTCATTCAGCTATTTTTTGTTCCTCACATCTCTTCTGGAAGGTGTGTTTAGGAGCACCACCTGCCCCCGACACACACACACACACACACACACACACACACACACACACACACCCCACACCACACACACACACACACACACACACACACACACACACACTGCCCCGGTGCAATCCCTCCCCAGTGAGGCTGAGCTCCTGCTGCCCTCTGGTGGCCGTTTGTGTGCGGGACACTAGAATGCAAGGCCTCTGTTCCCAGGCCTGCAACTCATCTGCCGGGATGTGGGAGTTTTCCTGCCTCTGCTCCCATCATCTCCTTCATGAACACAAGGAAAGGCCACTGCTCAACACACTTCTGCCCCCTGCGAGCGAGGGTCTCACTGCCCCGCCTGGAGAGTCTCTAACAGCGAGCCCTCCCCTCCTGGTGAGCAGCGCAGGTCCGGAGCAGGGACAGGGGGACAGTGCGGGGAGGGGGTCACCGTTCACCACCAGCAGGTGGGCACGGACACGCGCTCTGAACTTCCGAGCCCACCAGGAAGAAGCTGTTACCTTTTGAGTCGGGGAGTTGGGTGTCTCCTGTGGAAGGGAAAATACGAGTTCTGGAGCTGATTAAAGGCTCCATTACACCACAGGATGGCTTGTCCTGTAGGCGCACCCCCCACTGATGCTGGTGCTGAGATCCCGGCCCTGCCTGACTGTCCCGTTAGCACACGGTTCCAGCTCCATGAGGCCCAGGACCAGCCTGTGTCTAGCACAGGGCTGGGCACAGAGAGGGTATTCAGTGTTCTCGAGTGAAAGAATTCTCTGCGATTGGGTCCTCATAGCCTATAAATTCTTCTTCCAGAAGGCATTCTCTTATCTAGAGTCCTCCTTTCTATGCCCAGGGTCAGTGTAATGGATGCTGCGTGCCACCCAGACTTCCCTTCACGACACACTCACGCCCCTCGATGTTCAAAGCCAAGTCCCTCCCCAGGACCTGTCCCTCCTTCCAAAGGCTGAGTCTCCTCCGGGGCGGCCCTCATCCAGTCACTGATCCACGCGGGCTGGTGGGTGGCTCCGGAGGGCGGGCTGAGACCCTGGGGCCCGCACCGCAGTCCACCTTCTCCCGCCCCACATGCTCCTTCCCCCTCCCAGGCTGAGGCTCTCCATGCGCTGAAGAAAGATGGCAAGAGGCTGAGGACAATTGCCGGCCTATTCAAGACCAAGTGTCACAGTCAGAGGGGGGCCTTCTTGGAAGCATATAAAGGGGTTCTCATCTCCTTAAGCCAGAGGGCGGCCGCAGCTGGAGGTCCGGCCAGAACACAGCGGGAAGGGGTCAGCTCCAGAGAAGACGGGTGCCCAAGTCAGGCACGCCACGCGAGGGCTCTCGCCGGGATGGGAACCAGGGCAGCGCCAGAGCCCCCCGACACCGTGGCTGTAACTGGATGCTCTTGAGAAACTTGAAGCCCCAGATCCCCCGAACACTGGCCTGCAGAGGTGACCCACTTCCTCCTGCTTGAAGAGGACTCAAAGGCTCTTCCTGCCCTTCACAGTCTGCTCCCACCCCGCCCCCCCTTTCTGGCTGCCTGGCCAATAACTGGCCAAGCCACCCCACCCCCTGGCCGGGGCAGTGCTGGGTCTGCTAAGGGAGGAAAGGGACTACCTGTTGGAGGACCGTGAGGCCCTGCCCGTGTGCTCTGGCAGAAGGGAGAATACACACAGGACGGGGTCTGGGGGGATGGACCGAGAGGAACGGAACCTAAAGCTGGGTAAGAGAGAGTTTATCTCTGCAGCCAGTCCAGGATGTGGTGCGAGCAGCCTGTGGCTTGGTCCACACAATCTCGTACCCTTAAGGTATTCAAAGCATCTACGATGGGGCAAGGTGCTAAGGAGTTTATGGAGACCCAACTGGAGAATCTCCGTGGAGAACCGTAGGGTGTCTTTTGGTCCTTCCTTGTCCACTCGAAATAGCAAATGGTCGGTTCAGTACAGCAGCCACGGCTTGAGAAGGGCAGGGTGACCAGGGACTCAGAGCTTTCAAGGATGGAGTCGGTCATCACAGCAGGGAAGCCTGGAGGAAGAGCAGGTAAGCGCCTGAACTAGCAGAGGTGCTAGTCCAGGAGGAATCTCCAAAGGGGAGGGGAGGAGGGGGATGGGGGGTGTAGCGGTGCTCGGCCCAGATTCCACCTCAGGAAGGAGGCGAGCGTTCCCCCAGCTGCCAGGCGGGGTGCCCTCCCCAGTGAGTGTTCTCAGGACACTCATGGTTTTCATTCAGGACATCTTAGAAGGGCCATCCAGCTCCAGATCTACCTATGGATTTTGACTAAAGTCTTGGTGGTCACTGCATCACAGTTCAATTCCTCCCTCTGCTCAGTCCAGCCTCATGTGCTGCCTCACACACATTGCCCCTGAAAGCACTCCCCACTTCACTTCCTGTGCAAAAAGTATCAGGCTCCCTCTGCTAACACAGGCGCTAACCCTCTAGTTACCCCCCCCCCCCCCCCCCCAGCCACACTGCCTCCAGGCTGAATCTCAACAACAGGACAACTTCAACATCCTGTGCACCACCACGGAGAGCAATTTCCCCCAATCTTGCCTCCATCATGCCATGTATTATGTGTATCGTCTCAGGCAAATCACTGAACTCCAGCTTAAAGAAAAACTGTGCCAGGTTAAAAAACAACAACACTTGTACGTCAATGGAAAACTATACATATCTGTAACACATCCTTCTGTCTTATCAGATCCTGACTCCGTGGGAGCTATTTTATAACATTGTAAGTTGTAGGTAACTGATCAGACATGTAAATTTGGTCCCCTCTAGGAGAGGTTCAATTGACTCCTCCTCCTCTCAAAAATTTTGTCTCTATTTACATTTCAACAGTCCTCGACTCCATAAAAATATGTGCTTTCAAAAACTTTAAATTTGAGCCTGTTATAACATGTGGTTAATTCTTCAGATTAATGCATCAAATAAAACCTTGAACATGTGCACATTTTTGTATGAGTCATGATTTTATCTTCTCCTGAAAAAATAAAATTTTTTTTGCCCTCCATTTCCACATACGTAAGGCGATGGAAACATCTGGCAGGCTTGTTCTGGTCACAGTGGGGACTCCCTTGCTGCATCAACCTTTTTCAAAGAAACTCATGACTGTATATAGAGGCCTTTCGCTGGAACTTGCTTTGTACGAGTTACCATATGCCAGGCCTTAGCCACAGACATGTCAGCAACCTGTTTGTTCCCTTTCACTGTTAGATCAATTGTGTCTAATCAGTCTATCACTGTCATTTATTATCTTCGTCCTTGAATAAGGAATATTTCAACATCAGATAACTTTACAACAATCCTTTTCAGGTTAAGCAGACCCCACATTTTAAACTTTCTTTTTAAAAATAGATTTTACTAATCTTTTTAAACATTTGCTTGCCCCAATTTCCAGAACTATAAATTAACAAACTGGCACTCTGATCAACATATTGATCTTCTACTACTTTTATTATCACTGAATTTATTGGGGTGACATTGGTTAAATTGTTTCAGGTGCACAATTCTATAAACATCATCTGTATGTTGTATTGTGTTCACCACCAAAAGTCAAGTCTCCTTCCATCACCATTTATCTCTTTACCTTCTTCTACCTCCTTCATCACCATACTGCTGTCTATGAGTTTTGTGGGGCTTTTTTGCTTAATATCTACCTTTTTCACCCAGTCCTCTCTCCTCTAATAGCTGTCAGTCTGTTCTCTGTATCTATGTCTATTTTATTAAATTCCACATAAGTGAAATCATATGGTATTTGTCTTTCTTTGACAGGTTTATTACACTTAGCATAATACTCTCCAGGTCCATCCATGCTGTTACAAAAGGTAAGATGTCCTTCTTTTTTACAGTCGAGTTGTATTCCATTGTGTAAATTTTTTCATCCACTCATCTACTGATGGGCACTTGGGCTGTTGCCAGATCTTGGTTATTGTAAAGAACGCTGCTGTGAACATAGGGGCGCATATATTATTTTGAATCAGTGTGTGGGTATCTTTAGATATATTCCCAGAAGTGGAATTGCTAGGTCACAAGGCAGTTCCATTTTTAAGTTTTTTGAAGGAACTCCATACTGTTTTCCACAGTGTCTGCACCAGTCTGCATGCCCAATAGTGCACGAGGGTTCCCTTTTCTCCATATCCTCGCCAGCACTGGTTAATTTATTGATTAGAGCCATTCTGACAGGTGTGAGGTGCTCATTGTGGTTTTAATTTTGCATTTCTCTGATGACTTGAGATCTTGAGCATCTTTTCATGTCTGTTGTATGTTCATGTGCCGTAAGTATGTTCTCTTGAGAGAAGTGCCTATTTAGGTCCTTTGCCCATTTTTTAATTGGATTTTCTTGGTGTTGAGTTTTAGAAGTTCTTTATAAATTTTGGATATTAAGTTTTATTATTAGTTGGTTCTGAAGTTAATTCAGGTTCTGAAAAAATATCAGGTTTCTAAAAAAAACTTTGGTTCTGACAAAATCAAATTTAAGTAGTAACTTACAAACCCAAAAGCCAATCATAGTTGGATAGGCGATCTGCCTCCCTCTGGAACCTCTCTCTCCCCACATGAATTCTACCTCTTATGTCGTCTTACTCCATCTAAAACACTTTGTGCAACTGTAGCTACAAAATAATGCTGATGAAAAGTTCATTATGAAAAAAATACATCTTAAACTCGACTTGACCTTCTGTGCTGTCTAGAAGAGCAGGGCTGAGTGAGGGTCTTGTATTCCTGAGGCCCAACGTTCCCTTTCCATCAGGCTTGCAGCGTGGCCATGCGCAGAGGAGCCGAGGAGCCGGCTGCCTTGGTGGTTATGCCGTACCCTCCTCCACGGGCGACACAGAAGCTGTCCCGTTTCAGGACTTGCCATTTCTTTGGCCTTCTCACCCGTGACCCCGATTGCCTATAGGTTTCCTTTCCGACTTGCTCTCCAGAGGGTGACATAGAGGTTGACAAACAGAGGTATCAACTAGAGATGTGTTGGAACTTGTGGAACTGGATAGTCTTCTGGTTCCCAGAGGAAAAGGTATTACCACAATGAAGCTACTTTTGACACCTGTCCTCTGGCCCCAGGTTTTCCAAGAAAAGGTCTACGGTCACACAAAATGAATCATAAGCATGTGGACTGATTGGTTTCCAGTAATTAAACCACTTTATTTCTCTAAATACCCCTCCCAGCTCAAAAAAAGAAAGAAAAAACAGGTAACAGTTCACTTAGCTTTTACCCGGAACACATTTCAGTGCTTAGGCTATCAATGGGGATTTTGTTCCATTTAGAACAAACTAACAGGTTAAACTTGGTGCTGGAAAAGGACCCTGCACCAGCTGTCTGTCTGCTGTTACCGCAGCTACACCACTCAGTGAGCCACATCTGATATAGGAGTCGAATAACTGCCTGAAAAGAAAACATGGACAAACCCATGGTGTTGTGACTGAAAAGGAAATACTGATTTTTAAATAATAAATAATGTGACTGCATTTTAATCAGATACTGCGGGCATGCAGAATATTGCTGAGATCCGTGTATCTTTCATTGGTTTACGAGTTTTAGCTGAGGAGTCTGGCCTACCTCTATGATACATTTTGAATTATGTACATTTCTATTGTAAGATGAATCACCTGTTTATAGGCCAAATGTTTCAAATGATTATTTCAAATGATTATTTCAGAACCAAGCACATGTTTTTAAAATATATTATGCAGAATTTAATTTGGCACATGCTAATTTTTCTTAGTTTGACAAAAATGGACAAAAGGCAAAATGGAAAAAATTTTATTTCCTCAGTGTTTTATCCACTGTCAATACTGTATTTTTGATGCAATATATTTGCAAAGAAAAAAATACAATCTCAGCTTTTATTTTCCATTTTAAACAACTGCAATATTTACAAACTGTTTAGAATAACAAACACTCACACTCACACACACACACACACACACTCACACACACACGTGAGTACATATTCTCATCTCGGGTTTACACTGGATGCTGGTAGAGGCAATGAACCCCTTCGGAGCCCGCGACCAGACAGAGAAGGCCATTGCCTTCCTCACATCTGCCTTTCCCGTCATTCCCAGGATCCTCCTGCCACTTCCTCAGGCAGAGCGCACTGCCAGACTCGTATAGGGCTCAGGTAATCAGTTTTTACTATTTATTTTTATTTAAACTACAAGCTTTTAAAAAGCATAAGCAGACATGATTGTGCCCCCATTGCTATAATTTTGGTTGTAGAATCAAGCTTCATAATTTAGAAAATCTTGCTGAACCACAATGACATTAAGCCCCAGTCATTCTCACTGCTCCTGTCTTGAGTTCCAGGTTATCACCCCATCTGTGCTAGTAACACCCTCTTCACCCTGACCACAACCTTAGATGACCCTTGTTCCTTAGCCTGCCTCCACGGAATCACAAGCTGTCAGGTGTAGAGCTGAGGCCTTAGAAGGGAAGTAAATCTTATAGAATAGGGTAAGTCTCAGAACAGAGCTGCCACCGACCCTGTGATGACTGTCAGCCCTGGTTCCCCAAAGAGTGATACGCGGCTTCCGTAAAACGGCAGATAATGAAGTTCAGCTCACCTACTTACCTACTCTAATCCAGAAAGAGAACAACTGAAAGAAATTCTTATCACACGTAAGTCTTTACAGATTATTTTGATGAGGTGACTCAAATCAGAAATCATACTTCCGTTTTTAAGCAAAATTAATGCCCCATTCACACACCTGCCAGAACTATTTGTATAATAAATTCCTTTTCAACCACAGCTCTTACCTAAATATCTTAACAAGTTAAAAATGAGGCCTAGATGTATATCAGCTATATTTTTTAAAAAAGAGAAACAAAGAGAAGCTGGTTTTCTACTACTTAAAAAAAAAACCCCACTATGCATATCCAATGTAACATTGAAATGTAGGGTGCACAAATACATAGTGATAACTAATTTTCCTTTTTTCAGATCAACAGAACTCACTTTCTCCCTGTGCCTGAAACAGGAAGCCGCAAGTCCAGTAGCAGGCTCCAAGTATCATCTCGGCCCTCACCAACATTCATTATTCTCCCCACACTTCTTGGAATGGAAGGAAAAGCCTCTAAATAAACATTGAAGTTTTATATCTCATTTGTGTCCAGGCAAAGTAATTTTATATTATCACATTACTCTATAAAAAACAACAACAACAAAACTAAGAATGAAGACTGAGGACTTAAAAATAACGGGAGGGGGCCTTTGTCCCTACTCATGAAAAAGCCATGAAAACGAACACAAAAGCAATGAACACCCTGGGTTGCAGTTTAGCAGCTAGTAAATATAAACTCAAAGAATCCTCATTCTATATTACTGTCATCTTTTTCTCAAGCCACATATTTAGGAGGAAGGATTTTTGAAAGTTAACTAAAAGAAAAATGTAATTTTAGATTCTGGGCAAATCATAAAGACCCTGTTCTGGATGAACGACTCAATGCAGCCATCCACCAAATGAAGGTTTTCTCGGAGGCAGAGGCTGCTGCTCAGACGCAAGGCAGAATTTATTAAGGATAAGCAAGCTACCCTTGCCTAGATCTGAGGCTGTTCTTTGTATTTTGATACAAAATTTAATAATAAACCAACCCAGAAAGACAGTTAACATCTTCTTAATGAGATGTAGTTTCCTACATAAAGACTTGTATTTTCATTGCCTGACACTTAGTACAGAGGAATTTTCCTTATCTCATAACAGAAACACTGTCTACTTCTGTTTCAAAGATTACTAGAAGTATCTCAGATATACTTGAAATACCTTTAAAAATACTTCAAACCTAATGGAAGTTAACCTTCCAGTAATGGAAACTCAAAGAAGGCAGAACACGGATGAAGGTTGTTCACTAATTTCCTGAAAGGTAGCTAATCTCCTTTTACCATAAAAATATACAGTCTTACCACCTACTCTCCCAAGCCCCTTAAATATCAACATATTAATCTAGGTTCTTTAAAAAAAAATTGGTTCTTTAGAAAAAAGTGACCATTTAAAGTCTTATCAAGTATTGAAAACATGGTGTAAAAAGAGGGCTCACACCAATTTATAAGCTGAAAGATTAACTAAAAGCTTAATTTTGCGTCACGAAATTATTTTTACCACTGAATGAGAGGAAACGAGAAGAGAAGCTAATAATTATACATAGTCCAGGACTCCCTTTCAAAGGGGGAAAAACTAAAATCAAACAACAACAAAAGGTATTAATGAAACTCTACTTAAAGGAAATAAATAAAATACTAGTGTTTTAATTTCATACTTTTACTTTCAACTTATGGAACTCTGGAAGTTTTGCAACTGTGAAGTAAAGACACTAATTATGTCTGCTGGTCTCACACATTAATAAAAATGTGAAGCAGGGAATCGAAACGGCTCACTATTCTGAAGGGTGGGGGTAGAATAAGAAATGTATAATCAATTTAACTGAAGTATGTATATTCCTATTTAATAATTTAGGCCAAATTATTGTTAAGAAATAAATTTCTTCATTTATCACCATTTCCCCTAATGCAGTTATTAGAAAAGTACTATAATGTGTAAAAGACTACCCATTTTAGGCTTAAAAAAGAAGAACAGGGTTCCTGATTCATAAAACTTCACTAAAGGGCTATCTGATAACAAAATCCAACTTTTGAGGAAAATGTCCACTAGTTGCTACCCCAAATCAAGATGCAATATATGTGTTCCATATAAAATTTAGTCTGGCATTTGAAATCTGACTTTTAGGAGTGTGTTTATCATTGGGGGTAGGAGGTGGGGGGCTAGGAATAAAAGTAATTCTAGCCATTCTGACTGAATCATCTGCAATTCAGATTTTCTGTGTGTGTATGTAGGAAAGTGAATTATTTTCCACTTAATACTAAATATTAGTATTTAGTAGCATTTAATACTTATCTTCTCACCGAAGTAACGACCATAAAAAGATCACATTTATTTCAGAAAGGGGACAGGCAATAGGGAGCAAAATTCCTGTGAGATTTTAAATAAATATACATAGGTAAGCATATATATTTTCATAAAGAAAAAAGAGCCTGAACTTTAATGGCATACTACAGAACTGCCAAAAAAAGGGCAAATACAGAATAGAGTGACAGTATCAGGGAAACACATTTTGATTGATCAATTTAGAAAGGGTACCTTTGCTCAAAGGTTTAGAAAATCATTTGACAAATGTTTTTAAACAGTAAATTTTACAAAGTGTGAAGTCTGGAAATGTTAACACAAGGCACATTGGGTCCTGAATAACCACAAGAATGTTAAATTAGAAAAAGGAAAAATAGATTTTGAGTGGAAATGCAGTAAGAAGCATTTATTTATTTCCTTCCTTAGTTCTCACTCCTTCCACTGAAGTGTTATGCTACACTGTAAGATCTATATTACAATTAGTAGGAAAAACAGCTTCTCTCTCCTGTCACCTCAAAAAAAAGATACTTTAAACCCATGATGTCCAGTACAGTAGCCACTAGGCACAGTGGCTAGTGAGTACTTGCAATGGGCTAGCGCCTCAGGCTGAAACAGTAATACTTTGGACATACTAGATCACATAGAATGCTTGATGAAGATTTCACCTCCTTCTGACTGTCCATTTAGGCGGCAGAAAGACGGCTGCTCTTAAACGCTCAGGAGAAACGTAGTCTTCTTTTCCACTTAACAAGGGAAGATTTTCAGAAGGATTTTAAAAATGCCAACAGTTGACAAATCTAAATTGCAGTTCCCACCCAGCCCAATTGTAAATCATATAAATTTCCCTGAATACATGCATTTAAAAAAATAAAATTTACGTTATGAGACAACATATGAATTAAGTCAATTTACAGTTATAAATATTTCAAATTACAGCTAAACACTATAAATTACAGGAAATAAAATTCAAGTAATAGAAAAAGGAGAGAAAAATTAAAGAAGTTATTAAAGAGGGATATAACAATAAGAACTGCACCATCTGGATAATTTTGTTTGAAAAAATTTTACTTGATTAACTGAACTGCATGTAAATAACTTCAAGAGCTAAGAACTCTTAAAATAAAAAGCAATCAATCAATCCTCTCTTTGAATTCCTGGACACTCATCTTCTTTGAAAAGCACAAGTGTTTTCTTCCCACGATTGGCCCCGAGAGTGTGCGGATGGACAGCAGCGAGGACCTGGGACCCACCGCTGGAGCTCACCCGCGATGCGGACTCGGGAGCTGGCAGGGTGCGCAGGACCCACTCACTGACCACTGGCTCTGGGAAATGTCAATCATGACGCTATTCTCTCGAGATTTAGTATTCATTTTAAAGACAGACTCCAATGTACTGGGCAGCATAGTTCCTGATACGTATGTTTATAAGGGAGGGAAAGGGGTTAATCCCAAAGTCAATTTAAATAATGGTATTTTATTTTTATATATAAATAAATGTTCTGAGAAATCTCAGATTTTAGTGCATTGTTGTAAAAAATTAGTGCAGTTTTTCTTCATTAAAGTTTTTAGCGCTCAAGGAATAAGATAAATATGTCTGTTCATAGTCTCTCACTGTACATTAAGCCTTTATACTGCTTTTATGTCCAACTGAAGGTTTCTACACGGATCTGTTTTTAAAAGTCAAAGTAAATGGATTTCATGTTCTATAACAAAACATGGCAATTATTTTTGGCAAAGAAATTAGAAAATATAAGATCGGCGTAGTTTAGAAATCAAGAGTTGGTTGATTTAAAGCATAGGCAATGAATATGAAAAAACTTTTAAAGGATGTATTTTAACAGAACTTGATCCTTCATGCAAAATGTTTTCTCAGCAGCTAACTTAAAAAAATATTTTAGCTTTATTTGGGGATGAAGACAGTGACAGGAGTCAGGGCGAAGGAGAGGTGCTTAGCCAAGCCCAATCTGTGTTGAGGTCTCTCCTTTTGGGATGGAACGATCCCTGCAGGCATCCTCTGCTGTCGCCTCTCTTTCTCCAACATCTCAGAATTGACAGGGGCAAGAAACGTAGTTACACAACACTGGCTCACACTTCAGCCCCAAGTTCTAGTACCCCGGTTTCGACCACAGTCACGTATTTATCATCAATCTGGACCAGAAGTACTGTCTTGTCGATGTGGGACCTAGTACCTGGGTCTCTGCTGCAAGGCACCCATCGGTGAATCACCTAGTGGTTCAGAATGAAACAATACGTTAGTGGCAGAGACCTTGAACATGCTCACGAGCTCTTGCCTTCACTTAAGACTAGAGGTAGCAATTCTCTGAGATAATTAAACATAAGGACATAAGTCAATTAAAAACATGCATACAAGTCAGCCAGGCTACAAAACAGTCAGAGGACCAGGCAGCCAGCTTCATAAGAAAACTTACATGGCCTTCCATACCCTCCTGAGGAGTCCAGTCTTTCCAGCTGTTTCTCCCAGCTTTCAACCGAATGCCCTCATCAGGCCACTGCAGCTCTTTCCTTTTTGACAGGTTGATCCCATCCAGAATTTGACTGGGATCCACAATCTATATTGTAAATAAATATAGATCATTTCCAATTAATTTTTCTCTTGAAGATGAAAAATTATATAATCCCAAACAAAATTTCAGAGGACTCTTTGTGTCTCAAGTTCTCTACTGCCTATCCTATATAATAAAAGCTTAATATGCTAAGTGTCTGGCCGTTCTGTCGGCCGTTCAACTAATCAAAGCGTAATATGCTAATGATATGCTAAGGCCGCTCAACTGCTCGCTATGACATGCACTGACCACCAGGGGGCAGACGCTCCAACTGGTAGGTTAGCTTGTTGCTGGGGTTCGGCCAATCAGGACTGAGCGAGACAGGCCAGACACACCCTGGAGCCCACCTGCAGTCCTTCCCCGGCTCCAATCGTGCACCAGTGGAGTCCCTTGGCCTGGCCTGCGCTCTCTCGCAATCTGAGACCCCTCAGGGGATGTTGGAGAGCCAGTTTTGGCCCGATCCCGCAGGCCAGGCCAAGGGACCCCACTGGTGCATGAATTTGGGCACTGGGCCTCTAGTAATGGAATAAAAAACAATCTAAAGAGCCACCTCCCAAATTCCTTTCAGCCTATTGGTAGACCTTCTGAAATGGCCACACAACCGCAGCTGGGCGGGATCACCACTGAAGAAGTGCTTGCTTTCAGTTACACACTGGCAGAAATGTTCTAGTCTTCAGACTAAGTAATATGAGATGGTTTTTACCAGAGTCCTTCACTCAACCAACAGGAAATAAAAACAAATGCGTAAGAGAAACAGTGCAGGAAGAACCTGGGCTTACTCACCTGGACTCTGTAAATCACCTCCCCCTTTTTGGCGTGTGCATTATTGGCAGGACTTAAGGTGTTGCCTGGCGGTGCATCAGCAGCACTGCTCTGGCCCCCATCTGTCCCAAGAAAGCCCACGAGAGTGTGATGCTTGCAGGCCGGGATGCTTTGGCTGGAGCTGCTGGAAGAAGGCAGGCCATGGTGCACACAGGCCATGCCGCTCTGACTGGAGGGCTCCATCTGGTTCACCATGGAGAGGCGGGACTGGATGGAGGACGGTAAGTTTCGAAGCGATATCTGACTGGTAGAGGAGCGCCGACAGGGCACAAACCCTGTGGTGGACATCCGGAGGGACGAGTGCCGGCTGCTGTGGCAGCAGGAAGACTGGCTGGCTACGGAGGCCCGCGCTGGGGACTGTCTGACCAGGCCGGACTGCACAGAGTGAGCGCTGTGGCTCGTGCCTAGGGGACAGACAATAGCACGCATTCTAAGCGGAGTGAGTCCAACAGTTCTTTTCTTGTTTTTGTTTTTTGTAGCTTCTAACACTTTCTCCCTTAAGCAATTACTTGAATTTTACACTTATTCCTAAAAATTCAAAATTGTTAAAAAGAAATAAATATCTGAGATCTGTTTTCTTGTACGGTTTTTGTAACATTAATTTAATTTGCTGAAGCATTTTAAAATTCAAATTTTGAGGCAAAAGAAAGATGACCAAATAATTTACAGTAAATATCAGGATTTAAGGTTGGGATAAATCCTGTAAGTTTCACAGATATATTTTAGAACAATGGTCACCTACTGGTGGTCCAAGGACCACTGGTGGTCCATGAGGTCCGAAAGGCTGGCGACCGCTGTTTTAGAATAATAAGAATTCTTCTTTAATCAGAAATGAGATATTTCATGGAAATATTAGTAAGGATCTATTACGTGGCAAGTTCTACAACTATTTCTCAAAGTATAGTATTAATACCCTCACAATCTATTCCAATGACAAGCTGCAGTGCCTATCAATGACACTATAATCTTCATAGATATTAAGGGATTACTTATAACTATGAATTACCAGTGATACTGCATAGGTTTTTCTGTGTCCTTTTTCAAATGATTTAATATGATTCTTCGGATTTGTCCTTTTCCTGGCTCATAGTGATGTGAATATTATTAGAAAATAATTATAGCCCAGCAGTGTGGCTCAATGGTTCAGCATCAATCTATGAACCAAAAGGTCACGGTTCGATCCCCACCCAGGGCATATGCCTGGGTTGTGGGCTCAATCCCCAGTGGGGGACTTGCAGGAGGCAACCGATCCATGATTCTCTCTCATCATGGATGTTTCTATCTCTCTCTCTCTCCCTCTTCCTTCCTCTCTGAAATCAATAAAAATATATTTAAAAAAAAGATAAATTAGTAAAAAAAAAAAAAATACCTCATGGAATGAAAAAATGAAATATTTGGAACTATTTCTCAAAGTATAGTATTAATACCCTCACAATCTATTCCAATGTCAAGCTACACTGCCTGTAGAAAATTTATAATTTTTCTTAAATAGGATACAAAAAGCACTAAGTATAAAAGATCAGTAAATTGCTCTACACTAAAATTAAGAACATCTCATCAAAAGGCAGCAAGCCACTCTTCACAGGAAGGGAATGGAAAGCCAAGAGACAATGGAAAAGACATTTGTAGTATGGAAAACTGACAGAGTTCAAATCAGAATATTCAAATATAAATGAGAAAAGGTAAGCGAATAGAAAAATGGGCAAGACACTTAAAGGGCACTTTAGAAAGAGGAACAGCTGATAATCTCATTTAAAAGCTTCCAATCTCAGAAATCAGAGCAATGCAAATTAAAGTAAGAAATTAAAGACCACCCTCTCTCCTGTCCCTCTGAGCATGCAGGGAGCGAGGTGGGACCTGGTAACACTCAAAGCTGGTGGAAAGTTTACCAGATGGGCATTCCTATGCATGACTGGTAAGAATACACAATTGGTAAAAAAAACTTTCTGGAAAGATTTTCAGCATGATATATCATGAGTCTTAAATATTCTCATAGACTTTGACTTAGTGGTTCCATTTTTAAAGTTTCCAGCCTACAAAAATAGTATGTGATTACAAAGATATAAAGATTATTACAACATTCAGAAGAAACCAAATCATTGTCCAAAAGGAGAGAAGTTGAATAAATTATGTTAATTTAATATTATTAGCCTTTAAAAATGGGCTTTCAAAGAAATATTTCAAATAATATATACTTATATACATAAACCGATTATAAACAAATAGGATAATGTCCAACTGTGAATCAAATAAAATGTTCTATTTATATATTTCCAAGTAGATAGTATGTATACTCACTGAGCCCCACAACTGAGAGGTTAACATTGCTCACATAATTTTGCTGCACATTACCGAGTGTTGGAGGATAAGCCGTGCCGGGCGGGTGGAGTCCTGCTCCAGACCCCCGGCCTGTGTTTGCGATGCTCCCTTGGGACACGGTGCTGTGGGGGTCGTTGGCAATTGTTGCGTTGTTGCTAATGCAAGAAGTTCCCCCTCCAGGATCAGAATCTTCAATATTGCCACCACTGTTACATCCAGCCCCACAACCTTTCCTCAACCTAGGAACAAAAACCAGAGTAGGAAGCATTACCCCAAGATCACTTCTAGTTACGTACTTTATTCTTTTTTAGTATTCTGAATGCTTATGGCTACTAATGGTCACCTGTGAAAGTCTTTAAGGTGTAATCAATATTAGGAACAAAAAGTCTGTTCTGTTTTCATATTCTCTTATATTCACTGCCTCGATACTTCCCAATTGGTTCAGTGTTCTACACTCTATCATCTTTCTACACTACAGGAAGAACTGCACATAATAGTTGTGACATTAAGATCACAGCTGGAAACAGAATTCTTGCCAGTGTCTACTCAGTGCCTCTGAAGTCTGCAACAGCTGAAACCTTATGTATTCAAGTGAAACCTAACTTATGATGCAGTACACCTGAAGGGAGCTGCTGTAATGATTCTTCCTTCTTTCATTTGTTTATTTTTTATGTGTAACATGGACCAACTGTCCTGGTTTGCCCACACTGTCTTGGTTTAAGCACTGAAAATCCTGCATCCTGGGAAACCCCACAGTCCCAGACAAACAAGGCAATTCCAGCACAACATGTATTTTTTGGAAAATAAAAATAAATAAATAAATAAATAATATATATACATATATACAAATATACATATATATATACATATATATATGTGTGTGTGTGTGTGTGTGTGTATTTCTTTGACACTACCCTAGTTTGTGTTCTTCCTTCTGCGTGGACAGGGACTGTGTTAAAATGGTGAAACCTTACTCTTTAATGTTGGGTGTTTCTAGAAGAATTTAAAAACACCTACTTGAGAGTTTATTGCTCTAATCCCAGATCCTATTTTTCTTAAGCTCTGATTTAAGGATATGAACTCTTAAGAAATTGAAAATAATATTCTGTGATTTTTTTTTCTTCACTTGTCATCAAATTATATGTTCCTACACCATACACCACAATTTCCTAGACAAAATGCAGAGAAAAACATCGTGTGCATTCCTGAAGACAGACTACAGATCTGAGCTTGGAGTGATGACTGGATTGGGAAAATAGCAGTAGTATCTCTGCACTGTACAACCAGGAGTTTCCACATGCACTGTGCTCCCCCTACTGCTGGAACGGAATACAACAGATAGAAGAAAGCAATCAATTTGCACAAGTTCCTCATGCTTTTCAGTAATTTGTCCTGTTTGCTGACCACACATTCTAATAGCAGCAATATGCTGCAAACAGGTCAAAAACATTAAACAAAGGAAACTATTCAAAACTGTACTAAATGCTACAGCAGTGGTTTTTCACCAGAGCTGCACATTAGATTTACCTAATAAGAGTCTTAAGATATACAGTAGATGCTCAGTCTCTGCTTCCTGAAGTTCAGATATAATAGATTTATATTGTGCTGTGGCACGTGTATTTTCCCTACAAACTTTCCTGGTGACACTAATGCACACTGTCTAGCTCGAAGGTCAGGATACACCACCACCCAGTGGCTCACCTGTGCCAGGTTGACACTATGAAGTTTCTGATGTTTCCCAAACTGATAGGTCCCCCAAGAATTTCTTTAAGTTGTTCGTGGCTGTCAGAGTAAGAAGTTGTCAGGGGTGAGACAAAGATCGGGTAGCCAATAGGTTGATCACAAGATGAGTTTATCATGTTTCTCAGAGCCTGCTTTGCATTTTGGATGCTACCTCTCTCGGGGTTACGGTTCCGTAGAAATACAAGCTCCTGCTGTTGCCCCGCCCAAAGACCTCGAACACATTCCTTATTCACCTGAAAACCAGATCACATGGGAATTAGATCATGGGGCCAAGAATGAAATTCATACAAACAGAAGCGCAGAAATGGAAGAGATACAAAAGGCATGATGACCAACTGTGAAAGGCAGGAAACAAATAGGTCACGTCTACACAGGAGTTAACCATTTTCCATTGTCATGCACAGGCTGTTAAACAGTAAGCACAGAGGACTTCTGCTCTGTCTTATAAAAATACCAAGTTAAAAAAAAAAAAAATACCAAGTAAAATGAAGTCCATTTCATTTTCCAAATCAGTGAAGCACTGAATTTTGTAAATGAGATATTTTTTATAGAATCAGAAGTAACAATATTTCTAGTTTAAAGGATGTTTGTGACTTTGGGGCTTGATTAAATGAAGTAGTAAAAAAAATGACCTTTATAAATTATCAAAATAAAATTTCAGAGATTAAGCCTCTTAAAGTCCTAAGATGTTTAACAACAACAACAATAAAAAAACACAAAGCCTAAGGAAATGTTAAAGTGAACCACTGACTGGCTAGTATAAGCTACAGAACTATTTTGCAACCTAGGAATCCCATCATATTAGCAATATGGAGCTGATGTTTAAGAGATTCTGCCCAAATAGCAAATTAAATAGATTTAAAAACTACCAAAATAGAAATAAGCAAAAATGTTAAGGCTTTCTAGCACATGAGAAAATGTCAGAGGACAGACTAAATTATTGACAAAACAAATAAAGTTAAGTGCTTATCCTGTCTAATAAAAGAGAAACATGCGAATTGACCGTACCTCCGCTATGCCCACAAACCACGCCCACCAGCCAATCAGGAGTATGCAAATTAACCCACCCAAGATGGCGGTGGCCACGGAGCTGGAGCAAGCAGGAGGCTTGGGTTGCCCCCGTCAATGGAGGAAGCCAAGCTTCCCGCCCGCCCTGGCCTGCCCTGGCCTCGGCTCAAGGCTACAAAGTTTCAATTATAGAAGATAAATAAATCCCAGATACCTGTTTCCAGCCGGCTCTGGCCTATGCTTGGGCTGCCGGGGGGCGTGGCCGGCCTGCAAACCACCATAGGCCCCTCGCCCAGGCCGCCCCATGCCCCAAGGGAACTCCCACCCTGATCCAGGACACCCTTCAGGGCAAACCAGCCAGCCCCCACCCATGCACCAGGCCTCTATCCTATATAAGAGTAATATGCAAATTGACTGTCACTCCAACACACAAGATGGCTGCCACAAGATGGCCAGCAGGGGAGGGCAGATGGGAGGGATCAGGCCTGCAAGGGAGGGCAGTTGTGGGCGATCAGGCCAGCAGGGGAAGGCAGCTGGGAGGGACCAGGCCTGCAAGGGAGGGCAGTTAGGGGTGACCAGGCCGGCAGAGGAGGGAAGTTGGGGGCAACTGGGGCTGCAGGGAAGGGCAGTTGGGGGGGACCAAGCCTGCAGGACAGGGCAGTTAGGGGTAACAAGGCCTGTAGGGGAGGGCAGGTGGGGGGACCAGGCCTGCAGGGGAGGGCAGTTTGGGAAAACCCAGGCCTGCAGGGGAGGGCAGTTGGAGGGGAGACCATACCTGCAGGGGAGAGCAGTTAGGGGTGATGAGGCTGGCAGGAGAGGGCAGTTATGGGTGACCAGGCCAGCAGGGGAGGGCAGTTAGGGGCAATTGGGCTGGCAGGGGAGCAGTTAGGCATCAATCAGACTGGCAGGGGAGTGGTTAGGGGGTGATTACTCTGGCAGAAGCGGTTAGGGGCAACCAGGAAGGCAGGCAGGCGAGCAGTTGGGAGCCAGCAGTCCTGGATTGTGAGAGGGATGTATGACTGCACGTTTAGGCACAATCCTACTGGGATAGGGCCTAAACGGGCAGTCGGACATCCCTCAAGGGGTCCCAGATTGGAGAGGGTGCAGGCTGGGCTGAGGGCCACCCACCCTCCGTGCACGAATTTCATGCACTGGGCCTCTAGTAAACAATAAATGCTAATGAAATACTGTCATCATTTTTTTCTCCAAGAGTTTCAACTACTTTTTAAAAGTTTGGATAAGGTTATCTAATTTGCAATTTTCTCAGATGCAAATTAATGCCTCGAAAACTTACTTTAATGACCCTGAAGCTCAGGTAGCGTCTGTTGAGCATGATGACTTTATACTCGTTGGTGCCATCATCCATGACATGCCGCAGGGCAAGCAAGGAGGGAGAGTTGGCTAGGACTGCACTCCGCCATGCAGGGTCGCCTTCGTGGGCTATTACGAGGTTTTTTTCATGAGATACAATGGCTTCATAGAGCACAGTGGGGTCATCGTACTCATCTGAAGAAGTGAAATGATCCTATACACAGGAATAAAAAATTTATATTTTTTTAGGAAAAGAAGAGAATGACTTCCAGGATGATAAAAACTTCTATAGTTAATAAATCAATTACTAAATGAAAATTTCATATCAGCACACATTAACATTATTAGACATAAAATATATGAAAAATACTCTTAAAAAATGTGTTTAAGTCCCGGTATTACCAGCTAAACCTAGGAAGCAGCTAAACCTCTTTGAGCCTCAGTTTTGTATTTGTGAGTGCCAGCATTATCTGCAAACCAACTTGGCAAGGTTTTTGTAAGAGTGAGATGAAATAGTGTATTGGAGAACTTTTTACATTATGAAGCATTATTCACATACACAGTGAATGCTTTTATTATTCCATGTAGGCTAGCCCTCAGACTTGGATGTGCATCCTTGGGGATACTGCATTCTTGCTCCCCCTCACCTCCCCTTCAGACAGCACACACTTGAGTGAAAATTTATCAACCTCTCAGTTACAAATGTTGAGGCAGCCAATGTTATATTTGTGTTTCCTTAATAACACACCATTTCAGAAATTCAGATTTATGTTATGGTTAGTTGGGTACCTGTCCTCTATCTTCTGTTAATTTATAGGTTTCTGAATGGGAAATACATTTCATATACTCCTTTGTTTCATCCTTACTACCTGCAATGGAATCTTGCACATGGTAATATTAAATGCCTATTTATCAAATGAATGAATAGTTATTAAGATGAAGAGGTTGTTCAGGGAAGACTCCAGGACTAGGAGCCTTCATCTGTCTTAAAGTTCACAACTATGAGCCATATCTCACCTAGTGAGAGGCAGGATAACACGGGTTTTAGAATCATTCTAGAGACATGGTTTTATGTGAAAAGTGCCTGGTTAGTAAGAAACACAATTTTAGAGATTTTTTTATGTAGTTTTAGTTTTTGTTAGCTAACAGATGATCCTTTAACAGATCTATATATATATCTCCTATATAATAAAGAGGTAATATGCAAATTGACCATCACTCCCAACACACAAGATGGCCACCCCTGTGGTCAAAGATGGCCGCCCCAATGTGGACACAAGATGGCTGCCACAATCAGGCCGGCAGGGGAGGGCAGTTGGGAGGGACCAAGCCTGCAAGGGAGGGCAGTTGTGGGCAATCAGGCCTGCAGGGGAGGGCAGCTGGGGGGAACCAGGCCTGTAGGGGAGGGCAGTTAGGGGCAATTGGGCTGGCAGGGGAGCAGTTAGGCATTGATCAGGCTGGCAGGGGAATGGTTAGGGGGTGACCAGGCTGGCAGGCAGAAGCGGTTAGGGGCAATCAGACAGGTGAGTGGTTGGGAGCCAGCAGTCCTGGATTGTGAGAGGGCAGTCGGACATCCCTCGAGGGGTCCCAGATTGGAGAAGGTGCAGGCTGGGCTGAGGGACACCCCCCCTGCCCCCATGCATGAATTTCATGCACCAGGCCTCCAGTATATATATAAAGATATGAAAAAATCAACTTGAGTGAGGAAAACAAAGAAAATATATAAAAATATTTGTTTAGCTAAAATTTAGAGGATAGGGGTGCATTGAGGAATTTACAAAAGTAGTAGTATTGCAGTAATGAGCTATATTTTAAGCTCTCTGGGAACATAATAGTTTAAATTGAGTTTGAGGTATGATTTACATACAATAAATGCCCCCACTCTAAAGGTAGTTAGCTGCCCTTTGACAAATATGCACACCCATGTAACCACTGCCAAGTCTAGATGTGAAACATTTCCATCACCCCAAAGCCTCCTTCCTGCCTTTTGGCATTCACTCTCTATATCCCAAGCAATCACTGATCTGCTTTCTGAATCCATAGATTCATTCCACCTGCTTTAATTTTATATAAATAAAATCATGCAATATGGACTCTTCATATGTCTGACTTCTCTTGCTCTGCATAATGTTTGAGATTCATTCAGGCTATGGTATCTCACAATAGTTCATTTCTTTGTAGTGTTAAGTAAACTTATTCTATCATGTGGCTATCCCATAATTTGTATGTTCCTCCACTGACTGACATTTGAGTTGTTTCCAGTTCTGGGCTATTATGAGTAAAGCTGCTATGCACATTTTGTTTGTGTGAACATCTACTTTTATTTTCTTGGGTAAATATCTAGGAGTAAAATTGCTGGGTCATATGGCAAGTATGTACTAATCCTTTCTTTTACTATATAAACCTATTGTCCACTTTTGTGGATTTTCGTGAGTATATAACATATGAACTTTGGGGATGACCAGTATTGATTTACACATTTATATTTTCCTGCCCAAGAGTCCCTCATGGGCAATCCAACATGTGACTAAAAATGTTGGTCAATAAATGGGTGTTGTTACTTCATAGGTCGATCTCTATCTTCCTCGAAGGCATACAGGAATTACAAAACTCATCCAGGTTGCACCTGTGTTCTCTATTGCCTCCTCAGCCCTCATGGCTGCTGGCTGATTCCCCCGCCTCACTCTCCCTGTTTGTCACTGCTTGTTGTCAGTCACGCTAATGGCGAGAGGGTGCTGTCAGTCACGCTAATGGCGAGAGGGTGCTGATCATAAGGCAGAGAAGCACTGTTACAGGCAATAGTGCTTCAGCCAGAGGGACATGGAGGGAACAGACCCCAAAGCAACAGGCAAGAGCACGTCTAGCGTGAGACTAGAGGGAGTGACCAAGGCATCAGAGGCTTTGGACCCTGTGCCTCGGTGTCTTCTCTGCCAGAGAGATGACACATCTGTCATAATGTTTAGGATGAACTGAAGATGCCTGTCAGGAACTGTGAAATAATTATGCTATGTAAAAGAGGTGATTTCTTACATAGAGGTATTTAATTGGTACCTTTTGAGAAACCTGATTTGAAAAACATCTTAGGGAGCATTTGAAATCTTGCTTCCCAGCATTGTAGTCAGTTTGGCTCAAATAAAATTTTATACAGTAAAAATTTCTTTTAAAAAATATATATTTTATTGATTTTTTTACGGAGAGGAAGGGAGAGGGATAGAGAGTTAGAAACATCGATGAGAGAGAAACATCGATCAGCTGCCTCCTGCACACCTCCTACTGGGGATGTGCCTGCAACCAAGGTACATGCCCTTGACCGGAATCGAACCTGGGACCTTTTAGTCCACAGGCCAACACTCTATCCACTGAGCCAAACCAGTTAGGGCTACAGTAAAAATTTCTTACAGGCTTAGGCAATTTATAGGACATCACAAGACAAAAGGAGAAATACCAGACAAAAACTAAATAAATAAAAATTTTAAGTTATAGTTATTACCTTTTTCTTTTACATACATTTAATTTTGTCTCAAACTCTAAAGCTAGTCTGAAGATGGATACTCTATTTGATCCCAAATATATATTTTCCCCATCATCCTCAAAATAGAATTCCATTTTTCAGAGATTTTCAAATAATATTTCCCTTATTAGAAATGCTCCTAAATAACAGGGACATGAACTTTAGATCACAGTAAAATCACTTGAAGAGTTATTCACCTTTTATTTGGAGGGAAAAAATATTCAATCAGATATGAGCACAGCAGATGCATTTTAATGAGTCTTATCATGTGGTCTCTATCATCAGATCTGATGACTACTGTCAAGTGGAATGAACAGAGCAGCAAGTGCCAGTACAGAAAGTCCTTGAATGGTGGCGTTTCATTATAATGTTGACTAGGGACCCGGCGCACAAAATTCGTGCACGGGGGATGGGTCCCTCAGCCCAACCTGCACCCTCTCCAATCTGGGAGCCCTGAGGGCTTCAGGACCACTCCCCGTGGTTCTCTGCTCTCTGCGGGGCCTGGCCGCTGCCCAGAGGTTCTCCGCAGCCCAGAGGCTCTCCGCTCACGCTGCCCACTCTCAGTAGCCGCCCCCCCAGGACTGGGGGACTCCAGTGGGGCTGAGGGGACTGGGTGCTGCCATCTTGTGGCTATGGGTGCCACCATCTTTGTGCCAGTGATGGTTAATTTGCATATTACCCTTTTATAGGATGATCCCGGCCAGGGCCACTGCCTGTAGAGTGTGCACATCCTCCCCACGTCTGTGTGGTTTTCTCCAGATACTCCAGTTTCCTCCCACTTCCTAAAGCTGTGCATGTGAGGTGAACTGGCGTGTCTCCATTGTCCCCATCTGAGTGGGCGTGGGTGTGGGTGTGGCTGTGCATGGGTGCTGTAATTTAACGTCCAGGGTGGGTGTCTGCCTTGCCCCCTGAGCTGCTGGGAGAGGTTCCAGCCACCTGCGACCCTGAACTGGAATAATCAGGCTGGAAAATAACTACCTTACTTGTTTTTGTTCATCTTTCTTAAATACTAGAGGCCCGATGCACGAAATTCATGCAAGAATAGGCCTTCCTTGCCCTGGCTGCCAGCACTGGCTTCCTTCTGTCACCCAGGTCCTGGGCTTCCCTCCAGCCACGGGCAGGCACCCAGGGGCTGGGCTTCCCTTGCAGCCCCAGCTTTGTCTGGAAGGTCATCTGGAAGGATGTCTGGAAGGACGTCCAGTCTAATTAGCATATTACGCTTTTACTATTATAGATATGTAATAGTTCACATTTACTTCAATGTTTAATACTAGAAGTGTTTTGAATCTTTACTTAGATGTTTGGTGATGTTTCGGTGACCAGAAATATGCCATAGGAACAGCTGTTTATAACAATTAGCCTCTGGGAAAACTGGTTTCATCATGTCATTTCACTTAATGTGGCAGTTTCCAGGAATCTATTGACAACATTAAGTGAGGCCTTATTGTACTTAATTTCAAAGTATATTCTTTTTTTTTAATATATTTTATTGATTTTTACGGAGAGGAAGGGAGAGGGATAGATAGTTAGAAACATCCATCAGCTGCCTCCCACACACCCCCTACTGGGGATGTGCCTGCAACCAAGGTACATGCCCTTGATCAGAATCGAACCTGGGACCCTTCAGTCCGCAGGCCCATGCTCTATCCACTGAGCCAAAACGATTAGGGCTCAAAATATATTCTTAAAGTGATCCAGGACAATATGCATTGTGAGGCCTCATTTTAATTTTTTTACCTTCCTAGGATTAAACTAGTGTTAAATCTTTCCTAACCATCTATTCTATATAACATGCTAAGTGAAACTCTAATTTCAGTAACAGCAGCACTGAGGAGACTCCCGAGATGCTGCGCACTGCACTGAGTCACCTAACATTTACCCGGAAGAGGTGTGCGTTACAACCACATGATGTAAAAGCAAGTATCACAGGGCCAAAGGCTTGTTTCCAGTTTGTCACTCACTGCTTACACTTGTCCTCAAGCTCAGGCCCAGATCAGTCAGCCTCTAACATTAATATTCAAATTTACTGGTAGAAACATAGGTTTGGGCCCTAGCTGGTTTGGCTCAGTGGATAGAGCATCGGCCTTCAAACTGAAAGGTCCCAGGTTTGATTCTGGTCAAGGGCACATGCCCGGGTTATGGGCTCGATCTCCAGTGCGGAGCTTGCAGGAGGCAGCCGATCCATGATTCTCTCTCATCATGGATGTTTCTATCTCTTTCTCCTCTTTCCTTCATCTCTGAAATCAATAAAAATAAAAGAAAAGAAAAAGAAACATAGGTTCGGGATTCTAAGATATAGCATCTTGCCCTGAATCATGTTTTTCTTAGTTCCAAATCAGAATATTTCTCAAAAGGTTCCTAAGAAACATAACTTGGAAGTCAAGAGAAGAAGCACCATTAACTGATAGCAATGGATTAGAAATTTTCTCTTCTTACCTGATGAAGTTTAATGGACATACGGATTCCAGGGACTACTACTTTTCTTAATAATTCCATGTCAGCAAAGATCCATTCATCTCGAATTGAAGAAATACGGAAATCTCCCTTAAACAGGGCATGCAATCCATAGAGGAATGACTCTAAATTACTGTTAAGATTGGAGATAAAACATTTACATATTTTGACAACGGTCTTAAGTTACATTGATTCTTACATCTGGCTGTGCATCACAATCATGTGAGATTGTTTTAAAAATAGAGATTTTAAGAACTAATGTCAGCACCCCTAAATCAGAATTACAAGGAATAGGGCCTTTTGACTTGGGATCACTGTTTATGAACCACTATAATAGAGTCCATGAAAATAAACAACAGGCAAAGAGTATGTAAGTTAAAAGATATTAAGGAGGGGCTAGTGGAAAAGATGAAAATTTAAAATATATGGCACTTCTTAATTCTAATTCATTTGGATGCATATGTCAAGAAACCCAGTTTATATTTAGAGTTCCAAAATCTAATGTACAACTACACTGAGTGGCCAGATTATTATGATCTCTGAACGCATAATAATCTGGCCACTCAGTATATATGTATTAGAGGCCCGGTGCAAGAATTCGTGCATGGGTGGGGTCTGGCCAGAATGGCCAGGGGGAGGGGACATCGGCGGTTGGCTGGCCTGCCTGCTGGTCGAACTCCTGATCGAGGGGACCATTTGCATATTAGCCTTTTATTATATAGGATATACACTGATGGCCAGATTATTATGCACTCAGAGATCATAATAATCTGGCCACTCAGTGTATATTCAAAGTATAAATGCTCTGGCAGAAACTGCAATGAAGAATGAAAAATTTTTTTAAAAAGGTAAATTGTTAGAAAAGAGATGTTATGGGGTGATTATTTTTTAAATGTCTCAAATCTATTAAATTCTCACTATCAATAGTTGCCTACATATATGTCAATTTTAAAAGCCAGTTCTGTTAACCACTTGGAACTCAACTATGTTCAGCAAAAAGATCGATACAACATCTGAAGAGACTTTTGCAATGAATTAGCATAGTACGCTTCCATGAAAGACGATTCCAGACTTAGATCAGACAGCTTCCCACAATCCCTTCCTAAAAACAGAAATGTCATTACCTGGACATATGGTGGGATGCAGTCCCCAGAGCTCTTCGTCCCAGAACACAGAGTCCATAACAAAGAGTCACCAGGGAGGAATCTTTGTCCACATCCAGTGGCTTAAGAAAACAAACAAACAACAACAAAAAGGAAACAAAAGACAGGGTGAAGGAGGTCAAAAGGTATAAATTTCTAGTTACAAAATAAATAAGTCATGGGGATTTAATGTAGTGACTATACGTAGTAATACCATATTGTATATTTGGAAGTTGTTAAGAGAGATCTTAAAAGTTTTCATCAAAGGAAAAAAAATTGTAACTATGTGTGGTCATTGAAGTTAACCAGATCTACTATGGTGACCATTTTGCAATATATACAAATACTAAATCATTACGATGTACACCTGAATGTCAATTATACCTCAAAAAAATGTTAATAATCAAAAGGGTATATATGTATTTATCAAATCAGAATGTATCTATTTAATGAATCAGAGAGATTAAGAAACTCAACTAGTTTCTACATCCTCAGATAAAAGTTTTAATGAAAAGAAACAACAACAAAACACTATATAAGGAGGGTCTTTGGAATCTTTAAATAAAGTCTAATACTTTATAATACCAGGATGTAAAAAAAAAAAAAAAAGAACCAAGTGTAAAGTACTTAGATGTTTAGCTAAGATCCTAGTACTCTATAGAAGAACTCGTTTGCCATACAGAGTTACAAAACTTTTTTTCCTCGTGATAAGAACTCTAAGATCTACTCTCCTAACAATTCAGGAGGGTACTGTCTCGGTAATGGGAGAAAAATCAGCTCCAGACTAATGGCTGGTCCCTCCTAAGAAAGCTTAAAAGCAAGCTCAGAAAGAATCAAACTGTCCCCAAAGAACTTAATTGTCACAGAGTTAAGGTCAAGAATATTTATAGGACTACAAAAATATCCAGCACCCATCAAGGTAAAATGCATAAAGTCCAATAAAAAGTTGTCAGGCATGTAAAGTAGCAGGAAAATATGACCCATAAAAGAATAACCAATTAATCACTCACTCAATCAAAATTGTCCCAAAAAGTTATTACAGTTCTTCAAAAAGATAGAGGAATGACATCATGCTGAGACATGAAAGATTTATATAAAAGACAAGTTAAACCTCAAGAGATACCAAAAATGCAATGTTTGAGATTTTTAAAAAAAAATGTTACACGGGATTAATGGCATATTAAACAATGCAGAAGAAAAAATAAGTGATTTTAAAACATAGCAATAGAAACTTTGCAAAATTAAACAAAGAGATAAAAGAGACTGCAAAAGGCATCAGTGAGCTATAGGACATCAGGCAGCCTAATATGAATATAACTAGAGTTTCAAAAAAAAGGAAGAGGACAGAAAAAAAATGCTTAAAAAAATAATGGCTGAAATATTTCCAAATCTGATGAAAATTATATACTTAAGACTAAAGCAGGTACTACATCTAAAGACAGTCAGTGTGTACACCCAGACCATGATAAAGATGCTAGTTGTCCAGGTGGCTCACTATGCTGAGATACAGAGTAATCTTGTCCTCGGTGGTTCAACTACACCAGACTTTGCTTGGAAAACAAAAGTGGTGGTAGGAATTAGCTTTTGGTACCACAGGCCTTGCTTGGTATTGTGATTGTGTTACATGGGGTCTAACTAGGGGAGCATCATAGCCACGAGGGCCATGAGACCTAGAAGGAAAGTAGCAGTTGATGAAGTCTGTAGCTCACCTATTTTCAGCATAAGACAAGTTATCCTGAAGTGTGATTAGAAACCAGCTGAATTACAATCAGCCAAGGTGAAACAAATTTTGGATCCTCAGCCTAGACCTACAGAATTAGAATCTCTCAGGTGAGGATACTATCTGCATTTTCACACATGTTAACATCAGAAAGTCAATAGTCCAGGTCAAGCATATCAAACTCAAAGGCTAACACGGGCCAAATAAACAATGTTTAAGTTTATGTGGGCCGCAAAAAAACAAAAGCTTCAATTTTCATAGAAATGTAGGTTTATTTCGATAGAGATATGCTGAATACAAAGGGCTGAAATAAATGAGTAATTGTTAACATAAATAATAGAACATTTTAATAAAAATTAATATTTTTTCTTGAACATTAACTTATCAGACACTGAATAACTGCACAAATTAATAAGCGTAACGCAAATAAACCTATTTTTCTTGTTCTCCTAAAGCGAAATATTTCCTGTTGTGCACACCAAACAAGTCAGTCCAAGGCTAATGACATGGCAATCAGCTGCTAAAATATTCACTGCTAGTATCAGTGGAGAGAAACGGTGCGCCTGCGCGTAAGGCACATAAGGGAAATAAATGCAACACAATTATCGTAATCAGTCATTAGCAAACGTTTTAGTTCGTTATTAATAACTAGAGGCCCAGTGCATGATTGAATCATGCACGTGTAGGGTCCTCTACACGCTTTCGCTTTTCACGGTGGAGCTGGGTGCCTGTCCACTGGTGCCGGAGCAGACAGGCACTCAGGTCCCCCACTTTTGTTTTTTTTGTTTTTGTTTTTGTTTTTGCTGTGAAAGAGCTCATTTATTGGGGTGGTGGACTCAGTGGATCCAAAGTGGAGAGCTGGTGAAGGGATCGGTGGCTTCCAGTTTCAAGTGCTGGTTCTCAGTCCTGCGGCACCTGTTTATGGATCGCTTCGGCGAGGCTGGGCCAGGTCAGGGCCGCAGGCACTTTGGCATCCGGGCCAGGGATGCTCTCCAGGCCCCACAGGGTGAAGCGGCTGAAACTGGCGGAGGCACGAATAAAGCGAAGTCCCACTCCAGCGCCTCCGGGGGTTCCACCAGCTCCTGCTCCTCCTTGTCGGATCCCGCTGAAAAGTCCTGCTTCCCCACCGACTTCTCTTCCATCACCATCAGGTATCCCAGCAGGCCAGGCGGCACCTCCACCGCCTCGCCCCTCAGACTGCGGCCCCGAAACGACACTTGGAGTCCATCGGGACCCTGACGGATGGCCGGGGTGAAAAAGCGCCCCACAGGGGCGGCCGGTTAACCCGGACTTCACAGGGCAGGACTTCACAGGGCAGGAGGTGCAGCGTGTGCGCAGAGTGACGGGGCGTAGGTGGATGCGGTGCTTCTCCATGTCTTCCTCGTCGCTGCTCTCCATCCTCTGCCGGGTTTCCGTGGCTCGCTGACTGAGGCCAGAGCTCGCTCCCCCACTTTTGATGATCCGCGGCCGCTGAGGGGGTCTCCCCTGCTGTTGAGAGGCGGAGGGGGTGGGACCCCCTCAGCGGCCCGGATCTGGCCGTTGAGAGGCACAGGGGGCGGGAGTCCCGCCCCCTGTGCCTCTCAACAGCAGCGTAGCCCCGCTCAGTGGCAGAGGATCCGTGCCTCTCAATGGCCGGATAGGCCACCCTGAGTCCCGCCCCCCAGCCTCCGCCGCCCAATCGTGGGCGTAGCGGAGTGATGGTAATTTACATGGTACGCTATTATTAGATAGGATTATGTATAATAGGATATTGTAAAAATTAAGTTATGAAATTTTTATTAAAATGTTTCTTACATATCATTATATTGGCTGGGCCGCAAAAATATTCGTTGTGGGTTGCATGCGGCCCGTGGGCCGAGAGTTTGACATACTTGGGTGAGCAGTCATACTGCCCACATTTCAAGTGTTTAACAATAGCCAGATGTGATGGTTTAGTAACTACCACACTGGATCAGCATAGAACATTTCCATCATCACAGATAATGCTATTAGACTGCACTGGTTTAGACTTTGAATTTGGTTTGCATTTAGGACAAAGATATTAAATTATTGTGGTGTGTGAGAGTGTGTGTGTGTGTGGGGGGGGTGCTCCAAAATGAGGAATTTAAGAAGGAACTGCATATGACCTGTAACCTAATTTTGTGTATATGTATGTGCATGCACAGGACAGAGGCCACGCTAATTAGATGGTGAGATTATGACCCTGCAGGTGAAAGAGCGAGGCAGGCCGCTTTCTTTAACTTGTTTTGGCAGAGTTGGTTGGTTTGGCCCAACCATACTGAACCAGACAGGTCAGAAATAGGAAGGTCCGGAAAAATTGACCTCATAATAAAAAGCAGAGATAGTCTTCCCATCTTTAGAAAAACGGATTCAGAGTTATAAATGAAATAAACTCTACCTTTGCTCTTCGGGAAGAGCAATATTCGATCCAGTTGAGGTAAATCACACAGAAACTCTCCCTGGATATGCCCGCCAGTCGATGGTCATAGTCTTCATCAATGTTGGGATTAAATGTCGGGTCCACATCCACATAATTTCTATCGGCGTACAGACGTAGTCCCTCCTGCATTGTCTCATTAGCTAGCCACTCCTCTAGCTTAGAAGAGGTTGTAACATAATAAATGATTCCCTAATGAGGAAAAGATAAAAGCAAAAACTTGAACTAAATCACAATTTGAATTAATTTCCATTTTCAGTAAATAAATTCCAACTGTTTATACTGATAGTAGAAATCAAAAATATATTATTCTGGCTCAATATTATAAATATACAGCTTAAGAATGCTATAATAATATGTACCTCAGCCCTTCCTGGATGAAAAAAACATTTAATTTAATACTTTTAAAATTACAACCCACAAATTCAGCAAGGCAACTTCAAAAACAATTCTAGTCTACTGATTTTAGGGCTTTTGAATTTAGAATCATTTAAGAGAGGTGAAAAGCCTTTATTGTGGTGCATTTCTTTTGAAAAATTTTCTCATAGAAAACTATTAAATGATCCTGTGATCCTAGCTGAAATTTATAGAAATACATCTAACTAGAGGCCCGATGCAATAAATTCGTGCAAGGGGTTCGGCCATCGCAGCCTGAAGGTTGTTCGGCTACCGGGTCTAATCAGCATATTACGCTTTTATTATTACAGATGATAAAGCAATAGAAATATACATATTTAGAGACAGAAAAAGCCAAACACACATATGTAAAATTTGTAAAACCAATCTATTTATCTTCCTGAGGTTGTGTTTAATAAAACATTAAATAGAAGACTCAAGGTTCACCCCAGTCAGCACAAATAAGGTGGCATATATAGGTAACACCACAAAATATGAAAACTTCAGATAAGGGTCATTAAAATTTAGCACATATTTTCCTCCTGAAAATACCGACTTTGCCTGCCAGCTCCCAAATCATAACCATGCCGTACTTCTGCAAAATCTTTAGCAAAAATGAAAACAAACAAAAAAACAAAACAAAAACAAAACCTGTGTAGTATAGAACCAACCCTGCCCAAAGAGTTTTGGGCTTTACACTTGGGTCCCGGGAGGTAAGTTCTAAAAGAGTTTTTGTTCACCTGGAGGCTTAGAGCTTTGAGGGGCTGGAGACTAAGGTTGGCCATATGGGTGCCCAATCACATTTAAGTGATTTCACTCCAAAAATAACTCTCCACCCTGAGACCCAGGTGAGCTTCCCTGATTGACAACACTCTGAGAGTATTATCACACATTGTTGGCAGGAGAAACAGGCATTGTTGGTGCAATTCCACTGGGAGAGGACAACTGGCAACTCATGCCTTGGTATCTCTGGACTCTACCCTATGTGCCTACTTGGCCGATCTTAATCTGTATCCTTCCACCTTAATAAATCCTACCTGTGAGTATAATGGCTCTGCTGAGTTCTGTGAGTCCTTATAGCAAACTATTGAACCTGAAGGTGATCTTGGTGACCACTCAAATCTTGTAATAGTTTTATTCAGCTTGTTGAAAGTAGTGCAAAGCAGTGGTTAATAGCAAGGGCTTAGGAGTCAGACAAGCCTGGATTTTAAATCCCTAACTTTACTTGCTAGTTAGAGGTCTTTGGGCAAGTAAACTTCTAATTCTTAATTTGTTTATTTGTAAAACAAGGATGTAACATTACTTTAGAGAATTAGGTAAGATACATGTATGCGTATGTATACATGCATGTGTGTGTATATTCCTCAGCACAGTGCCTAGAACATATGAGCTACAAATGGTAGCTAGTAATATTAATGAACAATGAATAAGTTTCACTAAAGAAAAAAACAGAGGAAACCTTCATAGGTATAATTTAGTGACTATACAGGATACTAGAGAATTGAAATCATGATATAGAAGCAAAGCACAAGTTTAAAAAATTATATATATACTAGAGGCCTGGTGCACAAAATTCATGCACTGGGGGGGGGGGGGTGTCCCTCAGCCCAGCCTACACCCTCTCTAATCTGGGACATCCCTCTCACAATCCGGGACTGATAGCTCCCAACCACTTGCCTGCCTGCCAACCTGATCACCCCCTAACTATTCCCCTGCCAGCCTGATCAATACCTAATTGCTCCCCTGCTGGCCTGATCACCCCAACTGCCCTTCCCTGAAGGCCTGGTCCCCCCCAACTGCCCTCCCCTGCAGGCCTGGTCCTCCTCAACTTCCCTCCCTCCCCTGCAGGCCCAGTTGCCCCCAACTGCCTTCCCATGCCGGCCCTCTTGTGGTGGCCATCTTGTGCGAGGGCATGAGGGTCAATTTGAATATTTGATATATACATATCCTATATAATAAGAGGAATATGCTAATTATCCATTATGCCCTGAGGAGTAATGACTGACCTCATAATGACTGGATCACGGATCAGCAGGAGGATGGGGCAGTGAGCTACAAGCAGGCAGCGGAGAGCTATAGGAGTGGGTAGGGCAGCAAGCTATGGGGGGGGGGGGGAGGGGGCGGAGAGAGCTACAGGAGGGCGGGGCAGCAGGCGGAGAGCTACAGGAGGGCGGCAGTGAGCTATGGGCACACAGATTCGTGCACAGGGCTACTAATGTGTGTACATATATATATATATATATATATATATATATGTGTGTGTGTGTGTGTGTGTGTGTATATATATACATACATATGTATGTATATGTGTGTGTGTGTATATATATATATATATATATACATATATATATATGTGTATATATATATATCTTTTTCAAGAAGCGTCTTCAGTTATGAGAAGAGCTAAGTAGGCGCATACCCTACCTTGACATAGTAAGTGGTGAGTACTTTTCGAAGATCAAAGACTTGAAGCATAGAAGCAGCACTGTTGTCAGTGATGCTGTAACCCTCCAGAATGTACTTGGTGACTATGACTTCCCAAGCCAGCCAGCGCTGGCTAAATGCAGCATTGAATGACAGCACATGAGGAACATGGCCGGGTTCACAACAGCAAAACCCTTCGTCTTCTTCCACACCTTCAGTTATAGCCTCTACTTCCCGCTGTTGACAGTAAGTACCTTAAAAAGAGAGACAGAGACCACTTACAAACAAAGGAGGACAAAATCATAAAGTGGGAAAACAAATGCTTTAAAGACAAGAAATTTAGAAAGAAGACATTTTATAGCAAATGAAAGTATGTGATTGATTGCCTTAGAATGGTCGTTAACAAACTACAGCAAGCTCCTGAGACCAGGCGCATTGTATGTTCATCTCCTGCAGAATCACAACATGCATTAGCACATTCAAGGTTCTGAGGGTTTGTACCGTAAAGTAACTAACCTCCTTAATTTTTATTCCCCAATTCCCAAGCTTTTCAAACTGGGTTTATAACTGCATTCCTATCAAATGAAGACCAAATAAGTAAAGGTATATCTCCTGAGGGTTTGTGTTAATTCTGAAAAGGAAGAATGGAATGAGAATCGAATCATCCCAGGGCACCTAATACAGATAGACATGCAAAACTCAAAAGAATGAGAGCTCCGTTTACCAGCATCATGTCCACGCTGCAAGCCTATATATTACATACATCCTGCTTATCTGGCTGTATAGCTTGTAATAGTTCATTATAATTTAACTAGAGGCCCAGTGCATGATTTAATCATGCACCTGGTGCACCAGTGGGCTGGCTGTCCGCCGGTGCACCAGGCCTTCCGAAAGCCTCCGGCGCGGCAGAGGCTTTCGAAAGGCCTTGTGCCGGAGCAGACAGCCGGCCAGCTCCCCCGCTTTGGCTTTTGATCGCGGGGGAGCTGGCCGGCTGTCCGCCGGTACACCAGGCCTTCCGAAAGCCTCCGGCGCAGCCATGACACAGACGCTGAGCTTGCTGGCCCAATCAGCTACCCCGGCCACCCTGAGTCCCGCCCCCTGCGCCTCCTGCTGGCCCAATCGTGGGCGTAGCGGAGTGATGGTAATTTACATATTACCATTTTATTATGTAGGATGTTAAATACATAATTAAAATTTTTCTGTTGCCAATTCCAACAATAATTTTTCTGTTGCCAATTCCAATAATATGGATAAGATTACATAACTGGCATTTGGGTTTTACCTGCTGATACAAGTTTCAATTATGTATGTATGAAGACTGATTATTCTGCACTAGCAAACAATGCTTTGAAGTGCCATTCTTTTATACAAGATACTCATCAAACAAGCATTCTCTGCATTAGTGTTATTGAAGTAAAAATACAAAATTAGATTAAATATTGAATTAGACTCACAGCAATCTAATACTAGCAAAATATCACCCATCACACTGAAGGTAATTTTTAGTTTGTTATGTGGTCTTGTAAATTCTTTATATTATATAAGGACTATAAAGTGATTATACTTAAATATATTAAATTTAATTACAATAAAAATAACAAGTGGCACTATGCATTTTTTTTCCTTTAGAGAGAATGTACACACCGTCCATGTTTAAAACACACTGCTTTGAAAGAAAAGGTGCCAGGAAACCTAGTCCGACATGTGGTGGTGTGATAAAAACTACTGAACAGGTAAGCTTAACCAAACTAATAAACTGTTTGATTAGTACTCTAGAACCCTTGGCAATTTTATTATTTTCTACTTTAATTATATTGGTAAACACTTCCAAATAATAACACATAGTGGTGACAAGAAAAACTCTGTCTTGAACTTGACAATAAGAGGAATGCCTGCTGTAGTTGATGACTGCCCATGATATGACTATAGATAAACATATACATTTTTTCCCAGAACAAGGACATATGTAATCTTATAAAGTATTCTTCAAAGAAGTAATGGAAATAAAATTTAATCAATTGTCCTTTGGCACCTTTTGAGAGAATCATATTACATTGTTTCCTGTGATCTATTAAAAGAAGATGAATTCTATTAATATGCTTTTTTAGTACTTAACTTAAAAGGACCAATTACTAAATTGGTGAGGGGAACTTAAGAAAAGTATTGCTGGGTTTTGCTTATTCTGGGTTCTGAGGATTTTTGCATCTATAGTCATCATACATGAACTAAACTATAGTTACTTTTTTAGCCAGTTTGATCATCTTCTGGTATCAATATTACACTGATTTTGTAAAAAGTCTTGAGAAATTTTTCTTCTTTATCCATGTGCTAGAACAGATTAGAGAGGTCAGAAGAATTACTCAATTTCTAGAAGGAACTTCCTGAGCTTGGGTTTTTTAAACTGTGGCATAAAGTTGGATCTATTCCTTAGGTTTGATATTTGTTTTGTTACTTCCTTATATTGACTTTATCCTCTTTCTTGGAAGGCAGTCAAAGGTTTTTAAGTAAAGGAAATAACACGAAGAGCTATATTTGTGCAGTTCACTTTGACAGTAGCTTTTAGAGAAGAGATGTGGCAAGAGGGTTCTGACCTTTACTCAGGAGACACAGGAACCTTGTTCAGAGTAGCAGAAAGTTAAATAAGGTATGAATTAACAAAGATATTTTCACTCTACCAAACAAACCCCAAGAATATTTTCTAGCCCTAGCCTGTTTGGCTCAGTGGATAGAGCGTTGCCCTGTGGACCAAAGGGTCCCGGGTTCAATTCCGGTCAAGGGCACATACCTCGGTTGCAGGCTCCTTCCCGGTCCGGGCCCTGGTTGGGGCACATGCAGGAGGCAACCAATCGATGTGTTTCTCTCACATCGATATTTCTCTCTGTCTTTCCCTCTCTCTTCCATTGTCTTTAAAAATCAATGGAAAAATATCCTCAGGTGGGGATTAAAAAAAAACGACAACAAAAGAATCCAAAAGGGTATTTTCTACTCCAACATACTCAAGTAATACATTTTACTTCAAAAAATTAAGTCAACAACAAAAAACAATAAGCACAGGAATTATTAATAATTGAAAACAGAATTTTGAGACTTGGAAAGGGATTCCAGAATATCTTTGAGGATCTACTACCAATATCTAGATCTTTCAGTCACTTGATAGTGAAAATAACTGGTAAAAATAAATAAATAACAATTATGAAAACTAGATATGTTAGAATTAATTTGAGTAAAAAATGAAAGAAATCCAATTAGCATAATTTTTTTTTTAACCTATAATGTTTGACTTAGAAAACTGTACTTGGTAGAAGCAACCTTTATAAATAAAAAGTTTACACAATAGAGGCTGTAATCAGACAATTCTGATAGAAAAAATGAATTGGTAACTCAAATCTTGACATAAATTTACATAGAAAAGAATCTTGAAAAATGAAATAAATATGAAGAGGAAAACGGATCAAGAAATATGTTTAGTTAAATGTCACTTAAAACTTAGCATCCACTAGAAGAGACACTAAAATCAAAGGACTTAAATTGGCTTAATGGAATTTACCAGAAAACACATAAAAATGCTCAGCAGATCCAATATCTGCCTGTCAAAATATTGATTAATATTTTGAGGGGTCAAAGGTAGCTACAACAGGGGCCAACATTGTGAAGGAAAGAAGTTCTGGAAAAAAGAGAAAGCTCTATGACTCTACAAAATTAAATATGAATTATATGCTAACTGCAGTGATAGGTGCTGGACACATAATGATGAATGAAGCAGGTCTGATTCCTGCTCTTGAGGAGCTTATAATATACAGCCAAGGCTTACAAAATACAACCTTGAGCCTGGCTGGCATGGTTCAGTGGTTGAGTGTGGACCTATGAACCAGGAGGTCACGGTTTGATTCCCAGTCAGGGCACATGCCTGGGTTGCAGGCTCAATCCTCAGTGTGGGGCGTGCAGGAGGCAACTGATCAATGATTCTCTCTCATCACTGATGTTTCTATTTCTCTATCCCCTGTCCCTTCCTCTTTGAAATCAATAAAATATATATTTAAAAAAATAACAACCTTGAGCCAAACTCAAGCCAAGAGTGATTTTTATATTTTTAAAGGGTTGTTTAGAAGACAAATATGTAACAGAGAATGTACATAGGCCCAAAAGTTTATAAACACAAATAAACATAAAATTAAAACTATGCTAAGCACTAAGGAGCTAAAAACAGAGTAATAATAGGATAATCATGTAGGACAGGTGGTTAGAGAAGGCTTCTCTGAAAAATTGACATTTAGGCTATTACTTAAAGATAATTATAGGATTAGCCAGATGGGAGATTGGTGGGAGGAGGGGGGATGGTTGGTACTTTCTGGGCAAAGGGAAAGGCAATAGGAGTCCTTAGTAAGGAATTTAGCAAGAATGTGGGAAGAGTGAGTGAGGAGGTGATACAATAAAGCCAGGCTGGAGAAGCTGGCAGAGGCCAGATCATGCAGTCTTGCAGGGCATGTTAAGAAGTTGAATTCTATTTTAAATGCAATGGGAAACCACTGAAAAACTTAAGCATGGAAGGGACATTGATCAAGTTTGCCTTTTAAAAAAGTCACTACAACTGACTGAAGAATTACAGGTACCCCTCGCTATCCACATCCAGCAAGGAATCAGATAGTAAGAGGTACTATGTTCCCAAATTGGTTTGATTTGAATTTTGTCTGGCAAACAATAAGAATTTGGATGGCAAAGGATTTATCCAAAATTTTATTTGAAACTCCTTGGTACCAGACAGTGAAAGTTGGGAGACTGACAGAATTTGGATCAAATTTTCTTTGGAGATTTCTTTCTTTTTTTAAATCCTCACCCAAGGATATGTTTTTATTGATTTTAGAGAGAGAGAGGAAGGGAGGGAGAGAGAGAAAAACTCATCAACGTGAAAGAGAAACATCGATTAGTCACTTCTCATACATGTCCCAAAGGGGAACAGAACCTGCAACCTAGGTACGTGCCCTGACCGGGCACTGAACCCGCAACTTTTTTTTTTTTTTTTTTTTTACAAACACCCACAGAATTCAAGTGAGTATATATATATATTTTTAAATATATTTTATTGACTTTTTACAGAGAGGAAGGGAGAAGGATAGAGAGCTAGAAACATCGATCAGCTGCCTCCTGCACACCCTTTACAGGGGATGTGCCTGCAACCAATGTACATGCCCCCGACCGGAATCGAACCTGGGACCTTTCAGTCCACAGACCGATGCTCTATCCACTGAGCCAAACCGGTTTCGGCTGAACCCGCAATCTTTTGGTATATGGGACAATGCTCCAACCACCTGAGCCACCCGGCCAGAGCATGATTTAGAGAATTTCTGATCAGTATAGTAGATTGAGCAAATAATAAAAAGGACCTCCTTCCAATTCACACAGATAGGAATGCTAGATAAAATAGCCTTCCACACACATTTGTTTGTTGTTTTTTTTAAAAAGTTAAAGTTTAAAAGCAAAGGTGAAATCTTCAGATGCCGACAATTTAAAAAGAAGCTGAAGTCATAGCAGTGTTTGGTGTAGTGGTGAGTGGGTACTGACTCTTTATGAGTCTACTAGCAGTTGGATTAGATTTGAATAGCACTAGATAAGACTCTAGAAGAGATGGAATTAAGGTCCATAGGACAAGAATAGAAGAACGAGAGTGAGAGCGAGCGAGCAAGAGAGAATGAGAATGAGCTACAAATAGATTACAAATGAATAACCAACATCAACATTTACTGCCTTAATCTGAGTGTGTGTCTCACAAGTAAACTCTTATTTCCCATGCATGGAGTAACTTTAGAGAAGCACTTGTTCCATTAACAAAAGATATATGACATTTGTTATGTGATTCTATACCACAACAGGGTATACGTCTGATTTGATCCTCTATCTAGTCAAATGCTTTCTTATTTCTTATTTCAGGTTAAAAACACACAAGGCACTTCTTAGAATACATCAAAACATAGCTTAGATGCTCTCTCTAAAAACTCTCAAGTCCAAATGTTCCCTAGATTGGAAAAATATACATTAACAGGACGTTCTTCAATTCCTAAAAAAACACGTTTCTATTCATACTTATAAGATATTCAACTTAATCACTTGATAACATTAAGCTGATGTTTCTGAATGCATGATTTTCTGTGTGTAAATACTTTCATTTGTCTTATACGAAATTGTTGAGGGCTGGTGAAGGAACGGGAGTAACTGCTTATGGGTATGGGACTTTACTTTGGGGAGATGAAAATTCTTTGGAACTAGACAGAGGTGGTGATTACACAACATTGTAAATGTACTAAAAGCCAGTGATTTGTTCCCTTTAAAATTGATAACTTGATGTTATGTGAATTTCACTCCAATAATAATTTTTTAAAAAGCTGTTGAAGACAAAGTAACTTGGTTAACTACTCTCTGCCTCACACAAAACACCACACTGCCTTCTGTTAGCTATCTAACAGATCACAGAAATTCAGCAACACTGGAAAACAAGTCACTTATACAACAGTGGTACTGCCTTTACATATATGGCATATTGCAAAAGTGAATCTTTTTGCAATATGAAATTTTTTTTGGGGGGGGGGGGATCTAATTATTACTCTCTAACAACTTTCCTTATTCTATAAGTCCAAAGACTAAGGATCGAATTTTATAATTTTTGATTTGCAATGTAAACACAGAAATGAATCCGTGCATTATAGAAATAAAAGGTGTCCGTCTTACCTCTGAATTCAAGTCCCCGCAGCTGGAAAGTGACCAGCCCGTTGCCGATCTCTATAAGGTGTACTAATGCATTGAGGTAGTCAGAGGCAAGAATGAAACAGTCCCCTGTACTGTAGTTTCCCCACCGTCCTAGGAGCAAATCACCACAGAGACTGTGTTGTAGGGATCTGGTTAAATGTTCATAAAAGATGGAATTCAGATTGTTGTCATCTGATCCTACAAGAAGGGATTTTTAAAAAATGTTAAATTTTACCCTAAAATCACTTTATTTGAATATACAACAGTGTTAAACATATTAAAACTAATTTTCAGTTAGGGTTGTATCTTTATTTTTTGACAAGGACAATAATATTCAAACTCTTACAATTTTTATACAAAAATGAAATACAGAGTGATGGCGAAAGTTTCAGAATTTAGGGTTAGAAGTCACGTAACCTCTCTGAATCTCTGGTTCCCATCCATAAAATGCAGCAATTGGAGTAGATGAAATCTAAGGTCTTTCCACCTTTTTAATAGTCCATGATCTTTTCTATCACTGTTCAATGAACTATGCCTTATAGTTAAAACCATGCAAGAGAAATAAAAAGAGATTTTTTTCTGAAAATCAGAACTAGAACAAAAAGGCATACTAGTAAAGAAAATGGGTAATACAAGACTTGAACAAACAAGACAGTTCAAAACAAAGATAAATTATCAGTCAAAATAATTTATATATTGAGATGGCTAAAACTAATTTTCAATAGAAATAAACTGTATATATAGAAACAGCAGCAAAGGACCTACAAAAGTTTAAGAAAAAAAGAGTAAAACATTACCCAATAAATGAAATGACCATCTTCAGAAATAACCCATGCAAGGCAATAACCTGTAAATGGGTGCCTTTAAACTCAGCCTAACTAAATAATAAAATAATGAAAGGGCAACGCCAGACTGTCTTCAATAAAATGGTCCGGTATAATGCTCTGTCTGACCACTACAAAGTATGCATACTAATTCATATTAACTCAGGACACGGCCTCTTTGATATACAGAATGGCATCATCAGCATCGTGAGAATTCCATGCCCCTTACAAAGACATACTAGAGCCGAGATGGCTGTTTTATCTACCAGAACGTGATAATGACAGCCATTAATATCAATTAATTAGTTCTCCTTAATCCAATTTTATAATTACAAATTAATCTGATTATTATAATTTAGTTTCTTAAGTAGATAGCATTGCAAGGAATCTTCGAGTCAAATGAATACAAGTATTTCAGTCTATTTGGGAGTAATATTTCTTTTAGTAAATTAATACATTGGATTTCTGTGGTTGGAGAAATGTGATTCACACTTTCTGTGTCAGATTACTAATGGGTGAGCCAACAAAAGTTCCTCAAACAACAAAACTAAGAACCAGACTTTAGAAATGGTAACACTACCAAGTGCTACTCAATAAGGCCCTGTGTTGAATGGCTATTTGGCCCTCCTACATGACCTCTCTATGTCAATTAACTAAATGAAGTTAAATAAATATTTACCTAAACATTCAGAGAAGGGGGGAAACAAAACATATTAATAAAACACATACTGGTTAGATTACATAGTATTCAAGACAGCTAACCAATTTTACTTTGACCATGTTCTACTTTTTAACCTATGTAAGAATAATCTTTGAATGGCAATTTTTATCCCTATCAGTGTTCTTAAAATACATTTCATCAAATATGGATATCTAAGTTGTAGATACTCTAATTCATGTATATTTTGCTAAAGTAAACAAAATAAAGCAAAAGGTATTTGGTTTAAAAATGACCATTTGGAACCCACACAGGATTCCTAACAAATCGGGAGTGAAATATATATGTAACAAATTCATTAGACAGGCTTCTTGATTCACAAACAGAACTGTTACCTGGGTTTCTATCAAGCTGGGAAGCCAATCTGGTATTTGAATGATCCACTCGTTTTGTGCTGAAGATGGCAAAATAAAACATTTTTAGTACTCTTTTCTTAATATTTAAAAATGCCTATCAAGAAAAAAACTATACAATATTGATGAAACAAATATTACCACTTTATGACTATCTCTGAGAAAAATCTATGATTAGCATATTGATAAAACTCTGCAGTAGCACAATATTAGAGGTTTGTTTTTTTTACTTTCCCACATCCATCATACATAAACACAGCAGTTATTTCCTAACTGGTGTGTCACCAAACAGTGTGTAGAGACATTGTTGAGTTTAATGTAAGAACATAATTGAGCAGGATGAGAAAAAAAAACACCACACTGTATATAGATCTTAAAGATGCACAGTGCATGAAACATTCTTTGCAAGGGGAAGGTAACATCTATTAATGCTCAGTGTTCCTTTTAACAGTGGTTCCCAAAACGTGGTCCACAGAACCCCGAGTAGGGAACTCAAGACCCTTTCAGGGAATTTTCCAGATCAAAACTATTTCCAAAATAATATTTAGCAATTATTTGTTTCTTTCACTGTGTTGGCAATTGCACTGATGGTACAGATCAAAGTGGGTAAGACAGCTGGTGCTTTAACATGAATCAAGGTAGGAGCACCAGATTGTACTATTTGTTACTGCCACACACGCACAAGACAAAATACAATAAATAAAAATTCAACTTCCACCTTAAAATGTTCATAATGAACAAATGTTAATTTTATTAAATTACAAGCCCTCTTTCTAACACAGTGTGTGACACGTATAGCACCTCTGTTGCGTGCTGAGTAGGGTGGGTGTCTCGAGGGAAAGCATTGTGCATCTGCTGGATTTATGCACTGGGTACTTTTTTCACAGGAGACATTTTTACTTGAATGGCTGTTGGATAAACTATGATTATTCAGCCCTGGGTATTTCACAAACATTTCTCAAAAATGAAGACAGAGAGTCTGCCATTTCAAAGAAAACAACTGACAAGGGTATCTGTTGCCAATAATAAGAGTTTTTAAGCAAAAATTAGAATTTTGGAAAACTTATATTTACCACCATGAGCTTGATAGTATCTCAAAAATAGTTTTCTTTTGGGATTGGAGGTGATATGAATGAATACATTTTAAAAAATATTATATAGTGAAATATGTCAAAATTTGGAAGCTCTACATTACTCACTGAACCAATATTTTCTAAATGATCGATAAAAGATGTTACAAGATTACTTGTAGGTAAAAAGATCCATCCAAAGTGTTAGACTTATCAGTAGATTATGCTGTAACACAGTTCCAGAAATTCATGGATATGGTTTTAAATTCCACATTTCAACTAATCTTTAGGAAACAAACCATTTGTCGACTTCTACTGAAAGATCAAAAAATATCCACAGTTGACTAAAAAGGCAATCAAAACACTTCTTTCTTTTCCAACTATGTCTGTGAGGCCAGATTTTCTTCATATACTTCAACCAAAACAGTATATGGCAACAACAGACTGAATGCAGCAGCAGATAAGAGAATCAAGCTGTCTTTTTTTTTTTTTAAATCTTCACTGGAGGATATTTTTTCCATTGAGTTTTAGAAAGCGTGGAAGGGAGAGAAACACCGATGTGAGACAGACACATTGATTGGTTGCCTCCCGCATGCTCCTGGCCTGCAACCAAGGTACGCGCCCCTGACTGGAATCAAACCTGGGACCCTTCGGGTCCACTGGCCCACACTCTATCTACTGAGCCAAACCAGCCAGGACTTGAGCTGTCTTTTATTAAGCCAGACATTAAAGAAATTTATAAAACAACTAGTGGCCCGGTGCATGAAATTCATGCACGAGGGGGTGGGGGGTGGGGTGGTGTCCATCAACCTGGCCTGCACCCTCTCCAATCTGGGACCCCTCGGGGGGATGTCCGACTGCCTGTTTAGGCCCAATCCCTTAAAATGTTTAAGCTCCATGACTCAGTAAGTTTTCTTATAGATAGTCTTTCTTAACTTAAGAGGAAAAAAAGAAATTTGGAGAGATTATATAAAAGGATAATTTTTAGGAATCAGGTTAAATAGCCCGAGGAACTAAGCCTAAATGGAGAAAACTTCATGTAGAAAATGGTCACTGAAAACTTATCTTCATGAAAAAAACAGAATCTATATATATAAAAGCCTAAGCAGCTGTTTGCCTGGTAGCTATGATGTGGAATGACCACCAGGGGGCAGATGCTCCAACCAGTAAAGGAGGGAGCCCGATTCCTCGCGGAATCCGCCATGGGTTAGGTTCCTGCTGAGGCACTGTCAGCCCCGAATCTGGTTCACCCACACCCCAAACCCAGAGAGAAGGGAGGAGGAAGCCCGATTCCTGTGGAACTGGCCATGGGTTAGGTTGCTGCTGGGGCACTGTCGTCCCCAAATCTGCTTTACCTGCACACCCTCTCAAAATCCAGGACTCTTCGGGGGATGTCGGAGAGCCAGTTTCGGCCCAATCCCCACAGGCTAAGCCGAGGGACCCCACCAGCACACAAATCCGTGCAGGGCCTCTAATTAACCTATAAAAAATTTAGCTCTAATAATAGCTATTTCTAAGAAAAACGTGAAATAACTAATTATCCTATATAATAAAACCCTAATATGCAAATTGACCGAACAGCAAAACAAGCAGTGGAACGACTGGCAGGGGGCAGACGCTCAATGAAGGAGCTGCCCCCAACAAGCCCCGAGAGGGAGGCAACCATTGGCGGTGGTGGCGGGGCCGGCGCCAGGCCTCCAGCCAAGGCGGGTGCCAGCGGGTGGCCCCGGATTGCCCCGCCCACCGGTCGCCCCACAGATCGGCCCTGATCGCCGGCCAGGCCTAGGGGCCCTACCCTATATATTGGGAACAGTCTCTTAGATTTAAAAATTAAAACCTGGAAGGCGCCGAAACCGGTTTGGCTCAGTGGATAGAGTGTCGGCCTGCGGACTGAAAGGTCCTGGGTTCGATTCTGGTCAAGGGCATGTACATTGGTTGTGGGCACACCCCTGGTAGGGGGTGTGCAGGAGGCAGCTGGTCAATGTTTCTCTCTCATCGATGTTTCTAGCTCTCTATTCCTCTTCCTTCCTCTCTGTAAAAAATCAATAAAATATATTTTAAAAAAAAACAAAAAACCTGGAAGGCTACTCTAACACTGAAAAAACAGGATGATGCAGCAATGACATGCATGGACTCTGGCTTGCACATTCTGTGGTCAGCCCTGATTCTGACTCTTATAACTGTGTGACAAAGCCAATTACTTAACTTCTCTCTGCTTCAGTTTTTCCAACCATAGATGGGGAAAATGGTACGGCCTCAGAAGGATCATGGTATGTACTACTTTTTATAATCAAGGCAAAAAAATGTAGCTGTCCATACAACATCAAGACGCTTTTCACCTGTATGAAAAGTATGGTCACTGGTGCATATAGTGTCCTGGATTGCGAGAGAGCACAGGCCAGGCTGAGGGACACCCCCCCTCCCCCACCGTGCACAAATTTCATGCACCAGGCATCTAGTGACTGATATAATGATGTAGTGCTGTATAGTATAACACTTCAGAGTATTATTAACATGGAACAATTCTAAGAAATAGTATTAAAAGGAAAAAGAGAAAAATCAGTATATCCAACTAAAATTATGTTTTAAAATCTTATAAATATATTAACCAATGTAACCCCAATAAATGTAATTTAAAAATCTTATAAATAGAAAAAAAGGTTGAGAAATAAAGAGTAATTATTCTCTGACTCTTCTAATTTTATGTAATTTTGAAACTTTTAGAATTATTTATAAAATTTTAGCAAAGTAATTTAACACAAAAAATTAACAATCCTGGATTACATATAATTATGCTGTCAATAGTTTTCTAATAAAAAAGATAAAATTGGCTTTCAAATGCTTTATTTTACTCACTTATAGTCTCTCTCCCAGAATTTCACAGGTCGAACATATGAAGTGATGAATATTGCACTTCCCAGGAAGGGGTTCAGTGGTGTAGAAAAGAAAGCCGATACAGCAGCCTGAACAAATAGCATGGCTGAATCTATGGGAAAACTGGTTAAGGACCTTAACATCCATCGGAGTGCACACACAAACCACACACGCACACATCTCACAAACATGCTGCAATTATAGCAATTAGAAAAATAATGTTCATGAGAGGAATACAGGAAAAGGTGCCACTGGACAGCACGTGGCTAGAAGTGGAAAGACACAGCTTGATGAAAGGCACGATGCTTGGAAGGGAGCTAAATAAATTTCTGCTAACATGTATTTGATAAAAGCCCATATGTCACTTCTGGGTAGAGATACTTGGATTTAATTTTCCAGAGGATAAAACTAAACTTTACAGATACAAAAAAAAAAAAAAATCTATATTCCAAAATCTATGTGGGTCACTAACCATTACTTTTATTTAGAAAGTACTTTTAAGAAATGATGAGAATAGAAGATTTTAGACATACAATTATGAAAAATGTTTTGTATCTTCATTCATTTAAAAAGTATTTCTAAACATATTTTGTATTTATTGAAAATTCATGATAGATCAGGATGATCTAAGAGAATAAATTATGTAATGTCTAATCACTGGGGTGTACACCTGAAACTAATATAATATAGTATGTCAGCTGTAATTGAAAAATTAAAAAATGACTTTAAAAAATTATTGGACTTTAATACTCATATATATAAACATAATTTTTTAAATCAGCATTATTTAATTATAAAACCGTAATACTTTTCTCATGTCCAGATGATCTGTGGGGCACAGATGTTAATACAAGTTAAACAATCTAAATCAGTATAGGTGTGGACTCAAAGAATAGCGAGTTTTTGATAATTTATCACATGGTAACCTATATTCTATGCCTATGAAAGGTTATCCCTACAAACCAACATTTTCATCAAGGGTGTGACTGCCCTTTCTTATAAAACTTTTATGAGAAGGATACGGGGCACTGCAAAGGGCTGAGCAAAAGCATGGAAAGCGGAACCCCATGTAATTTGCCATGGGGCAATGTAAGTGTACACAAACTGCAGTTTATAAAGGAGCTCCCAAAGCTGTAGAAGGAAAAAAAAAGCAATCAGTAAAAAACATATTGGATATTTGAAAATTAAAATAAAACACCTCTAAAATGTTTGTCTACCTAGTAGAAAAATGTTATTGACATTATTTTCCATTTGCATAAAAAAGACACATCAACTTCTAATACATTATATATTTTTAAGTAAAGACAGCTAGCTGATTTATGAATTGTGTTCCATCTGTTTAAAAAATTCTATGCCCACTATTGGCTATTCAATACTAAACAAGCAAAACAACTAAAGGTAGAAAATCCAGATGTCTGTAAAGCTGAAGTAATGCATATATATTTTGATTCTAAGATGTTTCCCTCGAATTTTAGTGCTCTGCAAACTGGGTATGTTTTAAATGCAATATCCAAAGAAATCTAAAAGTAACCAGGCAGGGGATGAAGTTGTAATACAGCGTCACTGCCTGTTTGCCTAAGAATTTACATGTGTATTAAGCATCTGCATGTAATCTCAATTGTTATTGTCAATGGAAACATAATACACTTTTAAATCTTATTTAAATTAGGATCTGTTTTGTTGTTGAACATGTCTTCAACACTGAAACAAAATTAGTATACATGCCCAAGATTGCCTCTGCATGCTAGGCAGTGCAAGGCCCAATTCTCCAAACAGATCACAGAATCTTAAAAGCAAGAGGTTCTAACTCACTCGGTGCCGTGATTCATACACCTCATATTTAAATCGTTTAGCTGATTTACAATGAATCTGTTTAACTTCCAATTTAAAAAAGAACAACTTCAACCAATTAGAAAATGCAGATGAACCCTTGCATTCTTTGTCATGGCCCCAAACCATGCTGGTGATCTTTGGTACTAATGTGTTCAGGATGACAGGAAGTCAAAGCGGGATGTATACTATCAAGATGCCATTATCACTGCTTAAAAGCAGTGATTCAGAAAACTGTCCAGAGTCTAGATGTGTAAGGGACTGTACTCTAATTTTGACTGTAATATTGAAGAAAAAATAATATACAATTACACGGGTAAGTAGTTAGTGGGTAAAAATATTTTTGTATACATTCAGAATAATTTTTTCTTAAAAGGCTATTAAATCAATAGTGCATTTTATAATGGTATCTTAAAAAAATCTACCTAGCCCTAACTGGTTTGGCTCAGTGGATAGAGCGTCGGCCTGCGGACTGAAGGGTCCCAGGTTCGATTCCAGTCAAGGGCATGTACCTTGGTTGAGGGGTGTGCAGGAGGCAGCTGATTGATGTTTCTCTCTTATCGAGGTTTCTAACTCTCTATCCCTCCCCCTTCCTCTCTGTAAAAATCAATAAAATATATATTTTAAAAAATCTACCTAAAGAGAACCCTTGACTATTACTTGCTTATTATAGCTAGTAAGTTCTATCAAGTAGCCATATAAAATGTAAACTTCTAAGGACAAATCTTTCTCTGAACAGGGTATGCTCTCAAAAACAATTTGCTTAACAAATGAAAGCATTAAGAAAAGCCAAACTAATACAAGTAAGTGCAGTGACTCTATTTCAAGGATTGTTCAGTTTATATTTTACTGCAATTTTCACTTTTTCCCCAACCAATATGAAAAGATGCAATACAATTTCCAATCTAAATATTTAAATTTGTGAGACACCACATGCTTCTTTATACAAACAATTCTCTGATTAACTTTCTGGCTTCCTCCTTTGGTTAACCATGCTCACTAGAAGAGGAAATAAATAATAAAAATGCATACAAATTAGTGATTGAGCAAATATAATATTGCAAAATTTAGAAGTTATTTAGCTTAATATTTAGCATAATATTTTGAAACTGATCATCACTAAAACCTTGTTCAGATTAATGGTTTCCAATGTGTACTGTTCCCATCCTAGGTCAGATCTCTATCACATCTAAATTACTGTCACAATCTCTTAAGCTGTTCTCCATACCTTCAGGTTCTCTCTTCCCCAATTCATCCCAAATGTGGCTGACCAGGCTAACTTTCCTAAAATTGGGCTTTCATTGTGTTTTGTAGCTGCTCATATGCTTCAGCTCTGTTACCTATCAAATGGGATAATATATGTCAAAGTCCTTTGCATGTGGTCAGCGTTAACATGAAATCTAAGCTCTATTTAACTTACAAATAACCTGACTGCACAACAAACTTCATTTAGAAAGTTAGTGTGGTTCAGCAAAAACGTCCTTGGAATGGTAAGATAGAAGGGTCAGATTTTACCATCTCATTTATAAAAAAAGGACTAAAAGCACCTCTCTTATGGTGGATACCAAATTTTAGAACCATTTTGTAAACTGCAGAGCATTCTACAATTGTCCTTATCAAACTAATTTCTGACTGCTCCCACATGGCCTGACTGCTCTGGGTATCTACCATCTTCAATCCGCTTTCAGGTTATTTTCTCTCTCCATCTATCTAGCAGCCCACAGCCCAGTTCAATTGTTACCATGCTTATTTCTAAATTATCCCCAAACTACACCCCCCTTTTGGAAGACCCTACATATTTAAATATATATACTTATTGGTGTTTTTCTAATGGTTCCATATAACTTAATCTTATTTTCTTAGCTATTACAAGAAGTATGTCTTATGGGTCACAATGACTAGCATTATTTAGGAATTCTAATATGCTCCTAAATAACTGGTTAAATGAAGAAAGATGTTACTTAAAAGATAATGTCGTGAATGAAATGCAAGGATAATCCTCACTAAGTAGTGTATTACTTGGGGAGGTGCTTTTTACAGAGAGGGCTATTCCTCTGGTGATGAATTACCTTGTTGAAGAGTATGGACATGAAGAAGAGATCCAATAGCATGGTCTCTGAAAACGCTTCATAGTCAATTTTGAAGAAGAGCACAGTGAAGACAACTGTGACATACTGATATGTAGGGCTGCTAAAGGAGGATCGGAGCAACTTCAGACCAGCAATGGTGATCATTAAAGCACCTAGTCTAGAATAAAAAGACAGCACAACTCATCAACCAATGACTGAGAACTCGGGAAAATCTACTAACTTCAGAAAAACCACCATTTTATTTACTAAGCTTACAATATATATAGCAAATTTAAACTTCTAAAAACGATTTATATAGCTAAGCAAATCACATCCAAAAATAAACTACCATAATATTCCCTTTTAATAATATGTATTATGACTTTTGTCCTTTTATAAATCAGTTTAAGAACAAGTTAACAGTATTATAATTCTGACATTTGGTTTCCAGTCTCTCAACATTTCTATTGCTTTAACATTAATAGCATTTAGCACGTAAAAAAACATATTAACACTTACCTAACAACATATACCTAGTCTAGTGGGTAGGCCAACTACACGGGGTGGGGCAAACATAGGTTCACAATTGTTCATATGGAAAAAATACAATAATCCTATATAATAAAAGGCTAATATGCAAATCGTCCCCTCGGGAGTTCAACCAGCAGACCGGGAGTTCGATCGGTCGCTATGTGCGCTGACCACCAGGAGGCAGCGAGGACCATGGCAGGTGACCAGCGGCAGCAGTGGCAGGGCACTGAGGAGTGAGGGAAGGAGGCGGGAAGGCGGGGAACCTGATCGACCTGATCATTGGCCTAGGAACCCTACCCATGCACAAATTTTGTGCACCGGGCCTCTAGTTACTAAGTAATAATACAAGAATAAACTGTGTTTCACGTATAACTATAAATCCACTTTTGCCCCACCCTGTATATGGTCTGATTTACACAATTTACAAAAATAACCATTTTCCAAACTTACCATCTAATATTAAAGAATAACCTTATTTAATAAGTGTCCTCTCATCAAGTATCAATCGACAATAAGATGTCTGGAGTAGTGAAATGCCAAGAGCAAAAACAGATGTTCAGAAAAGGAAAGTCATACACAAAATTTCACCTGGATTTTATTTTTAATATATTTTTATTGATATCAGAGAGGAAAGGAGAGGGATAGAGAGATAGAAACATCAATAATGAAAGAGAATCATTGATCGGCTGCATGCCCCCTACTGGGGATCAAGCCCACAACCCGGGCATGTGCCCTCGGCTGGAATGGAACCTGGGAGCCTTCGGTCCACAGGCCGATGCTCTATCCACTGAACCAGTTAGGGCTCACCTGGCTTTTATCTCACAGTGTCTTGCTCCAAAAAGACACTCGATTATTTGTAACTTGATGAATAACTTTAAGACAGTGCTTCTGACTGCCCCCAGTAGTCCAACTTAGATTAGAGGAGTATTATACTTACTCTGTATCCAGTTTTTTTGGACTAGCAATTGTCTCTGCACTGCTACTCAGTTCATTAAGAACAATCAATGGATAGATGATATTCTTCTCCATAAAAAGAAGCCACACATGAAGTTTCTCAAACCACATTACAGTGGCTGCATCTAATAAGGAAATATAAGTCAAGACCACGTCATCTAGTGTATAAAAGCAATGGGATGAGAAAGGAAAATCTTACAACTCAAATTCAGCTCTACTCTAGATAAATTTAGAAATCAAGTACTTCAATCGTCAACTTCTAAGACTACTGAAACACATCCAACTTCACAACTTATATGTGACTTAAATATAGATGAGATTTATTTTAAATTTTAATTCTTAAAACTCTTTCTCACTTATGCCAATAACTTCTGGAGAAAAAGTTACTGAAGATTATTAGACTGCCCCTTTGTTTTTAAAATCCTAGACATACCTTATAAGACTACATCTCAGAAGAGATATGAAAGTATGATACGTTTTTGATTAACATATTTCGTACTAGTCACTTTCATTGTCAATAATATTTTTTCAACACTTTAATATTATTTCATTGGACAAAGTAATCTAGGATAAACTGAAAGATTTAAAATAAGGTTCTCTGGCTATATGAAAACAATGTCACCAGGCTTTAGGAAGTTCTCTAATGAATATTTTTCCTTCAGCTGCTAAAATCAGTAGAAGGGGGGAAAAGTAAACGTTGCTAATACTTAGTACTTTCAATAAGTCAAAAATGTTATGCTGATTCAAAATTTGTAAAAATTTAGAATAAATGTTAAGATCAAAAATGAAGAAACAATATGATCAATGATTTACTCTAATGAAAATTGCTGTTTAAAACAAACCAGATATACTTATTATTTACATATGAAAGCAATACTGATAGTTCATCGAAAAAAAACCACATCATTCTGAGTTATTTTCTTGATGGTAAGAATGGATCAGTACAGATTCTTATACAATTTTATGTCTTTTTCCCTTATCTACAAAGTACACATTTTGTAAAAGGTCTGTAGTGTTATCACTGCAACCTACACACTAGCGTTTATTTCATTCTCTCTCCAGGATCAAACTGGTGATCAAGATGACATGATGCTTTAAGCGATTTTGCTAAAGGCCTAGGAAATTTGCTTTAAGAATATAAAGTCAAGATTGGTACAGAAAGCTTTCAGTTCTCTAAGGAAGATAACATCTTCAAACAACTGAGGAATTTACTCTCTATAGTAATTTACAAACTGAGAAAGAGTTTGAGGAAAAGCATTCGCCTATTTAATTACTAGTGTGTAATAAACGACAGAAGTATGAAGGTTTGTTATTTCTTTGAAATGACGACTATTACAGGTCATGCATGGGGCCAACAGGACTGAATATTTAAGTCATGAAAGAAAAGTCAGGGTGTCGAGTGGCAAGCACGAACCTTGCCTAGTGGACAGGCCTTCCACCTCTTTTTGAGTCATTTTATACTTTATCCCAAGTCAGAATGAATAATGCAACTACAAATGTTTTAACTTCTTTTCTCCTAATCAACTCTTTTATACCCTTCTGTGGTAGGACATAGTGCCTCTGGTGGAAGGAGAAACAAAGACCTTTCTATTCCCCCTAAGCTTTGAGTTAAAATATTTCAAATAGAAGCCTTAAAGAAGATTGTGCTGTCTGCACATGGCAAGAAAAATTAAAGGAAAGAGTAGGGACTGGAAAGAGAAGTCACAGACATACACAGAGGGTGCATCAATGAAGTCTGTGAAGAACAATTTAGAGAAGGAAGAAGGAAATTCTATTTTGTGGAAAGTTGGCTTTGTAGCACTGATATTTATACTTAACTAAAATAAAAGCATCCTGCAAAAAGTTTGACTCATTACAGCTTCAAACCTAAATATAAGAAAGACAGCCAAAGTGTTACCTGATGATACTATTTAACTTTCATCTGTTAACAGCAAAAAAGAAACCAAGGGAACTGAAAAGAAGGGTGTTACTGAAATACTCACTTTGAACTTCATATTGGTTGTACTCCACTGTCTTCAGCAGAGGGTGAGAGAAGCAGTGCCACGGTAGCTGTTTTCTGACTTGAGGCAGCACGTAATGGGTTACAAAACCCACGAAGCCAACCAGTGCATACAACACATACTTGAGAGCAGGCTAAAAGAACATGGTGGAGAAAATCAAACGTGATTTTGAGACCCACAGGAGAACTTCTCATTTGTCAGATCAACTTTCCATATGATAATGGAGAACAGCAAAGTCAATTTTGGAATCTAAGATTTAAACGTTTGTCTAAGTTAATATTTTTATATCAGGTAGTTTTTCTGATTAAGTCAGCTATGAAAGTCAGTGGCTGTTTATGTATTACAAATATTTCTTTGGCGTCACACTATCATATAAAGAGAGGAAGGCCTGGAGTGTACTGCTCGCTATTCTAAGAATGGTCTATGTGACTTGCAGAGCATGGATTGATTCCATTGTTTTAACGAGCAGAGATGAAGGACACGAGCTAAGTCTGAGTGAGGAGCAGACTAGGATGAAAAAAACGAACCTTTTTTGTGCCTTCACATGGTACATCATTAGAAGACAGTTCTTATGTATGACTAAATTCACAAATGAGGAAATCAAGTACATCACCTAAATATTTAAATGGAAGTCACATATTTAGAAACGCTAGAACCTCTTGGACATGAGGAGCCCTCCATCTGAGCCCTGAAAACCCACTAGACCCGACTCAACTTGAGGTGTTCAAGAATGAGTAGTTCAAATTGGAAGAAAAGAAAAACAGGCCAAAATGTTAAATAAAATTAAATCATATAAGCTTTGCTTCTGGCCAAATGGAGTAATAGAGATTTACTCTCCCACATTACACAACTAAAAAAGAATAAAGTATATGAACCAAATGGTCTGCAATACGCTAGACCTAAGGGAATAAACAGTGAACCCGCAGAGAAAGGAGAGATGAGTCAGTGTCAGGGTTGCCCCAGTTTACTGTCTTGAGGGAGTTTTCTGGTTGCAGTGCAGGGAGGGAACCCACACAAAGCCTGGTACCCCGAATTGATAGAATGAAATTGGGAGCCGGGAGAGACTAAGACAGCTAGAGGTCACCACAACAGACTGTGCACAAAAGAGAAAAATGTGAAGATCTGCAGAGGGTCCCCCTTAAGTATTCAGGGGAATGAGCACAAGTGTGTGAGGGAACTCCCTGAGAGCAGGGAAAGATTCAGAGGAAAGGGCTAGAGAGAACAGCACCCAGCACTCACACAGGGTCAGGAACTGCCTGTTCCCACAGCCAGACTGGAAAAGCCCTGGGTTCACAGGGCACTGGGCAGAGAGTAAAAGGGGTGCTGACTCAGGGAGAGGAATATTAGCCCTACACTAAAACCAACCCTGGTTTCACTTAACAAATCTTACTAACACATTGCGGACGGATCACGAAATTCTTGCTTCATATTACACAGTGTTTTACAAAGTATCATACTTTAAAAAGATATTAACTTGTAAGAACATGTAATAAATAACTTCAAATGCAATGGGTATTTAATTTTAAAGTGTGCCTTTAACATTTATGTAAAACATTTTGTACTTGTTCAATAGAAACTTATCTGGTCACTGGGTAAAGCTAGCAATAAAACTACTGGTCTGCAATGTGTTAAAAGCAAGGGCTGAAAGGATTAAACTGTTAACAAGTAACTTAACTACCGAAAAACAAAATTCAAGAAAAGTTCTAGGATATAAAAATATACAATACCAAAAAGCTTGGCATCCAATAAAAAATTACCAAACATGCAAAGAATCAGAAAACTATGACCCATAAAGGGGAAAAAATTAATTAATCAAAACCAACCCACAAGTGACAGAAGTTAGATTAGGATAAAAGGACATTAAGAGAGTAAGAATTGAATTCCCTATGTTCAAAGGATTAAGTAGAGGCATGGGGAGAAAAAAGAAAAAGACTTAAATGTAAGATGAAAATTATAAATTCTGAGATGAAAAATACACTAGATGGGATTAATCTGTATTCAAAATAAATACACATACAAAAAAAAGACTAAAATGAACAAAGCATCATTGACTCATATGGGACAACTTCACGAGGCCTAAGATGAAGTCGGGAGATAGGGGTGGATGGCAGAAGGGGGGGCGTGGGGGGGGAGGGGCAGTTAGTCAACAGAGCAGAGAGAAGGGAGGACAGAAAAAACATTGGAAGTAACAGAGGCCAAAATTTTTCAAATTTGATGACAACTGACCAAAGTCAAGGTAATCCAAGTGAAGAAAACTATGTGAAACTACACCACAACCTAACTGACACCACGAGGAACCAGGGATCTGCACAAAAGAATGAAGAGCACTGAGAAGAGTAACGTATGGCTGACAGATGAGCAGGAACAACACCTAGACCAGAGCTAGATGATGAGGTTCTAGACTTCCAGCTGTACTGGAATAAGACTTTGGGGAATTCATATATTTCTGCATTTATGAACAAACATTACAATCAAATCAGAAATGAACCCAAACAAAGTTATTTTCTCCCAACCAAAAGAGCTAAACGATTCCTTACCTGCAATACTGTAAACACTGTGCTTACATGAATAGCAAAATACAGCACACCAATTACTATGCACACTACTAGGTCAGACTGTAAACGTTCACTCTGTGAAACAAAACAGAATTGTCAAAAACAAAGTAAAGTATTTCCTTCATTCCCAACTGGCAAACTGTTTAGGAAACAATTTTTCACTGATCCTATTTTTTTTTAGCACTTCTATTTCTTAGCTACAAATCTTCATTTCTTCCTTAATTTCTTCCTATTTTGGTTTGACATTGCAATACCAAGGAAATTAAACTTACTCGCCACATTATATACCATATCATAATGTCTTTTATAATGAAGCTGTGTATTACTTTCCCCAATGGCCTGTAAGTTTTATGGGAAAAGGAAATGAGATACTTAAATTACTCTATCATTTACTAGTATAGGGCTCATCCTTTTGGATAACAAAGTTATATTTTCATTAATCTTTTAAAATGTTGAAATCATGCACATGTCCTATTTTACTTACTGGATTTTGGTTCTTTTAGTGGTTATAGCAAAAACCAGAAATCTCTTGATAGCTCTGGTCATTGACTGACGCATAGATTTACACTTTGAAGCAGATTCAGAAGTATTCTACATTACATTTAATGTTAAGTATCCTTTGCTAACATGGAAACTAAAGTCAGAAAAAAATTGCTTAAATTTTACCTTAAGGCAGTTTTTTATTTCTGAAGTTCCCTAAAGAATATGTGAATAGCTCAAGTTCACTGAAGGCAAACATTGTGTTTAATTCAAGACCTATATAAAGTCAGTCACAGCCCTAGCTGGTTTGGCTCAGTGGACAGAGCGTCAGCCTGTGAACTGAAGGGTCCCAGGTTCAATTCCGGTTAAGAGCACATGCCCAGGTTGCGGGCTCGATTCCCAGTATGGGGCAAGCAGGAGGCAGCCAATCAATGATTCTCTCTCATCATTGATGTTTCCATCTCTCTCTCCCTCTCCCTTCCTCTCTGAAATTAATAAAAACATATATTTAAAATAAATAAATAAATAGTCACAAATGGGAAAAAATCTAAAATAATAACTTAGAAAAAGAATGTTATGTTTTGTTCCAGAAGGCAGATATGAATCTATAGATTTCATTTTTCAAATAAACACTAAAAGAATGCAGGCAACATTAAAATTCATTAAATTAGAAAAAATTTTAATTACTATATTTTCTTATGTATATTAAGTCCAGGTTATTGTTCTCTCCTTCAACCAGGAAAATAAACACACAGACAAACTTTTCAGACTGCCCTTGACAAATAAAACACACTAACAGACTAGCAGATGACTTACAAGGACACACTTTTTATCAATACAATTGACAACAAACTCTAATTTATGTTAACATTTATCTTTCAAATGCCAGTTTAAACTGAATAGGATTAAGAATTCTATAAACAATAAAATGACTTAATTTCACCTGATCTCAAAATAAATGTTTGGCATACTGTTCTATGTAGAAACCAAGTTTGAGGAATGAGCATTTCTTACATGTTAAAATTGTAATAAAGGCAATCAAAAATGTATAACTAATACATATAGCTATACATTTTACCCCAATTATTAAAGGGCTTCAAAAAGTGTTCATTAAATATGATAACCTATCTAAAATTCAAGTATTTTAAGTGCTTTTAAAAAGTTTAAACTTACAATGGAGTTTCTAAGTTTTTCAGGCAGTGGATCTTTTACTTCAGACAGAGGGTCTTCTGGATTTTTCTCTTCTGTTTTTGGGAAAATCTTAGATTGCATCAAAGAGCTTTATATTTAAAAAAGAGAGAGAGAAAATAATATAAAAATACATATATAACCTGAAAACCAGTACCTTCCAGCGGCAAATAAAGTTCAAGATAAAAAACCAAGTGATCCAAGTATACTTAATCATTAGTAAATGATATATTCTAAAAAAATTTAATGTGCCATAACTAATCAGAAATGCCCATTTATTTAAATTTCTTCAATTCAATAACAATCGATTTCACTTACAAAAGTACAGATGGATCACTGCTTTGTCGGCTGAGATGATAGGATACTGCCACTAACAAACCACAGAAAACGGAGAAAAGTACTGGAATATGCTGGCCATCCCAAGAATCCTGTTGGGGAGTAAAATGTGATAGAATAATATACTTCTAATTTACGATACATCATATAATCCTGTATGTCAGTATTTTAGAGAAAGGAAACTAAACTCAACAAAAACTTTTAAACTATATTATTAATTTCATTTTATTCCCAATAAATGTAGATTTATTACTTTCAGATGAGCTAGAATCTAGCTGCTAGATTATCTTCAGATTTCTTTTGGTACTAAAACTCTATTTATACACCAGGAATGATACATTTGCTTCTGACGCATGCTGCCGTCAATCTCTTTCAGATTTAAAGTAAAATTAAGCTTACAGTAAACTATGTTCTCCATTTTGCAGAATAAATAACTTGCTGTAGTAAACTTTTGATTATAACAACAACAGAGTAGGAAAAGGTAACACATGATACCACATTAGGCAAAAGAAAACATTAACATTTGATGTGCTGCTTTCTTGATGTCCTGGTTCATATGATATGCTTTATATATCCCAAAGTATTGAGCAGGCATTCAGTGTTGCCTGAACAAATAAACTGCATATGCTCAGAAAAAAATAACACAAAGGCTAGTTTTAAAGGCCAACCAAACATGTGGAAGTGACATGTCTGTACTGCTCACTGTAATCTCTGGATTCCACTAGCATGGTACCTGGCATAGAGTAGAAAATAATCATTTTTTTCAAAAAAGCACAAAGGAAACATCCTTTTTTGGCATATTGCCTACCTTTAAAAAAAAACACACAGAAAAAAGAAAGAAAATGTATCACACACACACACAATGGAATATTATTCCACCTTAAACTGCCTTTTTAACTGCAACTTCCAAATAATGACTGACTTAACAAAGCATGACTCAAAACAGATTTAAAACCTCTGTACTAGGAGACTTTAGAGGTGCTCTTGGGAGAAGCGTGGATTTGGATCAACTGTCATTTGCAACAACATGGGTGAAACTGGAGGGCATTGAGCCAGAGAGAGAAAGACAAATAGTACTGCACAGTATCACTTATATGTGGAATATTTTTTTAAAAGTTGAACTTATAGAAACAGAATAGAAAAGTGGTTTCCAGGGACTGGGAGATGGGGGAAATAGGGAGAGGTTAGTAAAAGGGTACAAACTTTCAGTTAGTTGAATAAGGTCTGAGGATCTAATATTTAATATAGTGACTATAATTGATAACACTATATTACATAAGAGAAATTGGCTAAGCGAGTAGAACTTAAATGTTCTCACACAAAAAAACAGGTAAATATGTGAAGTGATGGCTGGGTTAAATGGATGAGGGAAATCTTTTCACAATATGTACATATATAAAAATCATCCTGTTGTACACTTGAAATACCTTACAATTTCATTTATCAATTATACTTCAATAAAGCTTGAAAACAAACAAATAGTATCTCTTGGAAATCATTCCATATTAGCATACAAAAATCTGTTTTATTCTTTTTTGTGATTGGATAGTATTCCATTGTATGGCTATACTATAATTAACCATTCACAAATAACAAATATTAGTTATTTCCAACTTTTTGCTGTTACAAACACTGCTCTAATAAAATTCTTGCACATAATCTTTATTCATGTATATAACTAAATCTGCAGATTGGTTTTATTATAATGGGTGATGTATAAAACTAAAATGGTCTAATGCCGTGGTCGGCAAACTGCGGCTCGCGAGCCACATGCAGCTCTTTGGCCCCTTGAGTGTGGCTCTTCCACAAAATACCACGGCCTGGGCAAGTCTATTTTGAAGAAGTGGCGTTAGAAGAAGTTTAAGTCTAAAAAAATTTGGCTCTCAAAAGAAATTTCAATCGTTGTACTGTTGATATTTGGCTCTGTTGACTGATGAGTTTGCTGACCACTGGTCTAATGCAAAAGCCATGTATAAGAAAGAAGGCAAAAACTTATCCTCCTACCCATCTGAGGATACAGTGTTCTTAGCTGGCAATTTTACAATTGCTGCTCTTCTGCTAAATAATTAAACAGGCCTTTGTAAACTAGGCATAAAAAAAAAACTTACACTTTTTAACTGCAACTTCCAAATAATGACTTAACAAAACATGACTCAAAACAGATCTAAAACCCCTGTACTAGGAAGCTTTACAGGTGCACATGGGAGAAGCGTGGATTCGGATCAGCTGTCTCCAGTTCCTTCCTGGGTTTAGCTCTATCAAACATCTCCCTCTCTACTTGACTACTCCCCCTTCCCTTTTAAATGCAACTAAGTTCCAGATCTTTTTAAAAATCAAAAACCAGAAAACAACTCCTAAGCATATGCACAAGTTTCCCAACTATCCTACCTAATAATAGACAAATATGCAAATTGACCGCACCTTTGCTACGCCCAGGCCACGCCCACCAGCCAAGTCACGCCCACCAACCAATCAGGACGAGTATGCAAATTACCCCAACAAAGATGGTGGCTAATTTGCATATCAAGACAGCACAGAAAGAAGCCAAGAGCTGCAGAAGGGAGCAAAGCTGCGGAGAAGCAAGCAAGCGGGGGGGGGGGGGGGGGAGAGGAGCGGAGGCGGGGCCGGGGGAGAAGGGAGAAAAGCAGGCGGGCTGGCGGAGAAGGCGGGGCGGGGGAGAAGGAGGAGCGGAGGCGGGGCCAGGGGCGAAGGAAGGAGAGCGGGCGGGCTGGCGGAGAAGGCGGGGCGGGGGAGAAGGGAGGAGCGGAGGTGGGGCCAGGGGCGAAGGAAGGAGAGCGGGCGGGCTGGCGGAGAAGGTGGGGCGGGGGAGAAGGGAGGAGCGGAGGCGGGGCCAGGGGCGAAGGAAGGAGAGCGGGCGGGCTGGCGGAGAAGGCGGGGTGGGGGAGAAGGGAGGAGCGGAGGCGGCGCCGGGGGAGAAGGGAAGAGCAGGCAGGCTGGCAGAGAAGGCGGGGCGGGGGAGAAGGGAGGAGCGCGGGCAGGGCCGGGGGAGAAGGGAAGAGCAGGCAGGCTGGCGGAGAAGGCGGGGCGGGGGAGAAGGGAGGAGCGCAGGCGGGGCCGGGGGAGAAGGGAAAAGCAGGCGGGCTGGCGGAGAAGGCGGGGCAGGGGAGAAGGGAGGAGCGCAGGCGGGGCCGGGGGAGAAGGGAGGAGTGGAGGTGGGGCCAGGAGAGAAGAAAGAAGAGCAGGCGGGCTGGCGGAGAAGGGAGAAAATCAGGGGGGCTGGCGGAGAAGGCGGGGCGGGGGACAAGGGAGGAGAGCAGGCAGGGCGGGGTAGAGTGCAGCAGGAAACCCTATTGCAGGATTTTTCCTGCAACGGGAACGCTAGTATTCTATAAAGAGTAGAATACATTTGCTTAATATCCATTCAAACCTAAGTTTATATTAATCTAGCTTCTTCAGCCAAATGACCAATATTCTATTTACTGACAAGTTCAATAAAACTCCAATGCTCAAAATTGGCATTTCCCAGGGTTCTATCCTCACCCATTTTCTCTTGTCAGTCCATATTAGTAGTCTTTTTCTTACTCTTGATTTAATTGTGTTGATGAATTCCAAATCTACTAATCACTACCTCAAACCTCTCTACATATAACTTTCTACTATGTATCTCTAGATTGTTTCAATTAACTAATTCCTATTTGTCCTTCAAATTGTGGTTAAAAAGCACCCTTGGAAAAGTATCTTTAATCCCTTTAGGCTGGACAAGGCAATAATCACCATGCCCATAAGACTGTTTTCATAGCCTTCATCACCCTCTAATGAAAGTGTTTGTCGACTTGTTAATCACGGCAACATATAAGCCACTCATAAACAGGAAATGGTGTTTGGCATAGCACTGGGCACACACTATGCATTCCATAAATCAGGGGTGGGGAACCTTTTCTCTGCCAAGGGCCACCATATGGATATTTATAACATAATTTGCGGGCCATACAAAATTATCAACTTAAAAATAAACCTGCTATATTTGGTCAAACATTTAATTAACTCACCCCTAATGCCTTGGCAGGGCCAGACCAAATGATTTCACGGGCCATATACAGCCCGTGGGCCAGATGTTCTCCACCCCTGCCATAAAGGCTACTGAAGAAAAGAAGCAAGGAAAAATGCTGTGAGTCACTTTTCACAGTTCTTTCAACCCTATTATTCTCTGATTGTCTTGCACTAATCATAAAAAAGAATAATAATACCACGGCTTAAGGGTTGTTTATTAGAAATTTAAATTTTTTAATTTACAATTTGGTGAAAATCTTTTAAAAATAGAGCTAATAAGGCTCATCCAGATCCTTCTAAACCAATAACAACATTAAATTTCAGTGCAATAATTTGCTAGAATGTATCTTAAATTGCAGTCTTTGAACTTGTTCTCATAAGTTTTACGAAGTCTTGATATGAACGGTAGTTGCATATATCCTTAACTAGAAATCTAAAATTACCTTCATATTCTGTTATTACCATATTGACGTATATCTCAGACTAGCCTAAGTTTGAATAATCTGTTTCTAATAATAACCTCTAATTGTTGCATAGAAAAGGATTTTCTTTTAATAAGGGTTAATTATGAAATTGCTTTCAAAGTAAATGAGAATAATGTTCAAAATGATCATGGAAATTCATGCTAAAGTGCACTGGGGAAAAAATCATTAATCCATTGAAAACATTCTTATTATAGAAAAAAACCCTTAAAGACAAAACACACTACAACCTATTACTTACCTTTAAAGCGCCATAACACAACCCATACAGTAGGGCCACCGCCACAATGCTACAGATGAAGCTGTAGAGTGCTGCGAGCAGGCTGGTAGTGGCTAGATAGGAAGGGGGGGAGGGGTAAAGAAGGAGATTAATGCTCTCTAAACATTTATGAGGGGAAAAACAAATCTGCAAAGGACACTGAAAAGTATTTAAAATGGTATATTGATTATAATTAAATCTATTTATTTGATTTTTAAAAATTCAGTTACTTCATCCTTTCAAAGGATTTTGAAATAACAAATATTTACTATCCACAATTTTTTATATAAAATATAGTCACCTTGGAAATAATGAACACTTATACATAGCAAAGACATTTGTGACTATATTATGCTTCAAGAATGTATCTTAGGAAAACCAAGATGGCAGCATAGGTATACACCTGTATGTGCTGCCTCTCACCACCACACCAAAACTACAACTAAAAGGCAAAACGACTATCACCCAGAACCACGGGAAAGCTGGCTGAGTAGAAGTTCTACAACTAGAAGGAAAGAAAAAAGCGCATTGAGACCAGGTAGGAGGTTCAGAGGCACAGAAAAGCAGAGGTATGGAGGCACGCAAATCGGGCTGGCGACTGGGTGTGCTGTTTTTTCCAATTGGAAGGGAGATACAAGCTCCCGACTGCTCTGAACTCCAGTTTCCGGAGAGACTCTGGGGACCCAGAGTCCTATGGGGAGAAACTGGTTTGTCTGGCACCGGGTCAGAAAGTCAGGGTGGCTTTCTCGCAGAGGTGCTCGCAGAAATCATTGTTTACTGCACTGGGGTGCGGGACGCGGGGACGCGGAGACGCAGAGACGGCTGACTGGCAGCCATCGCTGTTTGCTATACCCTGGTGATTCCCTGAGACCCCGCCCCACCCAATTTACAAACCCACCCAAACTGTGCGCAGCATCATCTGCATATGAATGGCCTGCCTTTTCGCAGCTTAACCTAACAAATTGCAGCTGGGTCAGAGAGCTCCAAAACTTCCAAACCCCAAACAAAGAGGAGAAATCTGCAGATCGTGCTGTAGCTCTTGCTGGGTAGCTTCAGACAGTAGCTGAATTGCACCTCCTTGGAGATCCAGGAGCCAGTGTACCTAGTGGTCAGTGTGAGACAACACCAGATTTCAACTCCTCACATCCATAAGTGACATACTCAAGAGGCAGACTCAGTGAGCACAAAAGCCCCACTGAAGCAAGTCCTGCTCCATAAGAGTGTCTCCAGCACCGCAGTTCTTCCATTATAGACACAGCTGAACCTCACAGCCAATTGGCCTGGAGGTCAATTCCTCCCAGTGTATAAACAGCAATCAAGGCTTAACTACAACAAGACTGTGCACCCAGCCCACAAAGGGGTGCACCAAGAGTGTCCACCTCAGGTGATTGGGGAGGCTGAGCCACTGGGCCCTATAGGTCACCTACCACACAAAGCCACTCCATCAACACAGGGAAGCAGCCAAAATGTGGAGACAAAGAAACATGATATGAATGAAAGAAATGGAGGAAAGCAAACTACTGGATATAGAGTTCAAAACCACAGTTATAAGGTTACTCAAGAATCTTCTAGAAACCACCGAGAAACTTGGTGAAACCTCCGAGGAACTTAGTGAGACCTTCAAGGATCTTAATGAGAATGGAAAAAAATGGAAAAGGACCAGTCAGAAATTAAGCATACACTGTCTGAAATAAAGAATAATATACAGAAATCCAACAGTAGACTAGAGGACCCCAAGAATCAAACCAAAGATTTGAAACATGAGGAAGCAAAAACACCCAACCAGAAAAACAAAAAGAAAAAAGAATTAAAAAATATGAAGATAGTGTAAGGAGCCTCTGGGACAACTTCAAGTGTACCAACATCTGAATTATGGGAGTGCCAGAAGAAGGGAGAGAGCAAGAAACTGAAAACTTATTTGTAGAAACAAAGACAGAAAACTTTCCCCACCTGGTGAAATAGACTTACAAGTCCAGGAAGCGCACAGAACCCCAAACAAAAGGAATCCAAAGAGGACCACACCAAGACACATTATAATTAAAATGCCAAGAGCAAAAGACAAAGAGAGAATCTTGAAAGCAGCAAGAGAAAAACAGTTAGTTACCTACAAGGGAGTACCCATACGACTGTCAGCTGATTTCTCAACAGAAACTATGCAGGCCAGACGGGAGTGGCAAGAAATATTCAAAGTGATGAACAGCAAGAACCTACAACCAAGATTACTCTACCCAGCAAAGCTATCATTTAGAATTGAAGGTCAGATAAAGAGCTTCACAGACAAGAAAAAGCTAAAGGAGTTCATCACCACCAAACCAGGATTATATGAAATGCTGATTATATGCTTTAAGAAGAGGAAGAAGAAGAAAAAGGTAAAGATAAAAATTATGAACAACCAAGTGACAACAAATACATATCTATCAACAAGTGAATCTAAAAATCAAGTCAATAAAAAATCTGATGAACAGAATAAACTGGTGATAATATTAGAATCAGGGGCATGGAAAGGGAGTGGACTGACGATTCTTGGGGGGAAGGAGGTGTGAGGGGTGCAGGAAGAGATTGGACAAAAATCTTACACCTATGGATGAGGACAGTGGCCGGGGGTTAAGGCATGGGGTGGGGGTGGGGGGAATCAGGTAGAGGGGAGCTATGGGGGGGTGGGGGGGAGAGGAACATCTGTAATAATCTGAACAATAAAGATTTATTTTTTTTTTAAAAAAAGAATGTATCTTATTGTATTTACGAAAGTATGGGGAAATGAAGCTTGCCGAGGCTGGAAAAGGAACTGGAGATATATTAAGTATTCACTGAAAGATACTAGTCTATGTAAATAGAACCTGTGCTACCCAGAGAAGTAAACTGTATTCCCATGTGTTTGTTAATTCTCACAAAAAAAGAACAGATCTGACTACTAACAATAACAACAAAAAATAGATCCAATGGGATTATAAGTTTTTAGAAAAAGGTGATGGCTAAGATAGCTAGCCTTTATTTTTAACATACGGATAACAGATTTTCTTTAATAGTAATTTTATATTGTTACAGGAAAAAATTTCATTAGGAGATATTAAAAAATAGCACCTTGCACAAGTCTTTAAATCACATTATGACAAAGCCCACTGTTATAAATGATCTACATTAAACCCTCGCCACCATATTTAGATTAATATAGCATCTATAACAGTCCCTAAGTACTAAAACTGTCTTCTATCCAATAAGCTATGCTGAAGACCAGCGCAGTCTTAATTCACATCTCTTTCAAAAATTTTTTAAAACATTAAAAATGCTCTACATTCATAGCAACATAGAAAAGACTTAGTTTCTATTTAAAATTTAAGTCATAATGTCAGCAGTGATCATTTCAATGCATATAATTGGAAGATAAATGAGGACTGAAATGTGAAGTATGAAGAGAAATGGACTATAAAGTTACAGTAATTTATTTTCCTTCTGTATTATTTCTCTATTGCAAACATATTTTTGAATAAAACTTTAAATGGTTTAAGTCAAATAAGAGTATATTTTAACCACAGTGGTTGCCCACAGGGTTATTTTCAAATTATGCAAACCATCTCTACTCCATTGTAATACTGGTCTTATTCTGAAAATGAAGTACACATATAATAGGAAAATACATTTCTAAGTATGTCAGTTCATGTTCACACATTCTACTCTAAAAACAGAGGTATTTCTAAAAAGCTTATTTAGTAAAATGCTTTTACTAAAAGTATCCTGGTATTGGTGTTCCCATTTTAAAGATAAAACAATTCACTAAAACCGAATACATAGACACACCAAATGCATACACCAATTCAAAATCCAAATACAATGCCATGTATCAGAACTTAATTTGGGATAGATGACCTTTTATAAATATTTCATAAGTCTACACAGGTTCCATGTAAACGAACTATAACTTAAACACTTCTTACAAATCAATTCCATTATTCCCGTATCTTTCACTAAAGTATCAGACTTGACTGCTCTTTCCTATTTATAAATTAATTCCTGCTCAGTCTTCAATTATTAAGTAAGTGTATTTTTCTTTCTAATTTCAATTCTAAAATGAAAATTTTAAAAGCAATTTTATTTTCGGTTTATTACTTAATCTGTAAAAGGAATGCTGTAAACTGTAATTTTTTTGAGAAAGTACTCACCATTACCACCAAAGATATGAATATCCAATTGTTCACAAAGGTACATTACAAATGTATTCACCTGAGGCAGGAGACCAACGAAAAATACTATTGGGAAACAGAGTGTAAACACTATAGAAGGAAAGAAAAGCATGTTAAAAATAGTATACCTCATTTATTGTTTTGTTCATTTAAGATCAGAAAAGGAAGAAATCCAAAATTAACATAAACTACAAGCAATTTTTAAAAGATATCACTTTACATTATTTCTCTCTTTTTTTAAATTACTTTATTGATTAAGGTATCACATATTTGTCCTCATCCCCCTCCATTCCCATCCTAAACCCCTCCCCACGCATGCCCCTACCCCCTGTTGTCCATGATCACTGGTTAGGCTCATATGCATGCACACAAGTCCTTTGGTTGATCTCTCTCCCTTATCCCCACCCTCCCCTACCTTCCCTCATTATTTCTCTCTACATAACTGCTTGGGTATTCAAAATAATCTTTTCAATTATAACAGCTTTTAAAATTGTTTCAACCATTTTCACACAATAGGAACCTAAAGTACAGAAGCCAAAGGAAGCCTTTCATCATCTCCTCCAAGAACAGAAGAATTACTATATTTGTTCATCATTAACTTTTCTTCATCCATAATACTCCTATAGTTCTGTTCCTCACTGAGAGGATTACAATATACAACAAAACGAGCCTATTAAAACTACTTTTAGCCCTGCTTGAGTGGCTCAATGGTTGAGTGACAACCTATGAACCAGGAGGTCACAGTTCAATTCCAGGTCAGGGCACATGTGTGGGCTCAATTCCCAGTGGGAGGGGGCGTGCAGGAAGCAGCTGATCAATGATTCTCTCTCTCCCTCTCTGAAATAAATAAAAATATATATTAAAAATAAAAAAACAAACAACTACTTTCATCTATGCAATTAATCTATTTATCAGTAAACTGTTTGTGTACAAATAAATTAATGTTAAGATCTGAGACACTTTAAAAACTCACCTATAACTAAATCCCTGGCTGATAGAAGCACCAGTGGATTGGTAAAAGTTATTCCATATAATTTGAACTTGGTTGTAGTAAGGTTTCTGCTTCCATAATCCAAGAGCCAAATAAGACCACAACATAAACAGAAATAAACTGGTCTACTGTAGGCAATGATACGATTATGACCCTGAAAATGGTATTAGAAAACAAGTTAGTTTAGATAATTTTAAGAGTCACAACTAGCTATTGAGATTTTTGATGGCTTCTATTCTAAGGGTAGAAGTTTCCATATGGAAACTGTCGCAAAAGGGAATTACAAATATGGAAAGGAGGAAGAACTAAATAAACCCTGTGACACTGGATTCAATTACAGGTATCAGTATAAGCTCACCACTTTTTGTATGTATATAAACAGATATAAGAATAGGTGTGTGTGTGTTTGTGTGTACAAAGTTGACCCTTGAATTGTTAGGGACACCGACACTGCCCCCAACAGTTGAAAATCTGCATACAACTTTTTACTCCTCAAAAACTTACTACTAATAGCCTACTTACTATTGACTGGAAGCCTTACCAATAACATAAATAGTTGCTTGACATATATTATGTATGTTATATGTATTATATACTGAATTTTTATAATAAAATAAGTTAGAGAAAAGAAAATGTTATTTAAAAAATCATTGGAAATAAAAAATACATTTACAGTATTTATTGAAAACAATCTATGTATAAGTGGACCCATGCAGGTCAAACTGGTGTTATTCAAGGGCCAACTGTGTGTGTGTGTGTGTGTGTGTGTGTGTGTGTGTGTGTGTGTGTATGTATGTACATATGTACATATGTATATACATACATATTATTTCCCAGTTTTAGCCAATGAGAGGGCCTAGAAGCAACGACATTCTAGTAATATACATTACTACCATCCAGATCTCAGTTTATAAATACCATTACTCAGTAAAAAGAACCAGTGCTCCATGGCGAAAAGGCTGGTTTCAGACTAGGATAGAGAAAGTATAAGGTGAGCGTGGAACATATTGTTATGCAAAAAAAAGGAAGGAAGTACTTAAAGATTGATAAGGATATGTCAAAAGTATACAGAAGGCAGCTGATGGACTCCCAAATAACCAAATCAGAAATAATTTGAACATCAAAATAAATCATGACAGTGACATCATAGAGTCGACGGAGTAAGAATCTATGAATATGCACCAATACAGAAAATGAAGACAGAAGGGAAAGTTATTCCTTACTTACGGTGATGGTTCAAGCAAGAAACATCAACAGATATTAAAAATAAGTCTCAGGGGCAACTGGACATATATAATCTCAAAGTATCTCCCTAAGGATATTTATTAACTACAACAGAAAAATAGTAACATTAGAGTAGTGGTTCTCAAGGAAGTGGGAGGGGATTTGGACCCTCAGGAAATATTGGCAATGTTGGTTGTCACAATTAGGGTGAGGGTACTATTGACATCTAGTGGGTAGAGATCAGAGATAAAGCTAAGTATCCTATAATGCACAGGTCAGCACCCTTATCTACAACAAAGATCATCCAGGCCAAAATGTTAGTACTGCAGAGGTTAAAAAACCCTGCAGACACTAACTATCCTTAGCCAAAAGATGAAAATTAACACCACCAAGAAAAGGATAAATCGACATCATGTGCTTCCTCAAGTGATACACTGAGAACATGACTGTTGAGTGTTCCTACCAAAAGCACAGCCTATATCCAATCAAAAAGAAACATCAGACAAACTCAAACTGAGGGATGGTCTACAAAATAACGGGCCTGTACCCATCACAAATGCCAATATCATGAAAGACAAAGGAATTGCTCCAGATTAGAGCAGGCTAAAAAAAACAAATGCATAATCAGGAATTTTTTTATTGCCAATTAAAAAATAGGAAGCACCTGAGTAAGAACTGTGGCTTAGAAAATAGTATTGTATCAATATTAATGTCCCAATTTTGATAAGTATATTTAATTAATGTAAAGAAATGCCTTTGTTTCTAGGAATTACAGACTGGGGTATTTAGAGGTATATGGGCATCGTGTCTACGATTCACTCTCAAACAGTTTAGAAATTGTGTGTGTGTGTGTGTGTGTGTGTGTGTGTGTGTGTGTGTGTGTGTAGAGAGAGAGAGAGAGAGGAAAACAAGAAAGGAAATAACCAAATACGGTGAAATGTTTTCACAGGGACCTGGGTGAATAGCATCAGGAATTCTTTGTACAATCTTTGCAAATTTTCCCCTAAGTCTGAAATCATGTAAAAATAAAAACTTCAATACTTCCATATATCATTACACTTCAAAAGCATTCTTACGAAACAATAAGTAGTTGAAAGAATGTCAGGTGCCTCTGTGTTTTGTTTTGCTCATCTAGTCTCAGTGTCTCGGTGTATGGGTAAAAGCAACTATATTCAAGAAAAAAGGCATCATCATCAACTGTTCTCGGAGTCTAATTTTGAACTACTTTAAAGAGAATGCCGTTCAGTCTTTCTATTAAATATTTCAGGGTGAGATCTAAAGCTGAATCATGCTTTAAAATAGTGCTAGGGAGCTAATACTTTTGTCTTAAGTCACAAAGTGAATAACAATATTTTTAATCTCCTTTGTGTTTATGGGTTTAAACACCAGATCAATGTATTTCTTCTTTATTCTTGCTCCTAATGATTACTGAAGCAAAATAATGTAAAGATTTTCCTACTTCAATATTCTATTTTTCAATATTTACTCATGATTTATTGTTCAAAAGTTATTAAATGCAGGTTATCAAATAATCATGAGTTTATATGAACCATGTTTACCTAGTTGACAGGCTGTAAAAAATGAATTATTATGCTATTTTTCAATCAAGATTTAGAGTCCACAATTACAATGGCATTTTATTTCATGCTAATAAATCACCTTCACTTCTAGGAATGTGTCAAAACTTAGATTAGGATATAGTAACATAAATCTTCATTCAATCTGACATATTACCCCAAAAAATGTTTGATGCATGTTAAAGAACTATGAGTTACAGGCATATGAGAGTGACTTACATGTCTGGGGGAAGAAGAGTCTGGCTGAACACTCTAAAAATGAAATAGAAAGAGAGATTATCCTATTGAAGTCCTGATAATTTTACAAGCAACTTTCAAATGCCTGAAATAACTTCAGTAAATATTCCACAGGTAAGAAGTGACCTACATTAATTGTGCTGAAACACCAACCGAAGATAAAACATCATCTCCGGGCAGTGGTGTCCCTATGGTATTAAAACACATCTCAAATCTTCCCAGACTCTTAAACTTATTTATAGTTAATTAGCCATTTGCATCTAGTTAAACGTTTTGGAAATGGCACATGGTTGATAGGTCCATCCTACTGCTTGCCTCATTACTACAAATAACTATGTTATGGCAGAATGCTTTCTTTTTTTTTTTAATCTTAATATTTTTCCATTACAGTTTACTTTCAAGATCATTTTTTACTACTTTCAGGTATACAGCATAGTGGTTAAGAATGTTCTCTTATGTAGCATTACTTCTTTCAGGAAATTCACAGAACATGGGTTCTCTTATAAAAAGAATTCCAGTTCTGCCCATAAATTCCACATTTACTAAACAATTCAATGGTATTTGTATTAAATACATTATCTGCATTTTCATACAAAATCATCAAATAAGTTAGGCAATATCTTTGCAAGAGATTTTATCAACGTCCCATAAAAATGTCCAATAGGTATTATTACTTCCCAAATCATGACTTTTCTTTCCAATAGCAAAACCAACAATTTCACTAAGATGGTCTTTCACCATCCTACATTTCCAGATTGGACCATGCCTACTGAGTTAGGCATGTGGCTCTTGGCAGGATATGAGATGAGGAATTCTTTCTTTTTTTAAAAAAAAAAAATATATATTTTTTTTTACTTGTTTCAGAGAGGAAGGGAGAGGGAGAGAGAGACAGAAACATCGAAGATGACAGAGAATATTGATCGGCTGCCTCCTGCATGCCCCACACTGGGGCTCGAGCCTGCAACCCGGGCATGTGCTCTTGACCGAAATCGAACCTGGGGGCCTCCCAGTCCACAGAACGACGCTCTATCCACTGAGCCAAACCAGCCAGGGCTGAGGCATTCTTTCAATTCCAACATCTATCCTTTAAAGCTTCTGTTCAGGCCTTTCTCTTATATCTGTTTATGATATTACTATTCTTCTAGTTAACTAATTTCAAAAATCTGTCATATTTTACCTTTTCCATGTCTAACCATATTAACCTAAAAGCAGCAGTCAGGATGAATGGGACAGGAAACATTGGAACCAGGGAATTAATTTAAATGGTTTAAGACAATAAAGGAATGAATTAAGATTGTTGAAATGGAAAGCAAGAACAAAGGCCAGTTACCATAAGATCACTACATTTAATCAAAGTAACCTGGAAGGAGTAGAGGCTCTAAGATTTTGAGTTGGTATACTACTGTCAAAAGCAAAGCAACTGGGAAAGGAAAATATTTATCAAAAGATGATGATGTGCTATTTTTAAATGTGCCAAATGCCTGTTAAATATATAGACTAAAGCTTGTGAGAAAGGTAAAGACTTTGAGATATAAAAATGGGCATAATTCATATATAGGCACAACAAATAAAGTAATAAAACAGTATGATTTCACTGCAAGGAATTGCAAACTGGGAAGAGAGCCAAATAAAATCCTAGAGAATTCTCATAAATTAAGAAGTAGTCAAAAGAACAAAGAGGGGCTTCCAGTCAAGATGCTCAGTGGTTAAGCATCCACCTATGAACCAGGAGGTCATGGTTCAATTCCCAATCAGGGCACATGCCCAAGTTGTGGGCTCTATCCTCGGTGGGCTCTATTCTCGTCACTGATGTTTCTAGTTCTCTCTCCCTCTCCCTTCCTCTCTAAAATCAATACAAATATATTAAAATAAATAAAATAAAGTCACAGACAATAATGAAGAGAATGTAAAAATAGAAGACAGTATTCATAGATGTTAAGTGAATACTTATAGAGAATGAAGCCTAAGAAAAGGACATAAATTTGGCAATGTGCGATTATTTGCAACCACAAAGACTGTAATTTTAGTACTGCAATAAGGAAAAAGTATGGATGGGTCCTGAAGAAATGAAGTAGTTGACATAGGTGGCTTATTCAGTCAGATGCCTATCAATAACATCTGGACAGCTGATGGTCTAAACAGAACTAAGCAAATAGTTTTCAAGAGGGGAGAGTGTTCTTCATGTTAGCATATATCAGGCAAATAACCAATACAAGCAAGAATATTCACTGGTTATGAAAGAAAGGAAAGGAAACAATCCATGTTAATAGTTCACAGATTTTGCATAGAAGGTAAAAAATTTGGTATTTGATTCTCCCACTTTTGGAAAGTTTAAAATTGATCAATTTTGATATTATAGAGCCACTATTAAAACAACAGCAAAAGGATGCCACTCTTCTCTTTTCTATGTCCCAAAGGAACATATATAATAGTTTTGACATTATTGCTATCTATGATGAATTTTCATAAACTTCACATATAGGATAAAAGACAAAATACAGAGTTTATGTTGATAAATTTAAAAGAAATAAAATTTTTAAATGCAAATTCTTATTTGTAACCAATGCCCAAATACTTTCTTTTAATACCAAAAATGGCTTTAAGGAAGCTTCATTTACATTTCATTAATTTTTAAAGTTCATAGGTCCCTTTTACTCCCTAACCAATCTAATATAAACATCCAACAAAAATAAATTTAAAAATTAATATCCTTACTATATAATTCAGTGAATGATATGAAACTTTCTGCCTTTTAACACAGTCAGAAAAGAAGAGATGCTGGTACCTTAAGTAGTGAGTATTGACAGCTGGCTATCACCAGGCAGAACTGGAAGACCCAGATATCTCTGAAGAAGCCTTGTATGAGAAGAATAGATCCCAAAAATGCCACAAGAATAGCAAGGATGACAGCTAACACATTTTCCAGAATCTCACGATTTCTGTAGATAGGAAAACTTACGAGTAAGTATATCATCAATATAAGAAATTAATCAGAGTGAAGTAAGGGAAGTCATCAATATTAAGTTCATAGTTTGTTTGCTGAGATTTTCTTTGGTACTGGGTTTGAGTAAGATTTTTGGGTCACACTGAAAAAGAAATTAGTTTATGTGGAAAATGAAAACAAATTCTTATGTATAAATAAAGCATGCTATAATGGACTGTGAAGTATTTATTTTAATGCATAATACAGTTTTCATTTCTATTTTAAAAACTTCACTCTTAACATCTTTTTCTGTCAAATTTGTTGCAAAATAACTTACCAACTTGGATGACAAATAAAAGAGCTATACAACAAGTTTGAAAAACAAAATCTCAAAACAGTTTCTAGAAAATTAAATTTAAAAGTTGTTCATTTGTGCCCGGCTGGCATGGCTCAGTGGTTGAGCATCGACCTTTGAACTAAGAGGTCACGGTTCGATTTCCGGTCAGGGCATATGCCCGGGTTGCGGGTTCGATCCCCAGTAGGGGACATGCAGGAAGCAGCCGATCCATAATTCTCTCTCATCATTGATGTTTCTCTCTCTCTCTCTCTCTCTCTCTCTCTCTCTCTCTCTTCCCCTCTCCCATTCTCTCTGAAATCAAGAAAAATATATATTTTTTAAAAGTTGTTCATTTCTTACATAAAGAAAGCAGAACAAAAAACCATGTCCATAGGAAGATATGTCCTGTTATTCAAAAAAAGTACAGGTATGGGTTAAAAAAGACAACATATCAAAATGATATAACTAATAATGGTTCTCTCTGAATGGAAGGATTATGAATGGTCTCTTTCTGTCTTAAAAATCTTTCTATGTATTGTTCTATAATGCATAAAGAATTATTCTCATAACCATAAAAATGTTTGTATTAATTTGTTGTCAATGCCATATTTAGTCCTCAAATGTCCTAAAATTAATATTCACAAACATCCCTCTATTATTTCATGTTAGTTCTAAAAAATTAAAACAAGTTCTATGGAATTTTCAAAATAAACAGTGGTACTTTCATTGATCTCATATGGCAGCTGTGGAATCCAGATTTGATGAATCCAGTGCTCCTCATCAATCCTGCTACCCCACATACTGTCCATATTGCTAGACACTGTACTTGTGCTCCCCTTTGGCTTTCTTAGTTTTAAATTTTGATAAGTCCAATTGATCAATTTGTTCTTTTACTAATCTTATTTTTGGTGTTACATATCAGAAATTTTGCCTAATCCAAGGTCACAAATATTTTCTCCTATATTTTGTTTTTTTCCAGAAATTTTTTTGTTTTGGATTTTACATTTGGGCCTCTAAATATATTTGTTATTGATTTCAGAGAAGAAGGGAGAGGGAGAGAAAGATAGAAACATCAATGATTAGGCTACCTCCTGCACGCCCCCTACTGGGTATCGAGCCCACAACCTGGGTACTAGTATGTGCCCTGTCTGGGAATTGAACTGTGACCTTCTGGTTCATAGGTTGACATTCAACCAATGAGCCACACTAGCCGGCCGGGCCCTATAATCCACTTTGAATTAATTCTTGTAATATGGTGAAAGGTAAGAATACAATTCTTTTTTTTTTTTTCTTTTTTGCACATGGAAATCCAATAGTAATGGCATCCATTGTACTTTTTACCTCAGACATTTTAGTTTCATCTCTTTAAGTTTGATGTGGGTCTTTTTTTATATTTTTAACAGTTTTAATGTCTTTGACTGCTGATTCTAATACCTGTGACAATTAAGGTTGATTTCAACTGATATATTACTTCCCTCATTATAAATCATATTTTACCCCTTCCTTGCACAGTTGATAATCTTTGGATGCCAGACACAGTGAATCTTAACTTAGTGGGTGTGAGAACTGGATTTCTATAAATCTTCTTGAGCTTTGTTATGTTACTTGAAAACAGTTTGATTCTTTCAGGTCTCAACTTTATGCCTTAGTATGTGGGTATGGAGTAGTGTTCATTTGAGGACTGATTATTCCCCACTTCTAGGGCAAGGCTTTCTTGAGTATGCTACGCAATGCACCATGAAATATGACTTGTGAGTTTCTTCCATCTGGCTGGTAGGAACAGGCATTATTCCTGGCCCTGTTCCGCTTTTTCTTTCACATGGTTCCTTCCCTGGCCTCAGGTAGTTTCTTCACATACAGTCACTTATCAGTACTCTGCTGAACAGTCAAGGAGACCCCACTGCAGATCTGAGGCCCTCTCTGAACAGTAACCCTTTCTCTGATAGTCTGTCCTATGGACTCTCAGCTCCATCTCTAACTCAGAAGTCTGCTAGACTCTATGGCTCACATAATTTGTTTCCCATCTCTCAGGAATCACTACCATTTGTTGTCTCATCTCCAATTTCTTGAAAACCATTGTTTCCTGCATTTTGTCTGTTTTACATTGTTTCAGGTAGGATGATAAAGCCAGTCCTTGTTACTTCATGTTGACTAGAAGCATTTAGTCACCAAGTTTATAACAGACTAATATTGATTACTAGTAAGATTAGTGCTAAGAAAGAGGAAACAAAAGTTTCCTCTTATGCCTTTTATATTTAGGGTCATGTTATCTGTAACCTGATAAAAATTAAAACTTCATTTTTTCTGAGTTTTATATATAGTGGAATGACTCTTATTGATGATTACATGAATATTTTATATACACATATTAAAATCACCATAAAAAGGTTTCCAATGAATTCAAGAGAATCAATGTTTGGGAACCCTATTAATTTAAATTTTATCTCAAAGGACCAAAGTAGAAAACAGTCTCCAACATGCTAACCAAGTAAAAACCTCAATGAGTTATTAGAGACATTTCAATTTAAAAATAAAATCTGCACACATCTTTAATATCACACTATATTCTCACCTATCAAACAGGGATAAAAGTGTGAGTCTGTCAAAGTTAATGCCAATCCATAGCTGGGGCAGGATCCAAAAACGGTAATAGTGTTTAACCTTTTGGGCAGCATCTTCTGTTGGACCGTAAGTAGCTGCCAGGTCTGGGCTTAGATCAATGTCTTGTTGCTCCAACAAATCCGTATCGATGGTTAATAGTCTATTCAATCGAATCTGCGGGAGAGAGAGCTAAAAGAAAGTCAGCGTTAAGAGGCTTAAAATATCTTGAATCAAGTCATCATTCAAGAGCTATTCTATTAGCTTAAAAATTATCTAAACCTCTTTAATTTTCTATACTAGTCCACTCCTCATGGATATCTTATGACCATTAGAAACTTAATCAATAGGCCTTTTGGAAAGGTTTTATTAGGAAAAGTGTTTGAAATCTTAACGTTTTGATTGTTTAGCTAGTAAATCCATTAAAATCACTGACAGTGAATTACTGGTGGCTTCCCTCCTCCCTGCTACATTTATGGCCTTTCCTCATTAAGTTATGAACCTCACTGCCATGTGAAATCTAAGCTCCTCTGCACTGGATTCAGTACTTTCAACTCTCATTGACTACAGTCTTATCACTGCTATTGTTTACAAATCCCTCCTACACCCTGCCCCCTCCCTTTGGTTTTGGCAGGCTGCTCATCTGAGGCTTTACAGGAAATTACCACATTACATTTCTTTCAGCTTTAACTCATTCAGACCAGTTCACAAGTTTCCCCTTCCTCTGAAAGAATCCAAAGTTTACTGAATCTAGCACAGCTAGAGCCAGCACTTTGCTATCTCAAAGCTCTCACACATTTATCAGCAAAGAACACTAACCATTCCCATTTTTCCTTTCCTATGGGGCTTCCAAAAATACACTACAGCAAAAACAAAGGGAGTTTTTACTTTCAACACATAGCCTATATAATAAAAGCCTAATATGCTAAGTGTCCAGTTGTCCGATTGGCTGCTCAACCAATCAAAGGGTAATATGCTAATTATATGCTAAGGCCACTCAACCGCTCGCTATGACGTGCACTGAGCACCAGGGGGCAGACGCTCCAAACGGTAGGTTAGCTTGCTGCTGGGGTCCGGCTGATCGGGACTGAGCGAGATGGGCTGGACATGCCCTGGAGCCCTCCTGCAGTCCCTGTCCCTACCCAGCTGGCCAAACTCCCACATCCCTCCCCGGCCCGGTCATGCACTGGTGGGTCCCTCGACCTGGCTTGAGACCTCTCGCAATCGGGGACCCCTCAGGGGATGTCGGAGAGCCAGTTTTGGCCCGATCCTGCAGACCAAGGGACCCCACTGGTGCATGAATTCATGCACCGGGCCTCTAGTGTAGATATAATCAAGAAAACTTACTTTCTATATATAACACAGCCACTATCTCTAAACATTCACAAAGACTTCCCCAAACACTTTCCATCTTACGCTCTATGCCAGGATTTCTCAACCCTGACACTACAGGAATTGTGAGCCAGGTAATTCTATATTGCGGGAGTTGGGCTGTCCACTGTAGGATGTTTAACAGCATCCCTGGCTTCTATCCACTATAGACCAGTAGCATTCCCCCTGCTGTAACAAGCAAAAGTGTTTCCAGATATTGCCAAATGTCCACTAGTTAAAAACCTTTGCTCTATGCCAACTTACACGTATGGTCTTAAAACCCTGTTCACAACTCTGCATCTTCGGGAAGCTGCCAATAATCAATCCCTTTGGCACTACATTTATCTACCTATATCTCTTACGTGTTATTTATAAGGATTACATCAATTTTGTCTTTCCCAACTTCAGTATACTAGTATATATTTTGATGGCAAAGGCAGTATTATCTTTTTACAATATCCCCACTGTATTTTATGTGGCACTTTTTTTTTTAATGTGGCATATTTTTTATACAGTGATGTCATCACTAAGCTTCCAAAACATATACACTGGTATATAAATAACTAATAGTTAACCAATAAATACCCCAAAATCATAATGTTCAAAGTAAAGTTTTAAAATGAAACCATAAAAAAATGGCACAACCAGATTATGGCATTGGTGAGTAAAGTAACCTTTACAAGATACTCTCAAAAGCCTAATAATTGATTCATATATAGTTCATTAAACTTCATGATGTTCCATGTTTGTTTAACAAAGGACTACTAAGAAGAGATGTACTACGGGACAGCAAAAGTATTTTGCCATATTTTTCAACAAAATTCATTTTTCTGATTTGTGTAGCAACTTAATCTGAAAGCACAATGTTTTATAAAAATAAAGGAAAACTTACCACGTCATGTGGATAAAATCGAACTGAGGTAGAACTGGATACATGAGAATCGGTATCACTAAAATAAAATGAAAAAAGACTTTAGGGAATAAAGAGCTTTCCAGCCGAAACCGGTTTGGCTCAATGGATAGAGCGTCGGTCTGCGGACTGAAGGGTCCCAGGTTCGATTCCGGTCAAGGGCATGTACATTGGCTGCGGGCACATCCCTGGTGGGGGGTGTGCAGGAGGCAGCTGGTCGATGATTCTCTCTCATCTATGTTTCTAGCTCTCTATCCCTCTCCCTTCCTCTCTGTAAAAAATCAATAAAATATATTTTTTTTAAAAAAAGAGCTTTCCAGGTAACAGGAAAATAAATCCTTTAACAGTGTTTGATATTTACAGTGTCTTCACTTTTCTATGTCAACTTCAAAATGCAAAATATCATTTTCCTAGAGTTGTGATTAAGAACATAGTCACTGGGTCAGAGTATCTACATTCAAAATTCTTCACCAAGTGAATGAAATTTTGGACACATTACCCAACTTTTTTATACTTCAGTTTTCCTCATCATTAACAGGATGATAGTACCTTTATCAAAAGGTTCTTGTGAAGAGTGCTTAAGAAAGCAATTAACATATTGCCTGGACTCATGATAAATTTAGCTATAATGGCCCAGAAACACAATTCAGTGTCCACAGGTCAAGCTTAGATTTAACCGTGAGACCTTACCACATTTATGGTGTAGGAATTGTTTGTGTCTTGAATTAAACATAATTGTTTCCATTGCTCCATTCTCCTACTGTTTCGACTGCTACAAAATACCTAACACACCAACTTAATCATTTTTGACACGAATTCTGAAACTAGACTAAAGGAGCTAAGGGTATGGTTTTCTAAATGTTCTATCTTTTCAACAGATAAGTGACTTTTCATCTATGTGATTATAAGATCCTGTTGCTTTATATAACACCTCAAAACTTAAAAAAACTAGGTGAATTGCCCATAGATGTGTACATTTAAATAAGTGTGTCCATTATTAAATGGAAATCCTAATAATCAAATGACCCTAGTAAAAACAGTAAATTAATTCATCAATAATGTATTTCAAAGCAGCAACTTCCTAAGGGAAGATGAAAAAAGAAACTAAATGTAACATATGACCCATAATTTAAGAAATTCCGTCTCCTTATAGCTGGTAAACACATTTTAAAACAAATGAAAGCTGATCATTTAAGATATTTGACCAACCCCTTAAAGGAAGTGAAAAATTTTAATTATACACAAGAAAAAGAGAATGGATGGGTATGAACTTAGTTGTGTAAATATTTTTAATAAGCTTTTTTTACATCATGTATTTACAATGAAATCTATAGTTAAATTTGCAACTGTGCAAACCACTGTCTCATTATAAGATCAACAGGAAGTTTTTACTTAATTTTTAAAAACACAGGATAGCTTTTGTTTTAAGAATAATGCTTTCCTTTCCCCGTAGCAACAACTTCTACTTTAACTCTCTAGAGACAAATGCACTATGAAAAATTATTTAAGCCAATATAAACAAATGTTTTTAAACAACACTTGCATCTAAAGGCTTAAAAACTTTAAACACAGCAAATATATGCATGTACACACACCCTCCTAAAATGACTTCACACATACCAGATATTGGATGCTCTTCTTGCTGCTGGTTCAAAATTCACAAGTGACATATCACAGCCACCAGTCTCATAAAGCGTAGAAGAGAATTTACCTAGCAAATAAATGATTTTTAAAAAAAGAATAATCAGAATTTTTCCTTCAACAAACGCTAAATTTTGTTACAATTCAAGACAATTTACTATACCCTTTCCCAAAATATTTTAAAAGAAATGATTGGCAGGTAATTCAGCATGTGAACTGAGAAGAAATGTTAAACAGTGGTTCATAAATGTCAACATATGTAATCAGGTATAAAAAGTAAGGGGTTGTATCAGCTTTGCAATACCAGTCTCCTCTTTCTCCTCCCAGCACATTCTGAAGTAATCATATGAATGAATTTAATGTTGTTTAAAGTCACCTGACTACTTGCAAGTGGTGAGTGGCCATTGGGAAAGCTGCTTGTCTTAGACAGCTCAAACTGCAAGACAACAAATTTGTGTGATTACCTTCAGAGTTCTGTTTGTTTGGTGTATTTTTTTAGAAAAAGATGAAGATTGCCAAAATGGATATAAGAATAAAATATAGTAATGTTGGTAATTAAATTACAGTATTTAATGAACATTACTAGTTGTATGATTCTATAAGAACTCTGAAAAAATTTAAGAACACTACTTGTATAGACAAGTAGCAGTACTAAACTGATAAAATGTTTAGAAAATATGTTGGTTGTAAAGAAACAGAGGTTTTAAAAAAACTTTCTTAAAATGAACTCTATAAGATAAAATTATTTCTGATAATGGAATTTTTAAAATCTGGATACTGTCTGAAATTCATTCTCTTCCTTGACAATCTATGCTAGTCCATATCAATGGTGAGTTAGGGAGCATAAATATATGATTATAAATTTCCAGTAAGGCAATGAGAAGAGGTACACACCTCTAAAATCATGTGGGTCTAGTCCAGGCTGCTTTTAGAGCATTTACAAGGTTTTTGTTTTACTAGCTGGAATTACTGAGGTTATGAATATGAATAATATTAAAGGGCAATTTCACCTTCATGGCAGGGCTAAGAGATTTCTCTTCCATAACTACAATGAAAACAGTATACAATAAGGATTTTTATCTAAGTAGGATCCTTGAAACATGACAATAAAAGGCCTCCATAATTTAAGAATCTGCAGAACATTTCAACAATTCATTCATTATTTAAAAGGACTAGAATCAGGAAAAAAAAACTTTATTTAATAGGATTATTTGAGCACTTTCTATGAATCAGACAAAACATCCAAGTATTTTATTATAGTGTTTTCTGTAATGGCATTTTTTGGTCAGAATAATATACTCCTGCAATAAGAAAACAAAGCAGTCTGGGAAATGCTCAGTTCATTTGAAGTTTTTTAAGAGGATTATTCAGCATGTGGATTATCTCAAACTGCTGTTAGTCATGAGTCATTCACTCTTAGTACCTCTCCCAGAAACCAGATTAATAAACTAATATGAAATGATATAAACTGTCAACTTAGGTACTTCTTAAATGTATTACTGACAATTTTTTTGAAGTGGTTTGGTGGGTTGCAGAAATTGTTACTGAAGAAAAAAATAAAATAAAATACTGGCTTAACTAAAATTTAAAAATTATTTTTAAACTGCTATTTTTTATGCTCTGCTCTTTCCTCACTCATCGTGAATAATCGAAGACTGGTTATGCTACTATAATTAACTTACATTAATAAAAAAATATCTTATCAAAATCATAGATTGCACAAATACAGAAGAATTTTAAACCTATGTTAAATAGCTAAATTAGAGTAACAAAGAGCTAGAGAGCTTGGCTACTGTATGTGAAATTCAGTAAGAATGGATGCATAAATATTTTTATATCACATAATTTGTGTGTATTTTATAAGTAAGTTAATCCTGTATCCAATAGCATTTAAATTATTAAAATATAATCTGGTATTTAAGTATTCCATGGGATTTTTAGTAATATAAGTCTTGTTCTTGGGATATTGGATAAATATTTATATGCAACTGAAGTCAAATATAATACTCTTTGCTATTTTAAAATGGAAAAGTAAAAGAACATTATGTCACTACACAACTTGCTTTTACGTATAGGTGTCTAATATAAAACTTTTACAGACATAGTTGCATTTTAAATAAATACAAACAAAAATAAAACATATCCCCCAAAAGCTTTATAGACAGAAAGCTGGACAATTGAGCAGTTCTATTACTATATAAATCTACAACTCTGAATGCTTCTATCAAACTATACAAGTAATAAAACTTAGAAATTTAAACAGAAACATAAAACATGTCTAAGAAACAAGCAGCTATAATTTTAACAAATGTGTACGACTTCAACAGTACTTTTTATTTTTCCCTAAGAAGCTTTTGTCTACCTACTAACTGTAAGAACATGTTAAGGTTCCTAAAAATATACATACACATGTCAGAACAAACTAACATCCTATTAAGGCTTTCTGGTGTATTCCCAAGTTTACTCCACGAACAGAACAGATTCTATGTCCCTTATATCTTTGGGCTGGGAAACTGACAGCACTTCAGAAGTAACAAATTTTATTCAAAAGATAAGCAACTCAGAAAAAAAGTTACACTTCAGTGAAAACTTAGTAACATTTTAATGTATTAATATGATAACTTAAAGGCATCTTCAAAAATAACCAGAACAGAAATAAGTATATATTGTTTTGGTTTATAAAGATGAAGAATATTTTAAATTTGTCCAAATCTTCTTAGAATGCATAACAATTTCACATATATCTCATTTGAGATTAAAATCATGATCATAGTTAACCTTTAGATGCAAAGTAAAATATGTCCTTATCAATAACCCTATCTTAACATTATTCTTTAATTTAAATATAATTTCTAATGATCATGAATTGGGAAGAAAGTAGAACATCAATGAACTATATCTTCTTCACATGAATTATGATTATCAACCAAGTCATAACATCATAATTATACTCCCAGATCATAATTAATTATATCTAATAGAATGGCTCTGTCACAATTTAAAAAAGAAATAAATCCATTTCTGACAAAACAAACAAGATGGCGGCTGGAATTTCTACCATAGGTCAATTTATAAATGATGATCAACAGGAAGATGAGTGAAACTGGATACTGACTTAGGACAAAGGAACAAATGGTGGAACAGACAAATTCAAATAAACACTGGCAAAAAGCCTGATAAAAGACATGAGAAATGAATATGATTCTCTAACTTGTCCTACAAATAAAAATCTTTACCACATGACACAGAGTTAAATGCATCCAGACTGTAAGGCCAGTGCTCACCCAAGAAACCCAACTATTTGTTTCTTGGTGTCACTAATTTTACCTATGTATCCAGGAAGGAGGTGGGTGAACAGACGGACAAATCATCTGTTCAGTCTGCGTCCTCCAAACCGAACCCTGACACACTGACTTAATTGAAAGCACTTTTCTAGTATCACTCTTAGGGCAGACAGGGCTATAAGAGCAAAGAGAGATACAAGAGAGGCAACTTTATAAAGTGTTTTTTAGAAGGCTGTTAAAGGACCACATACAGCTATCTATATGACTAACCTATGTACTCTAAAAAAGAGATTATTTCTGATGGTGATATGTACTGGATATATTATTATATTTTTGAGACAAGGCCTTGGATAGTACCCCCCTTATTATCATGAGTGGTGACTATGAGTCTCTGAGGAAACATTTGTTTTCAACCAGACAGAAATGACTCATTTTATTGCTGCTTATAGGTTAATGGACTAGTTTCTCCCTAGACAAGAAGCCAGGAAACTTGCTGTAAAAGGCCAGATAAATATCTAAGCTTTGTGGGCCAGATGGTCTCTTTTGGAACAACTGAAATCAGCCACTATATGAAAGCAGCCACAGCAAAAACAAATAAATACATAGTTCCTTTATTTACAAGCTGGATTTTGCCCTAAGGCTATAGTTTGCCAACCCCTGTCCTAGACCAAAAGCCTCAGGCTTCTAAAAGTGCTTTAACTCTAGTGCTACAATGGAAATCAAGTCACTATGCCCTTACTGATTAAAAGTTTCAATACAGAAAACCAGTCCTTCTCTTCCTGGAAACACTGTGCTCGGTTTTTAAAACAGGAGAAGACAAAGGAAGGGCAGGTACAAGAACAAAGAGGCTGGTTTAGAAGAGAGCTTTTGAGGACTGGGAAGGAAAGACTGATAAGACTACTGCTTGGCAACAGTAAAAGAAATTTGCTTACTGATATATTTACAGACGTGGCCATAGTTCTCTCGTTCTGACCTAACAGGACATGCCTTACTTCACCGTTAAGTCTTCACTCCCACTATCTAATCACCAGATCAGGGGGCCCTTCTAAAAGTGAATGTCCAAGTTCATCTTCTGCTAAGATTTCATCATCTGCTCACATTTTCTTTATCTTGTTTAAATAATCCACAACAATGATATTGATGACATCACAAGTGATCAAGTAAGCAAAAAGGCAAACCACAGAATGGGACAAAATATTTGTAATTTGTATTTACCTGACAAATTAGCTGTATGTACAATATGAAAAGAACTCTTACACCTCAGTCAAGACAAACAACCCAATTTTAAAAGTAAATAAATGATTTGAACACAATTCACAAAAGAAGATATATGGATAGCCAATAAGCACATCAAAAGATGCTCATCATCCTTAGTCATAAGAGAAATGTAAATTTAAACTATACAATAAGATACCATTATACATCCATTAGGACTAAAATTTTAAAAGCTGACAAATAGCAAATGAATTCGCAAACATTGCAAAAACAGTTCATTAGTTTTATTTGCAACAGCCAAAAACTGGAAACAATGCAAGCATCCATTAACAGATGAATGGATATACAATATATAATATGCTCACACAATGGAATAATACTCAGCAACACCAAGGAACTACGAACACATGCAACATTATGGTGAATCTCAAAAGTGTCATTTGAAGATGAAACTAAATATAAAGGCCCACAAACTGTACAACTGCATTTATATGAACTTCTTGAAGAAGGAAAACCATAATGACCTAAAGTACACAGTGGCTGCCTGAGGTCAGAGGTGGAGGAGGCATGATGGCAAAGGCCTCATTCAAGAATTTTTTGAAGCCCTGGCTGGTTTGGCTCAATGGATGGAGCATCAGCCTGCGGACTGAAGGGTCCCAGGTTCGATTCCGGCCGGGGGCACGTGCCTGGGTTGTGGGCTCGATCCCCAGTAGGGGGCGTGCGAGAGGCAGTCAATCAATAAGTCTCTCTCATCATTGATGTTTCTATCTCTCTCTCCCTCTCCCTTCCTCTCTAAAAATCAATAAAATATATCTTTAAAAAAAAGAATTTTTTGAAGATGATGGAAATGTTCTGTGGTATTTCACAGATATGCACATCTGTTAAAGCTCATCAAACTGTACATGTTAAATGGATGCAATTTATCATACCTAAGTAATATATCAATAAAATTGATGTAAAAACAAAGAAAAAAAGACTGGTCAGGAAAGAATCGAAGTAAATGGTGAGTGTTAATACAGCATACAGTCAGTGAAATTCCCACAAAATAACAATCATGATTTTTGGAGAGTGGGTGGTATTTGTTGTTTTGTTTTTGTGCTTCATTTAAAAAATACTATGCATCAGAATATTCAAAAGTAGTGTATGAAATGAAGTTCCACACTCCCCAGAGATAGCCACTGCAGAGAGCAACTTCTGTGTTCCTCAGAACAATTTTAATACACATTTTGTCCCAAGATAAATGGATCATTCTCTGCACACACACTTTCCAAAATTTACTTCTTTTGCTTACTAAATAACTTAGCTATTCATGTCAATAATACAGATGCATCAAGTTCTGAATATTACATTATATTGATATACTATCATTTCTTTCAGGGTTCTCTAGTAAGAGACATTTAGGTTGTTTAAAGTTTTCAAAATTTTGGTTAATCCTCACCCAAAGATATTTTTCCCATTGATTCCTAGAGAGAGTAAAAGGAAGGGGGAAGAGAGAGAGAAACATCCATGTGAGAGACACACATCCATTGGTTGTCTCCCACACGTGCCCGGACCGGGTCTGGGGATCAAACTTGCAACCCAGGCATTGCCCTGTGACTATTTGGCCCACGGGCCAATGCTCTAACCATTGAGGAAACCAGCCGGGGTAAAAAAATATTCAATCTTTTAGTTGTCTATGTTTCCAAACCCTTCCCAAAAATGAACATCACTACATATTCAATGGATGAAAAATATCCCAATTCCATTTTTAATTTGTAATTTTAAAAAATATGAGCAGAGCTGAACTGTTTGCCCATAATTGTAAGTCACTTGTATTTTTTTAAACTCTCAACTTTTCTAGGTCACTAATCTTTATCTTAATGAAGTGTTTATTGTCTTACAGTGACAGACTGATGACTGACCTCCAGTACTCATTCTCTGCCTATTCCTTTAGTAATAGGACCTTCCCCACACTGAATTTCAGCTTGGCATATTCACCTAGTTAGAGCTATTTCATCTCTCTTGCTTGAAGTTGCCATGTGACATGGGTCCAGGGGAGGTAGGAGAAAGTGACAGGCACATTTCCCAAGTTACAATCTGAAAGTTTATAAAGGCTACCTGTCCTTAACATTTTTCTTAGCCACCCCTCCCTTCCTGTTTTCTGGGGATATGTCAACAACTGAAGCAAGTCACTATAGAGGAGGTAGGGAAGCCACATGGGGAAGAAAACAGAACCAGCCCATCTGCTAGGGAAAACTCCCATTAGACTGTAAAGAAAGAAATGTAAACTTTTCTTTTATTTCAGTCACTGATTTGGGGCGAGGGGGAAATGGATTCCTACATTAAAGAATCTTACCTAGCCTAGCTGGTTTGGCTCAGTGACAGAGCCTCCGCCTGCAGACTGAAGTGGCCCGGGTTCAATTCTGGTCAAGGGCACATGCCGTTGCAGGCTCAATCCCCAGTAGGAGGTGTGCAGGAGGCAACCAGTCATTGATGTTTCTTTCTCCCTCCCCCTTCCTATTTGAAATCAATAAAAAAAATACTTTTTAAAAGGATCTAACCTATATTCCAACTAATGCATAGAGTAATCAACTTTAATTTAGAATGTTAATCTTAGAAAGCAGATAATTTAATCTAGTGCTTCAATGAATTCTTTACAAGAGAGGAGCAAGAGGTGAATCAGACCTCTTAACCAGCCCTTGTTGATATCTGTCATATGCCTAGATCAGCAGTTCTGGCATCCAAGCTTTTAAAAATAATATGCCAGTAGTCTATGCACAGTATATATAAAAAAACTTCTGAGCAATATCTAGAGGATGGGGTTAGAATAGATGAAATAAAATTTATCTGGGTTTATTTTTAATTTACAATATTTGTGGGGATAAAACAGACACTCTCAAACCCTGCCAGAGAAAGTGTAATGGTACAAGCTTTCCATAAAGCAATTAACAGCATATACATCAAAGCCCCAATGTTTATTCCCCTTGACTGATTATTCCATTTCAATATATTTATCCTAAAGAAAATAATCACTGCTGTACAGAAGAGTACATAAGGATGTTCAACAGAGTGTTCATTACAACACATATAATACCTCAATAAAAAAGAAAAAAAAAAGAACATATCAGGAATTATACTGAATACTAACAATGGGGTTAGTTACTGGTTGAATAAATTATGATAAATATTAATGACATTAAGAGCATTCATGTAACTGACTTACTATTGCCAGGCACTGTGCACAGTTCTAATTGCTTTGCATATTTTAAGATATAACCTTCACCATAAACCTATGAAGTAGATATCATTATTACTCCTTTTGATAAATCAGTAGCCCAAAAGTCACACAGCATGTTCCCAATTCTGTTTTAAAAAAATATACATGTGAGCATTATAAAAGAAAAAATTATAAAATATTAATGGATATCTTTAAGTGATGAGATTACAGATACTTCATTTCTTCATTATATTTTCCAGTATTTCTTAATTTGTATTTCCATTATAAGAATGGGAAAAGTAAAAAAAAAAAAAAAAAAAAGAAGAATGGGAAGTGTTCTAATTTTATCAAAAAGAAGTATAAGAATATATCCCCTGACCCTTTAACACTTCTTCCTTCTAGATATAGTATAGCATTTTTATTGTATCAAAAGAAACATTTTACTTTCATTTATATATACTTTATGTTGCCCTCCCCACAAAAAAATAGAATTTAGTAGTTTTTGTATTCAAAAAATAACAATAGCCTGGGCTGGTATTACTCAGTTGATTGAGCATGGCCCCATGCACCTAAGGTTGCAGGTTTGATTCCCGGTCAGGATACATACCCAGGTTTTAGGTTTGATCCTGGGGCTGTGGTGCACGCAAGAGGAGACCAATTGATGTTTCTCTCTCACATCAATGCTTGTCTCTCTCTCTCTCCCTCTCCCTACCTCTCTCTCTAGAATCATAAATAAATAAATAAATAAATAAATAAATAAATAAATAAATGTAACAATAAAGGATAAGATCAAGGTTGCTGTAAAAATAATGTAAATTTTTGTTTAGATAGATAAAAATTATCTACCATAACATAGGGGACTGAAATAGAGACTCTAAGGTCCCTTATAGCCTCTTAACTCTGTATTCATAGCAATTAGGAAAAGTACTTATGATGTATCCCAAAATGCTACAGAGTAGTACAAACACATACCTTTTTTAAACACCAGAATAACTCTATTAAACTCACTAAAAGTACAGATCATCTGAGTCTCTTCCTTTTAAAGTGAAAATGTTTAAAGCCTCCGAATCATGTTTCTGCTTCATAATGCACAGCTGCTGTAAACTGCTTAATGAAAAGGGCAGTAAGGTAGTGCAGATTTCCTTTACGTCTTTTTCTAGAGCTGACTACATTTTCAAGTTAATAAGTTCTGCAGTAAAGCAGATTATTTCGAAGAATACTTTCTTTGTCAACCCTTGTACAATAATGAAACAAAAGAATACCTTAGAAAACCAATTCACTTACCACGTTTTCAACCTCTAATACACTAATAAAATTAGAAAAGGCTTAACTTATTCTCATTATAACAGCATTTTTACATGAAAATAAAGTAATTTTGTATATATTTTTTCAAAGCAATTATCCACCACTAATTTCATACACAGGAAAAAAACACACATAAATTTTCCTATTTTATCTGATCTTATCTGGAACATTTCCTCTGAGAGGCTGTGTTATATATGAAGTTTAACTATCAACTACAACAGCATGTTTCATTACTGCATCAATTTATTCAACTTAATTCAAAATAGGAATTCACATAACAACTGAGAAATGACTGCTAAATTTTATAGAAAAGGCTTAATATATATAAGGTTATCTGAATTCAGAATCTCTGGTGTGACTTATCTGGGCACTAAGCACAGCTTGTTTTATTTAGTAAAACTGCAATTTAATTCAGAATATAGTAGGAAATCAACTGCAAATAAACAAGTCCAATCAAAGTTTGATGAGAAGGAAATTAAACTTTAAAATGTGTTTTTTTAAAAGAGCAACATTGAAGAGTTTGAGAAATTCTTTTATAGTAATTTCCTTTTCAAAAATGTTCATTTTAAAACTTATCCATAACTTCCATCATTTAAATCTTTTTAAAAATAAGTCTTCTTGGAAATGAAGTCTATCAATAAAAAAGAAAACCACCCAAATGTTTCCAACCAGGTTTTAAATTTTATACTTATAATTCAGTTTTACCTAATAACCTTGAAATTCTAGTCAAAATACAACAGAGAAATAAGGCTTCTCAGTATAAGAAATAAATGTGGTTATCTACTATGACACCACAGAGTAAAGATATAGAAAACAGTTAAACTACCTATGCTTTTAATTAAATAATGCCTGATTATAAAGTTTCTTTTAATCCAAAAGGACTATTCCTCAGTTTAAAAGTAAATGCACAATTATTACATATACAAACATTTATATGTACTCAAATATATATATATATGTATGAGTGTATATATGCAATTTGGTGTATATGTGTATGAGTATTTTATGTAAATGTATTATGTGTATGTATACATTTTCAAACATAAATAGTATACACTTAAAATTTTTCAATTAAAGGAGCTAAATTTGGAAAGAAGCAATTTTGGCAAATAACTCTACTTTTAGGGAACATCACAGCTATCTTTAATATATTTGATTACTAGTATATAATACCAAATTCATTCACACAAAATTATCTTACTATTGTTAACTGAAATCATGCAGAAAATTAAACTATGCAACAAAAATATTCTATTATACTATATTATTTAAAAAAATCAATGTCTACCAACCCTTTAAGCTCAGCTGCAGTTCATTTTCAGAATCTTTTTCAGCCAACTTTGTGTGCTATGGAATATTAGACACTGTCCATTGATTGCTTGGTGGTTTTTTTTTCATTTTTACTATGTATTCAATTTGACAGCATTCAGCTACCACAGTCCAAGAACTAGCTATCAGAAAGCAGCTAATATAAAAGAAAAAAATCTAAATTTCAAGAGAATTTCCTGAATATCCCCCAGTAGATGCTCAAGTCATCTCCAATCTGAAAGCCTTTTTATCTTCAGAACTATCAACATAACTCATCTATATATATAAAAGCCTAAGCAACCTTCTGACCGATAGCTATGACGCGCACTGACGACCAGGGGGCAGATGCTCAACGCACAGGCATGGAAACATGGAACAGACTGATGAATCTCAGAGGGAAGGGGGGAGATGGGAGGGCGGGAAGAGATTAACAGAAGATCTTATATGCATACTAGAGGCCCAGAGCACGGGTTCGTGCACTGGTGGGGTCCCTCGGCCTGGCCTGCAGAGATCAAGTCAAATCCACGCACTGGGCCTCCGACATCCCCCGAGGGGTCCCAGATTGAGAGAGGGCGCAGGCCAGGCAGAGGGACCCCACCGGTGCACGAATCTGTGCACTAGGCCTCTAGTATATACATATTTTCAATAATCTGCATGTGTATTTAGAGTGAGACTTTTATTGAGAAAAATCATTTACTGTTTAATTTTATGCTTGATTCGACAAAAGTCTAAAAATCCAAATGGATCAAAACTAAGCCTTTCTACTTTAGTTAATCTACTACCATAAACCCAATAGGAATGGTGACGGTGACTGTAATTTTATAGGCACAAACTAACAAATCCTCTGTTCGTAGAAACTTTGGGTTAACTTGAGGGAAATACCAATAAAAAGATATTATTAACTGAATATACTTGCAACTAAAAATACCTCATTGTTTTTTAAGTCAAAGCAAGTAACTAAACTGAAGTCTATCTTACTTTCTCACAAACACCCTCCTTATGGACTCCCTTGCTTCTTTAAATTACAAACTCAAAAGCCAAAGCATTCTAAAATTAAAATGTTTTGTTGTCCTCTCATTTTATTTAGAAATCACCACACATTCTAATGTAATAAGTATCTTAGATGACCATTTTCAAGTTTCTATAAGATTTCATCAATATGCATATCTAATATTTATTAATATCTCTTGTAACTAAAGATAATTACAAAATGGAAAGAGAAAAAATAAATAGCATTTTAAATTTTATTATACCTAATTTGGGCACCTTACACCACATATCCTTCTAATCAAAGCAGCAACTGGATTATTATCTCTATAAATGATAGTTATAATATGGATAAACAAAATCACAGTGAACAAATGGAATCCTTTCAAATGTGTACTTTTTAATAAGAATTTCATTATATTTATTTAAATTGTTAATAATCTGCATTCTGAGCACAAGAAAGAGAAATTGTATAGAAAAATGAAAACCAAAGTAGTATAAAACACTGTCATTAAGGCACGAAACTGGTATTCTAGTGGATATTCATTAAGGCTTTAGACTATACAACCCCTCTGAGAATTAACTATTTAATAACTTATATTTATAAATATATTAACACAAAAAGAAAAACTTTATGAAGTTCTTATTTGATACTAGTATAGAGCCATAAATTCCTCAAAGTCAGGTGATGAACATGGAAGTGAAATATACAATAACTAAAAGAAAGATTCTATAGTAACAGACCATTAGTAAGCAATTCTGCCTTTCGTGCAGCACATTCAGAGAATTCAAAGAAATTAAGACTTAATCAAAATAATTTTTTAAATCAACATTTTCCCACGTGGTACAAATAATGCCAAGGAATAACAGAACTGCCCAAACCATTCGTGTGAGCATTCATTCATCCTTTTAACTACCTATTAATAATAGACATGCTCAAAAGAAAACACAGAAAAACCATTGAAACAGAAAAGGGAAAAGCAAATGTCAAATGTTCCTTACACAAAGGGCAAATCCTTTCAAAAGTGCTATCTCAAGAGAGAATTGCAATCACTGTTACCCATTATCTGCTGCATTAAAGTTTCTATCACCAAGATTACATAAGGCCTGCATACCAAGTTCATCGTGCAAACTGCTGCCGCCTACAGCAGATGCATTGTCATGTGATGCTTCTAAGTGGACACTCCCATTTCTCACCAGCAAGGAGGCACTAGCACTGAGCACTGCAGCCTGGGAAGGGGGGCGGGACTGGCCTTTGACCTGGGCTGTGGACTGCTGGCCTTGCTGCCCATCTTGAAGGCTAGGAAAAAACATGGATTGGGGAGACATTACAGGGAAGAAAAGAGAAAACAATAGCTAGAATGAAGTCAATATAGAAAAAACTGATTAAAAAATTTTTTTTCTAATGTAACCTAAGAACCAATAAACTTTGTAAAATATACAGATTATACTGCCGGCTTAAGTTTTCTGGTCCTTAGAAATCTGATTCATAGTGATGAGCGCAGTAAACATTTAATGTATATGTAAATCCATCAATCTGTGACTTCTTTCCACCTCGAACCAAAAAAAGTTCTGGTATAAGGAAAGAGAATGCAGCAAAAAAGAATCACAAGTACATAAAATATATGTGGGTTATAGCTGTTCCCAATTAAATCCTATTTTTCAGTTAAATACACACTTTTATTTATAACTTGTAATACTAATTCTAAAGTTGTTCTTTCAAATATTCTGAAATCTCAAATTCACAATAAAACAAAATTTCTACCCACCTGAAAACCAAAGAATCTTTATGAAATTCAACCAAGATGACGATTTTGAATTTAAAAAGTCACAAACTAGTGTAAGAGAACCTGAATAGCAAACACCAACTCAACCGAGTGAATTAATGACCACTGGGACACTGAAGAAGTATAATGTATAGTATGAAGAGTTTTTCTCTATGAAAAGCCCATATGCTTCTGAAATAAGGCCACAGGCCTTATACACAAGATGTTAGTTAACAATAATTATGTTCCCTTAAATTTTGTTAGTATCTTTCTCCAATCCAAGTTATGGTGTCATTAACAAGAATCTATCATTTTAGGAAATCTCAAAAATAATTAGGAAACTAGTAATTTCTCAAGGGATATCATTAACTTTTCTAAACTTAATAATATTCTAAAAATACTTAGTATTTTGTGCTTACAAATTGATTATTAAAATTATTTATCTAAAAATTATCTAAATTAAGAAACTATATTCTTAACTTTTATATTTTTATATATTTATTTTAAAACACTGTGAATTTTAATATCCTTAGTACAATACACAAATTTAAACTGATGAAACTCATGAAAACATTTTGAGTATAATTACTATATGTTATTTTCTACATTATGTTCAATGCAATAGTGCATTTCTATTACTAAAATCATTAGACCTTCAGGAAAAATAAAGAAGAATGCTACTTAGGATGGCCTCCTTCAGTTATTTTAGTATTTTCATGATTATCAACTTCTCTGAATTCAATGTAATGGTTTCTCTGATGCCTATAAAATAAACTCATCTGCTGCAACTGAAGAGAGGTGTAATTTGAAATAGCCTTGAAATAAAAGATTTAAGTAGAAAACATATATTGCTTACATCTACAGTTATGGCAACAGAATACATTCTGGAACTGCATTGTCTGATTCAGGAGGCACATAAGAATTTAAAGTAACTAAAATTTTATTTTCTCAGTCCCACTAACCATATTTCAAGTGCTTACCAGTCAAAGTGCCTAGTGGCTACCATAGCTAAAAGCTACCAGAATAGGTAGAAGTTAGTGTCTACCTTACAGGACAGTGTAGATTATAGACCTATTCCACCACCACAGAAAGTTCTACTAGCCACCTCTACTGGAACATTCATCTCCCAGGTTTCTTTCAGCCAATGAAAGGTATATATTCTAAGTAGAGCATAGAAATGTATGTAACATACAAAAAAACAAGTCTGCAAAATGCTGATTTGGCAATGCTTACTGGCATTTTTAAGACATAACTATAAAAGTATTCAGTTAGTAACTTATTTGGAGTAGAATCCTATATAATAGAGAGGTAATATGCAAATTGATCCTCACACCCTCGCACAAGATTGCTGCCCCCATGTGGTCAAAGATGGCTGCCACATAATGGCCAGCAGGTGAGGGTAGTTGTGGGCGATCAGGCCAGCAGGGGAGGGCAGTTGGGGGGATCAGGCCTGCAGGGGAGGGCAGTTAGGGGCAACCAGGCCATCAGGGGAGGGCAGCTGGGGGTGACCAGGCCAGCAGGGGAGGGAAATTGGGGGTGACCGGGCTGACAGGGGAGCAGTTAGGCGTCGATCAGGCTAGGGGTGATCAGGCTGGCAGGCAGAAGCAGTTAGGGGCAATCAGGCAGGCAGGCAGGTGAGCGGTTGGGAGCCAGCAGTCCCGGATTGTGAGGGGGATGTCCGACTGCCGGTTTAGGCCCGATCCCATGTGGGATCGGGCCTAAACCGGCAGTCGGACATCCCTTGAGGGGTCCCAGATTGGAGAGGGCACAGACTGGGCTGAGGGACAACCCCTCTCCCCGACAGTGCACGAATTTCATGCACCGGGCCTCTAGTTTTTTGTATAATAGACATAAATCAAGAGATGATCTTAAGAAATAATATAATCAAACATGTTTGTATATCCTTTACATATGTAAAGTCTGTTATTCTTCCTCAGAAACTTCCTAAACTTATCCACAAACCTTACCAAAATGACCAAATTTCACAAGGGAGAAAATTCCAAGGAAAAATATTTAAGTAGTTCAAGCACTGTGTCCCTTTGGATGCACAAAACAGCAGAATTTTATAGAACATGTTCTCAACAAATTTTCCTGTCAATATTTTTCACTGAAAGTCATAAAGAGAGGTTCCATATGGCAGTTAGGTATATTTTAATGTGAACATATGAGATTCCACTAATCTTCAACATATCCAAATACATAGAAAGGTTTTCAAAATATCAGGTGATACATGAAAACTCCAGAATAAAGAAACAAAGTAAATTAGCCAAAATCTAGTGTTTATAAATGTCAAATTTTTGAACATAAAAAGCTAGTCATAAAATGTTTCAGTCCTTCGAACTCTTGTTCCTGAAAACAGGAAGCATGTCATTTCTGCAGAAATTATTAGGAAAACTGCTCCTTGGAGAGTTGTACATTACCTTAAGATAATAATTGACAAGAAATTAATCTTTTTAAGAGTACAATTACATATCAAAACTACGAGTTTGAGAAAAGACAGCAACTATTTTACAACACAGCACAAGGAAAGGTAGAAATTTATCTATGGGCTATCAATAGCATCACTGACAGGCAATCTTACTAATGAACATTTCCAATTTAAATGACAGGAAAATATGGTTGGTCTTTCTTTCCTCTGTACACTTACTTATTTAGTATTTGACATATTCTGACCTACACTGTCAGTTATCTTTATATGTGTCTGTACAACTAAAAAGTAAACTCAGAGTTTGATCACATTATTCCTATGAATTTCCAGATTCTGAGTTGGAAGAGTGTCTTGAGCACAGTACACAAACAACAAATATTTAGCAGATCCATTCCTGAGCACCACAAAATGATGCCTATGAATACCTAGTCAGACTCTGTTATTGCTATGACTTTATTTGACTACAGATCTTTCAATTTTATACTTTTAATAATAAATCTAAGGATACACTAAAGCTTTTTTCCCTTCTCCAAAATGCACTAATAATTTTTCATTCCACCCCATTAACTAGAGTTCTAAAAAATACCACATTTTGGCTGATAAGTATAGATATATAGACTTCTTAATATTAATGTTACAAAATTTTTAAATTTTTGTCTTTGATTTTATCTCTAGTAACTGGGAAAGACTAGTAAGGGCCTACAGTAAAACATATCCTACAAGGCAAACGTAATGGGAAAAAACACACACACTTTTTAAATTATTTTTGAAACAGGATATTCTAATGAGCATAAAAAATTCAAATTTTCTTTGTAAGGAAATTGATGATTCACTCCCAATCCTTGGAGACACATTTTCCCCCATTGCTTTTTAGAGTCTCAATTATTTAGACTATTCACTAAAGTTTAAAATAAATTAGATTTTACTAGTATTTCTATAATAATTGTAATTAAAGCATTATCACACCTATTCCATTTATTTTTGACAAATTTTCCAAGTTTTGCATGAACGTGCCATCCTGTATTTACTTTAAGATTATTATTATGTAAACCACACTGAGAATTAACACCAATATACTAGTACTTTTCCTGAACAGTTTTGCAATTTAAAAAGATGATTTTAGTAAATTGGTGTTTCTCATAATTCCTCACAGCTAAATTTTATCTTATTTCATCCATGATGAAGTCAGCCTATTTAAAATACATATAACCTTCCTGGAACCTGGATAAAATCTACAAGCTGACTACTGGAAAACTACTTTCCAAAAATTCTAATGTGAGCCCTTTTTAAGTAAGTTTCATATCATATCCGCATTTGAATGGTGATAGATTTAAAATCCTATAAAACATGGAGAAATCCTCCATGATTGGCTGGAGTTAGAACACAGTTCTTTAATATTCCACCAGGCAGAGAAGAAAACTAATTTCTCTATATTTGTTTGATGAATGGGATCCAGCAGACTCATTTGTGGCAAAGAAAGGAAGGATTTTTAAAGACTAAAAAAGAGGTTTAAAAAAAGGATTAATAAATGTCAACATGGAGTGAGTAGGAAAGCAAAGATACCTATAGCAAGTATTATTCAAGGGACAAAAAGAAGAGGTTAGAAAGCACAAAACAGAAAAAGTAAAATGAAATGCTGAGCTTTCTGTAGTTTGGTACTACCCCAAATCCGTAAGAGAAAGAAAGTTACTTCAGGGAGCACAAAAAAAGAGGAGGAAAGGAAACAGAAGAGGAGGACTCACAAAAAGCAAAGGTGCTCAGAACAGGTTTCTAGATCCACTGTTTCTTTTAATTGGTGCCTTCCCATTTTTATATTTTAAATATTGCTTAAACTAATCCATACTACTTTTTACAGAATTATGTATTACTGTAGATTAATTAGGAACATGACCTATGAAAGAAGAGGTTCCTGATTATAATGTAAAATAATCAAGTCATAAATCCCAGAGGAATATAAAATAAAAAAATAAGGATTTTGCTACTCTTAAGAACAATATTTCAGCAAGGAATGTGGTTTATCTCTTCCAACCTACCATGCATTCAACAGCAGTTATTTCATCAAATGCTCCTCCTTTTGAATTTCAAATTAAAATATAGGTAAATAATTTGGATAATAGTGCTTTCAGACACAAAGATTAATAAAAGTATATAGTATAATATGTGCACTGTTTAAGCAAGCACATGTAAAGTATGTTTGTCTATATTTGTATTCTTAAAAGAGAGCACAAATTTTTTAACAGATTTTTATATTTCTAATTCAAAACATAAACTCATTAGATTTGACACAACTGAGAATAAAACACTAAAATTTTAATGGAAAATTATTCCCAATATTATAAACAGATGCTTTCTTAATTAGGACACTGGAAAAACTTAAAATGTGTTTTTAAGCAATACAAAATATATATTTTAGTGAAATAAAATAATCAAACTGGTTTCAAGCAGAGATCAGTTTGTTATTCCTCAACAAGTTTATCATTCAGAGTATATTTGTTCATATTAAACACTGTCAAGATGTTGTATTATTGGTAATTTGGAGTAAAAAAAAAGGAAAAGCTGACTTAAGGTCTCTCTATATTTCTAAAACTAGTTTAAACTGATTTTTCTATTTAAAATTGGGTAAACCAATCTGATCATTTTGTTTAAGAAGTGCAACACAGAGCATGCATAATGCAATGGGTTCATGATCACATGCAGAGAAAGCCTACAGAGCATAAAAGTATAGGAGGGAAACCGGAAGGAAAAGAAAAACAGCCATTTCAATGCTTTCCTGAGCTGACAGAGCAGGTTAGAATGTCTGTTACACGCATGCTAAGCTTGGTGGAATCTTAAGATACCATACCTTAGGGGTGATCCGATGAGCAATGTAGGAGGGGTAGGGTTACTCCCTGCATTGTGCCGGCGCCGTACTGCCTGGCGCCTAAATGTGCTGCGTTCACGGCGAAATGCCACGGCCTCCTCGCTGGCCTGTGCTGCTGCATTAAGACAGACTTAGGTCAAACAGGAGCCTAGGTCAGAGATGTAAATAGCTGCTGAGCCTGTCTCTCCCTGACTTCCCACCCTCAAAGGTAAAGGAACTTGTTTAATTGAGCTAAATGGTTTTCTTACATACACTGTTGATCTATCATAATCAGAAACAAAATCAGTCCTTTACTTAGAGCTGTTTCTTTAAAAATAATGTTTCTGATCTATTATCTGCCCTCACCATAGTCTCTTCAACTGCAGTTTCCTACTTTAAGATCTGTTGTTTTATTTTTTGAAGTCTCATTTATTTAGTCCCATATTCCTCTATTCTCCTTTTACTTAAGTCAGCTTTGAAAGTATAGTATTTGTCAGTTCCGACTAACGATGTGGGGCCTTAGTTTCTCACTCGTGAGGACAGTAAAAGCAGCAACCACAGTACTTCAGCTCTGATGCCGAGGAAGAAGGCTCTAGTCCACCTCACCCAACCCTGTGCCACAACTTTGGCAGCATTAATGAAACCACCGACTGCTAGGATGCACAATTAGATTTTACAATGTTTCAGTCCAAGGCAGCTGAAATATCTATCAACTGTGAAGTAGTTTACTGCCATCAAACTTTGGTCAACTCTACGCCCTAGCCCTGGTCCCCTCAACATTAGGAAGCAAATATCAGCAAAAAGGCAAATATAGGAACTCATAACTTCATCCTAAAAGTAAAGTACAAACTAAAACCAATATACAATGAGAAAATCACAACAGTGGTTTAACAGAATCTATAATAAATAAAATAATAAAAGCATACTATGCTAATTAGACAGGGCTGTGAGGAAAGCCCAGGTACCAGGTGCCTGCCAGCGGCAAGAGGGAAGCCCAGGTCCCGGGTGCCAGAGGGAAGCCGGTGCCGGCAGCCAGGGGAAGGGAGGCCTACTCTTGCACGAATTTCGTGCATCGGGCCTCTAGCTACTACATAAAATTTTATAAAACCATTGACTTGAGTTTCTAAAACAATATGCAAAATGGTGTTTATCCATTTGAATTGAAAACAATCGTTTCCTAGTGATCTAAATATCTTAAAAGTCATTTTGATTTATAGACAGGATATTTTGAAACTAAATATAAATAAAGACAAACAACTTAGTGCAGAAACATTCTTTCCAAATATATAACTCCTTTTTCAAAGTATAAAATGGATTACAAAACCAATGTTTTGTTTAGATTTCAGTACTAAGCCTTCTTAAACAGTTTAAAAGTGTTACTAATTCTCAAATTATTCTGCTTAGCAATACTCATTTCCATCACTGTGAATGTTGATTAAAAAACAAAGTATTCAAAAAACCCCCACAAAGTATTCTTTTAAATGTTTACATTTTATCCTCTCCCCAGGTTGTACCAGTAAATATTCTTTGTGTAACCAATCCATTATGATGAGCAATATATGGACTACATTCAGAAGACAGACTTCTTTGTCTTTAGGTATTATTTTTTTATTGAAGAAATGACAAGCACAGAACGATTTACACATTTGGCAAGCTTCTGACAGTAAGAAGTATAAGTCACAAATTACAGGACACTTATTTATATTATTTATATTGTTTCTTTTTCAGCTCACACACTATAGTGATATTCTAAAGTTAGGCAGCTAAATAAGAATTAAGCTTTGATCCAAAGCACAACTCTCTTAGAGCTAATCTTTCTTTTATTTTTTCTCATTTTACTGAGTTATTATGAAAATTCTGTTAAATGTGAAAAAAAATTACTTGTGATATATAAACTAACAGATGCAAAAGTTATATAAGACTTGCAAGAACAAATGATGCTGATTAAATTTGGTCATCTAGAACCATGCTGTCCAACACAGTAGCCACTAGCCATCTGGGGCTAAACATAAATGAAGATCAAATAAAATTTAAAATTCGGTTTATCAGATTCATGAACCACATTTCACATGCTCAGCACCTACATGGCTAGTGGCTACCATTATTGCACAGAACAAACATAGAACATTTCCATCATCAGAGAAAGTTATATTCGACAGTGCTGATAGTCAAGGACACCTTTTGTCACCACAATCTACAAAGAATAATGTGTGCTTTGCCTATTTCTGACAACCATGAACTAGAAAAAAATAAATAACCAGCACTGTCACAAAGGGGAAAACATACACTGGCAGGCGGTCATCAGATGAAGGTAAACAAAGCAAAGAAAATAAGCCACTTGGAGAAAAAGAACTCTGATAAGTGACTACTGTAACTGTTAACGGTTCTTAGATATTCAAAAGGTTAACTCTGGTTATAGAATTTAAAATCACTCTTTTAATACTCAATTCAATATTTTGTGAACTTATATTGAAGATTTCTATTCTATTTTAACAAACTATTGGTCAATTTACAGGTCAATTCACTTCACTGAGAAACTTTCAAACATTCTCTCTAGTTTGAGATATTTTGTTTCAGCCAAAACATCAGAATAAAATTTATACAGATATAATTTATAGAGGATCATTTAATACATAAAATATACTAACATTATTCAGAAGAATTTGGGGGAAAATGGGAGTATGTTATCAATGAATACTGAGACTAGGAAAAAGGAAAATAGGAACGTTTTATTTATTATCTTCCTTCTACTGAAGGCTTAATGGTTTTAATTTTAAGCAAAAGCTAGTCATTCCATAGCACGGACGAAAAGAAAAACTACTGCATCCATTTACAATCAAAATGTTCTTTGGCTTTTTCAGAAAACACATTTCTTTTTGCTATTAATACACCATTTATATTCTGTTACCTGCAAATCACTAGATATTAATACTTCTTAGATGTAACACATCAAGATGTAAGTTTAGACATCCATTGAACAATGTACTAAAATGGAGTTATGGTTAATGCCTATACTGTCCTCTGTAATAGTCAATGTGTAAATATCTAATGCTAAAAGAATTTTCAAAGCTTACTGTAGCAATTACCTTAACGGTAGATAGGATCACACTTTCAACTGAAAACACTATGCTATTTGTGGTTACAACAAATAAGACTAAGCCATGCCCCTGGGAATATGCTACTCATATAGAACATCTCTACTTGAAATGGGGTCCAGAGCCAGTTCTATTGGAGCCAAGGAAAGAAACGTGTCTTTAAAGCTTAAAATAATTTGCCATAAGTATATTCAGTCACATAAATTATAACCAAACGTCATGGAAATTCACTTCTGTAATCCAAATGCAATAAACTCTTTTTGAATCCTTTAACTTTATAAAAGAAAACAACAACAAAATCTTTAAACTAGAAAAGCAGAGCAGGAGAGAAAAAACAATTAAAACCAGGTTTTGAAGTTGATATTTTGACATTGCTTAAAACTCAGTATTTCCTGGCCAAAAAAAAATAAGAAGAATAAGAAATTAACTATAAAATAGAGCATAAAAAGCAAATAGTAAAAATTTAGCACTCTTGGGACAACTAAATTTTATGCATGTGTAGAAAAGGGAGAAAAAAAGTCACCAATATTCAAGTGATTAAAAGACCATAAATGACAAGACATGAAATACTTTTAAGGACACATATTTAGACATTGTGATTTTTAACATATTTTTTAAATTACAAGAGTCTTAACAACTTGTTCAAATCATTTCTTTATGTTAAGAAAACTTCAAGAGACTGCATTACCATCAGAGTAAGTTTAAGAGAAAACTTCAGATAATTAACTCTTTACTTTTGATATAGTGATACAATCTTTCAATTAAGTTTAAATATTTACTGGGTTCCTAAAGGCATCGATTCATGCACAAGACACAGATATCCTCCACCATTTTAGACAGCTGTGACCCTAATTTCTAAAGATAAAAAAGGAGAAAAATCCACAATACACACCTACTTCAGGAGTTACCACCATTTATCTTAATGAGTTAAGGAAAATTCTACACATTCTGTATTGAATTATTTTAGTGCAACTATTTATTTTCATATGGAGTATTAAACAATAGACTCTCAGTGTGTTTTACTCTGTGAATGAAAACAGGGAACGCATTAAAAGGCACTAAAATCCTTTCAGGATGGCTGGGATGCACAAAAGAGCAAAATTTAGTAAGGTAGAAGGTGAGGATTTTCCACATTCTATCTCAAAAACTGCAAAGTTATGATCATAATATTTACAGAATAAGATGCCACTTCAAAACAATGTCAATCATACAGCTGATTGCTTGGTGAAAGGATTCATATGTAATAAGTTACTTTCTTGTTATATACTGGTATGGCTGGACTCTTGTGATAGCTCAATTGCTATTAAATGAATTAATAAAAATTTAGACAGAAGAAACTATTTTAAAAGGTATTACTTTCAGTGGGAAATGTTTATTGTAAGAAAAAATGTAGTAAACTTGGGAAGATCACGAAAATAAAATGTATTTTGGTACCTCGAACAGATTAGAAGCAAATGTTAGTAGAGAAAGAGACATTAAAGAAAGAGAATGAAAGAAACAAGTATATGTACATCTCAGTAAAATAATATATGAAAATATTCTGAAATATTGTTCAAAGTAAAAAAAATTTACTTAAGAATAAAGTTATTGTATGAAAATAAACATTCAAATGATTTTGCAGAATAATTTGATAAATTTTAGCCATTTTCTCTATACATTTTTTCCCTTTCTTACTTTCCTTGTCAACACAAGATGATGCTAATCAGCATGCAAAGATTTTGTTCTAATATGTAAACAAACTTTTATAAGCACCATTTTCTTGGAGGCCAAAGAACGACAAGAATCTACTGTACAGCTGCTAAGCATTCATTCAGAATTACAGAAATTTTCATCTGCGAAAACACTGTAAAGGACTACTCTTTTTCACAAGTAAACTAACAGCAAATTACAACAAAATCATTAGCTGTGACTTGAGTTAAAAAGAATTTGCATAGCCTATATAATAAAACCCAAATATGCAAATCGACAGAACGGCAGAACAACCGGTCGCTATGACGTGCACTGACCACCAGGGGACAGATGCTCAATGCAGGAGCTGCCCCCTGGTGGTCAGTGCACTCCTACAGGGGGAGCGCTGCTCAGCTGGAAGCTGGGCTCATGGCTGGAAAGAGCAGCGGCATTGGCAGGAGCCTCTCCTGCCTCTGTGGCAGGTGGACATCCCCCAAGGGGTCCTGGGCCAGGATGAGGAACACCCCACCCCCTCAGGGCACGAATGTCATGCACTGGGCCACTAGTTATTACATATTTTCCACAATCCTAGGCACACAAACAAATATAGTTGGGTACGCAAAATGCTTTCAAGAAATTAAATGATACTCTGGAGTCATAATTCACATAAAAGACATAGTTTATGGATTACTTACTTTCATAGGCAGTTCCTAATCTTTTTAAATCCTTTGGGAATAGGATGAAAGATATGGCTCCTCTCCCAGAAAATTGTACTCAAAAACAATTTTGCATATATTTTTCAGGAGATTCCCTAAATAAGGGATCATCAATGAAGAGTATGTATTTGACGTGACATATATTCAGAAAAGGAAACTTCCTTACAAATAATTTAAAGGCATCAGTGTCTTCATTTCCATAATAAATCTACAACTTACAAAGCACTTTTACTTACCTGAGTTCATTAGAGTCTGACAGTTAACTGTTTCACAACCGAGGAAACTGAGGCACAGATTTAATGGATTGCTAGAGTACCAGTTAGTAATTAGAGGTGGTTTTAAAATGTAACTAACTGTCTGATTCCTTATCTAGAGCTCCCCTGCTGCTAGAAACAAATACTATCATGTCTCCTCCTGCCACACAAAACTAGGCATGGACTGGTTTTAGGAATTCTATATACAAACCCTTACTTGCCTCATCAAAAAACCTGTTTGCCTGGCTGGTATGGCTCAGTGGTTGAGCATCAACCTGTAAACCAGGGGGTCACGGTTTGATTCTCGGTGAGGGTACATGCCCAGGTTTTGGGCTCAATCCCCAGTACGGGGGGAGCAGAAGGCAGGCCGGTCAATGGTTCTCTCTCACCACTGATGTCTCTCTCTCTCCCTCTCCCTTCCTCTCTGAAATCAATAAAAAAACATATATTTTAAAAACTGTTTACTTCTGTTCCAACTTGCAATAGCAGCCTTTCTTCTGCACTAGGCTTGTCACTTTCCAGTGCATTTCTAGTGAGAAGAGCAGAAGACCTCTATACTGTTTCCCCTTACAGGAGAAGCAGCATGAATTTATGGGACTAGGTGACCAATGTTTGCCCCTAGCTAAACCAAGTGTTTGATTGACTTATTTAGTTTTACAGCGAATTGCCAAGTCCTTGTTTAAGAGAGTATTTTGCTTTTGTTAACACATTTTTCCAAGTAACTGGTGCACCCAAACCTATTTACTATATTTAATGAACATCTTCTATGTTGTTTAACATTATCTAAGCTTTCTTCTCAGTACAGATTAATAAAATCTTTCCTCAATGAATCAGAGTCAGTCATATATGTATACACTTATTACTATACTATACTACAATACAGAATTAAGTTATGTTACTATGATTTCACTGACCACTATTAAAATAAAAAAGACAGCCCTAGCCGGTTTGGCTCAGTGGATAGTGTCGGCCCGTGGACTGAAGGGTCAAGGTTCAATTCCGATCAAGGGCACATGACTGGGTTGTGGACTCGATCCCTAATATGGGGTATGCAGGAGGCAGCCAATCAATGATTCTCATCATTGGTGTTTCTATCTCCCTCTTCCTTCCTCTCTGAAATTGATTTTTTAAAAATTAAAAAGACAATTTGCTCCTGCATTTAATGACCCTACACCATTGTGGTTTTTTTGCTTTGGTTTATATGGTTATTCCAGCTTCTTCTTTAGTGTTAGCAGTGCGTTTCTTCTGCTGTCAGGACCTTTGCCTCTACAAGTGCCCCTCCCCTTTATCAATTTCCTTCTTCTAACTTGCCACGTGGACTGGGAGATCAGAAAATGAATTCACTGGAATTTAGAGTCCCTCCATTTAGTAAAGTACGGAGCTTTAATTTACATGTTCTTGTCTGTGCAATGGTCTTTGTCTTTTCTTTCTGACGTTCAATGAAATGCTCCGCCCTGAGACCCCGCCCCACCCAAGCTGTGCGCAGAGGCTTTTGCATATGAATGGCCTGGTCCTTTGAAATCTAAAATTACCTAACGAACTGCAGCTGAGTCAGAGAGACCCAGAACATCCAAAAGAAGGCCCAAGGCCCCACAGCAGCTTGCATTGCTTCACAGCTGGGCCTCATCTGGGCACCTCCAAAACCCAAACAAAGAAGAGGAATCGGCAGATCTCTCCGCAGCTCCTGCTGGGTGGCCTCAGGCAGAGGCTAAATTAGCACCTCCTTGGAGATCCAAGAGCCAGTGTACCCAGTGGTCACAGTGGGACCATCCAAATTACAACTCCTCAGATCCATAAGGGACACACTCAGGGGACAGACTCAGTGAGCACCAAAGCCCCACTGAAGCAAGTCTTGCCCCATAAGGGTGTCTCCAGCACAGCAGCTCTCCCATCGTAGACACAGCTGATCCTCACAGCCAAGTGGCCTGGAGGTCAATTCCTCCCAGTGATACCAACAACAATCAAGGCTTAATTACAACAAGACTGTGCACACAGCCCACAAAGGGATGCACCAAGAGTGTCCACCTCAGGTAACTGGGGAGACTGAGCCATTGGGCCCTATAGGACACCTAGCACACAAAGCCACTCTATCAACACAGGGAAGCAGCCAAAATGCAGAGACAAAGAAACAGGTCACAAATGAAAGAAATGGAGGCAAGCAAATGACTGGATATAGAGTTGAAAACCACAGTTATAAGGTTTTTCAAGAATTTTCTAGAAACTGCCGATAAATTTAGTGAGACCCCTCGAGGATATGAAAAAGGACCAATTAGAAATTAAGCATACACTGACTGAAATAAAGAATAATATACAGAGATCCAACAGCAGAACTAGAGGATCACAAGCATCAAGTCAAAAATTTGAAATACAAAGAAGCAAAAAACACCCAACAGGAAAAGAAAAAAGAAAAAAGAATCCAAAAATATGAAGATAGCGTAAGGAGCCTCTGGGACAACTTCAAGCATACCAACATCCAAATTATGGGGGTGCCAGAAGAAAAGGAAGAGCAAGATATTGAAAACCTATTTGAAGAAATAATGACAGAAAACTTCCCCCACCTGGTGAAAGAAATAGACTTACAAGTCCAGGAAGCACAGAGAACCCCAAACAAAAGGAATCCAAAGAGGACCACACCAAGACACATCATAATTAAAATGCCAAGAGCAAAAGACAAAGAGAGAATCTTACAAGCAGCAAGAGAAAAACAGTTAGTTACCTACAAGGGAGCACCCATACGATTGTCAGCTTATTTCTCAACAGAAACTATGCAGGCCAGACGGGAGTGGCAAGAAATATTCAAAGTGATGAATAGCAAGAACCTACAACCAAGATTACTCTACCCAGCAAAGCTATCATTCAGAATTGAAGGGCAGATAAAGAGCTTCACAGATAAGAAAAAGCTAAAGGAGTTCATCACCGCCAAACCAGTATTATATGAAATGGTGAAAGGTATTCTTTAAGAAGAGGAAGAAAAAGAAAAAGGTAAAGATAAAAATTATGAACAGCAAATACATATCTATCAACAAGTGAATCTAAAAATCAAGTGAATAAAAAATATGATGAACAGAATAAACTTGTGAATATAATAGAATCAGGAGCATAGAAAGGGAGTGGACTGACAATCCTTGGGGTGAAAGGAGTGTGGGGGGTGTGGGAAGAGACTGGACAAAAATCATACACCTATGGATGAGGACAGTGGGGAGCTGGGGGGTAAGGGCATGGGGTGGGGTGGGAACCGGGTGGAGGGGAGCTATGGGGGGGAAAAAAGAGAAACAATTGTAATAATCTGAACAATAAAGATTTATTTTTTAAAAAAGAAATTCAGAAAAAAATACAAAAAATAACAGAGCGAATAATAAACCTCTCCATGCTGGTGGTTGTTTATGATCCGTTGACTCGTGCAGTAAATAAGTTCAAGTGGCCCAAAGAAACTGATATATATGATAGAAAACAACACTCTTCTATCATATGTAACTTATCTGTATAGTTTTATTCTTAAAATACTAGTCAAGCCCTAGCTGGTTTGGCTCAGTAAACAGAGCGTCAGCCTGAGGACTGAAGGGTCCTGGGTTTGATTCCAGTCAAGGGTACATGCCCAGGTTGCAGGTTCGATCCCCAATAAGGGGCGTGCAGGAGGTTGCCAATCAATGATTCTCTCTCATCATTGATGATTCTTTCTCTCTCTCCCTCTCCCTTCCTCTCTGAAATCAATATAAATATATATATATATATATGTGTGTGTGTGTGTGTGTGTATACATTATTCAAGTTATTAAAGAAATGCTTCATAATTATAAAAAGTATGCAACTCAAGATCAACAACAACAAAAAATACCTTCATTTGAATCTCAAACATTTTTCCTACCTAAGCAATCAGATCATTATTAATGAAATCCAACTTTGACCAAAATACTTGATTAATGGTGAGAAATCCTATGAAAACAGTTACTTGTTTTGTGACTAAATATCAAAAGATAAGTTATATGACACATCGCTGCCAAAATAAGATTAAAATCTGTATTACTAGATTAGATGTTATAAAAATGTTTTCCTGTTTTATTATGTAACAAGTTAGGACTTCAGGTAGTATTTTTACTACTGTTGAGTTTCACAATGGCACAATTAGAATATCTCTAATTTATTCCTATATTTTCTTCTACTTTAAAAATAGGATACATTTGAGTAGCATAATGAACTGGCCTGTATAATAGTAATTGCAGCACTCAAACATTTACTATGTGCCAGATACAGTTCTAAGCACTTTACACATAGTAACTCCTTTACTCCTCACAAAGAGCCCTATGAGATAGATGCTTTGATCAACACAATGCAACATGAGGAGGCAGAGGCTTGGAGAAGGTTAAGTAGTTTTCCTAGCGCCAGCACTACAGTGGTACCCATACACTGATAAGTGTGACTTCATGTCACTGTGTTAGATTAACTCCTATTTTAGAGTATTTTATTTTAGTACTTTAAAGTACATTTCCTAAATTCCATTACCAACACCATTCAGCTTAAAAATTGGAGAACTCATCAACACCTCGCAATATATTAGGATAAAACTATTTACGGTTTAGGTACAGGCACATGAATGGTAAGCTGCATCCTCTGTTTTGTTGACACATTTCAGGAGTACAGTATGTAAGGTAGAATTGATAGCCCAGAAAATTTTCTCCTAAATTGTCAGAAAGGACTGTTAACAATTAATGCAAAAATAAACAAATTTTTACCAAGTATTGGAGATGCCATGTAATTGTTAAATAATGAGAACCCTCCCACTACCTCCAATTTTCCAAAAAGCCCAAACAATAAAATATGATGAAATCCATCTAAATATAAATCCTCAACACATTTAAGCAGTTTAGTTATGCTCATATTTTTATTCTAAACACAGTGAAGCTCAAATAAAAAAAAGCCCCTACAATGCCTTCCTTTGGCAAACAATGTTTTTTAACAGCCCACAGACTATTACATTTATTCCACCAAAATGCATAAACATTTTTAGTTCAGTATTTTGTTTCTTACTAACAATCAATGGCTTATTTGTGTGAGTTTTTTTTTTTAATGAGTATACAAAAGAAAACAAAAGCTGGAATCTGGAAAAACAAGGGTTCATATTAGTCAAAGATTTGCAATGAGAAACAATTAACATCTTCCATATAACTTTTTCTAAAAAACAGAACACTTTACAATCCCTTTGAAAAGGAAATGACATTTTAAATACAAAGACATAAAAATTTACTATAGCTCTTTTATGTGGTTTTTTTTTTAGTATTTACATTTCAACAATATTTAGAACAGCAATATTTTTCTCTCATAGCACGTTCACTCTTAAAATTTTAATGACAACTTTAAAATTAAGCTATATTTTAAAACTCATGGTTTCTTGCATGTCATGAACACATCTGATATGATCTGTGTAAGAAATCACTGAAAACAGCTCTGACCGGTTTGGCTCAGTGGACAGAGCAGTGGACAGAGAGTCAGCCTGCGGACTGAAGGGTCCCAGGTTCGATTCCGGTCAAGGGCATGTACCTTGGTTGCGGGCACATCCCCAGTAGGGAGTGTGCAGGAGGCAGCTGATCGATGTTTCTAACTCTCTATCCCTCTCCCTTTCTCTCTGTAAAAAATCAATAAAATATATATTTTTTTTTTAAATCACTGAAAACAAATCAGACCTCTTACAAAAAACAGAATGAGATCCATGTCAGGTAACCGAGGCATGATTATAATTACGTCAACTATAATTAGTTCTCAATATTTAGGTTTGATGTACTATTTTCTTCCTTAGTTACTAACGATCATTCTTTTTACGTTCTTATTAGAAATTCATCTTTGTTAGAAAATATACCAAAAGAAACAACAGAATGTTTACCACAATATGGACTTTTTAAATACTCTGGGTGAAATTAGAATTCTTTGAGAGAAAAAGTATGTCCTTATATTTCAGAATGCTTGTACAAACAAAAAATTGAGCATACCTTTTAATAAGAGACTGACTGTTATTATACCAACAGACCATAAGCTTTAAAACTAAAGATGTGAATAAAAAGAATGGGGGTGGGGATTAAAGAAGTTACAGTGCTGGCAACAGAAGATTTCTTTCTTCTCATTCTAGTCAAGGACCAGACTCCATAATAACCAGAACAGAATAAACAAACTATTCTGGGCAGGAAGAAACAGAAAGAAGCAACTCTTAAATAAACAAAATGACCAAAACATACTGATAATATAAAATCACCTATCACATTCTGCACAATTTCCCATAAATCTGAAATAAGCTATTATTTTAACCAAAACACTATCACTGTTAACCACAGGGAGCATCATATACCATTAATAGACACTAAAGGCCAATATAAACTACAAATATCAACTTAAACCAAAAGAAAAGTATAAAGTTACAGAAAAAAATGTTCTTAATGCCTAAAACTTGAGTATGGAATAATAAAACCAAAGAGACAGACATTAAAGGAGGTACAAGATTTCAAAGTACATAGTCAGAGCTAAAGTAATGTTTGGGGAAAATCTTACATTAACAGGTTACGTGATTTAAGTTCAGTGGCACACAGTATACAATATATAAGAAATAACTAAAAACAGTTTGGTGCCCTAATGAAATTCTACATTTTGTTGTTGCTATTGTTCCACAAAGAAGGAAGAGGACCAATTTTTATTATTCCTAATAAAATATTAACAGGTGGCAACTGGCCTATAAACCGTGAATGCCATCAAGAACAAACTGATATATTCAAAGAATGCAACTCAAAAAATACTTTCTTGATGTTCATACCAAAACCTTTTCTAAGATAACCACCTCCTTCTTCAGGAAGAAAGTCTATTTCAATAACATAGTGGAAGGGGAGATATTAACACAAAGTATATTTCAATAGTACCAATAACTGCAGTGACTCTTGGAAAATCTCTTCCTGTAATTTACTTACCTCCACTGACTGTATCTTGTTCTTCACCTTCAGGAAATGCAACTTGGCTTGGCAAGCTATTCCTAGATCGAGTGACTGTCTCTAACTGGGAAGCCCGTCCCAATAAAGACAGCTCATCTAGCACCTCTCCTTCTTTGGCCTCGAGGTCTGATTTTGAAGTGGTTAAGGGTTTTATGCTTTCGGGTGCCATTAGCCTATTGGAGTCATTCAAACAGGCTGCTGTGCTACTGTCCAGACTCAGCACTCGGGCCCGAGTCTTGGCACTGTTTGTGCTAGAAGTCCGACGTGTTGTCCGCTTTTTGCCAGTTCCTTCAGGACCCAAATGAGCTTTGTGTGTGTGCTCGGGGTCAGTGCCCTTTTCTTTAGGGACATGTTTAGTCTTGAGAGCACTGTATCTTCCCTCAGGAGATTGACACGAATGAGAAGTGGTGCTAGAAGAGCTATCACTGCTGAACTGGTGAGCAGACTGAACACTCGATGCTCTGCTCAAGTCACTTTGGTCACTAGAGTCCTCATCGTGACAGAATATAGCACTGTGTGGCTTGGTACCAGAAACACCTCGAAAGGAAACATAGTCCCTATGCCGACTTGAATCAAAACTGCTGGCCCGTTTTTTCCCGGTCCGTCTCCTGCCTGACTTATGGGCAGAGGCCGTCCGGTGGATTAAGCTGGACGATTTAGGTCTTACATCCCCTTCCTTTTGCTTTCCACCGTCTTTCGCAACTTTGGAGTCCACTGGAACAGCAGACTTATCGCTCTGCTCCTCCTTGTCGTCGGCAGTTTTCCCCAGGGGCCCGTCCCCCTGAGAAGTGAATTCATTTGCATGGGGGTTTTTATTGGCTTCTTCCGACGCAGAGGGGCTGCGACCTCTCTGATTGTGCACATCATCAGAGGTACTCGGATCTTTGGCCTCTTGAACCTCATTGTTTGTACTCACTTCCAAGGCAGTCTTTTCACTACTAGTCCTGTTGTCACTGGAACAGCTCCTCTTATCCTCTGGTTCAGCACAGCATTCTTTTCTCCTCCCACTTTTCTTTCCCACTTTCGGAGACTCCTCGTGCTCTGACAAGAGGCTCTCTATGTGAGTTGAGCTAGTCTGTTCACTTTTATAGCTGCTGACAGTGCTGTTGGTGTCCCGGTCCGTTCCACTGCAATAGCTCTCTGTGGACCCACTGCTCCGTGTGCTCAGGCTCCTCAAGCTGTCCATACTTTTGTCTGCTTTCAAAGGTTTGCTCTTCCCACTTTTTGTAGGTGGCTGAGAATGACTGTTTTTCAGCTCAACAACAAGCTGAAATTCCCCAGATAAACGAGAATTTTCCACCAAGGATTCTTTGGATCCAGAATGAGGTTTGGAAGATTCTAACTCACTCACTGGATCTAACCCACGTCTTTGCTGATACAGAGGGAAGTCATTCAGTGAAGTATCTGGAAAAGCCACGGCAGAGCTGGAAGTCCGTGGTACACCTCGTGGCCGGTGATCTTTCCTATAAGAGTGTGAGTGTAAAGGGACGAGAGAAGCTACTTCTGTGTCACAGGCGCTGGACAGAGACTGATCGACGTGGTGGTGGCTGTGACTCGGCAGGCTCATTTTGTCGCTGCAGTCCCTTGGCAAGTCCTGTCCACAAGAGGATAAGGAAGGCTGAATGGAGATGAAGGAATCATTGGAGACCAGACGGAAGAGCTTCCGATCAGTTGCCAAATCTGTTTCAAACACATTTGGAAATGTTAACACAAATTCATGATCTACTTTTCTACTGTTTAACAATGGAAAGAATTCACAGCATACAGTTAATCAAGTATAAACAATTACTCAAGTAATTCACTAAAGGCCAGTCATTCCAAAGAGGCAGTCTCTGTTTCACAGCTGCACAAAGAAAGCATTCTATAATGAAATGAACTAATATCCTCAGAAAAGATCCTATAAATTATCAACAAAATCTACGAGGCAACAGCCCGATCCATGTGGTTCAGTAGTTGAGCGTCGGCCTATGAACCAGGAGGTCACAGTTGGATTCCTAGTCAGGGCACATGCCTGGGTTGCGGGCATGATCCCCAATGGGGGACATGCAGGAGGTAGTTAATCAATGATTCTTTCTCATGATTGATATTTCTCTCTCTTTCCCTTTCCCTTCCTCTTTGAAATCAATAAGTATACATACTTTTTTTTTTTAAATAAGAGGCAACAAAATACTATATTTAAAATGGACCGAGATATTTATGTGAGTCCTGATTCTAACTTACTAACTGGGTAACCCTGGATTACCTCTCTAAGCCTCTGCTTTCTCACTTGTAAAATGCAGTATCAATCTTACCCAGCAGTACCATTGACTAACTGAGATATGACATACATTTCTTAGCACGGTGTCTGACACAATTAACAGTAGCTATCATTATTTTATCTCATTAACATAACACAAAAATATTTTTAAAAAACTAATGATTAAAAAAACAAACCAATGAAAACCTAGTCATCAGAAACAGAAAAAAAAATAAATAAAAAGGCTGACCAATGCCAAACTAGATATAAGAAGATATCTTGTCCTAGTCGGTTTGGCTCAGTGGGTAGAGCGTTAGCCTTTGGACTGAAGGGTCCCAGGTTCGATTCCAGCCAAGGGCACATGTCCTGGTTATGGGCTTGATCCCCAGTACAGGGCATGCAAGAGGCAGCCAATTGGTGGTTCTCTCTCATCATTGATGTTTCTATCTCTCTCTCCATCTCCCTTCCTCTCTGAAATCAATAAGGAAATATAGATTTTTTTAAAAAAACACAAAAAACAGCCAAGGGAAAAGAAGAAAAAAAAAGAAGATATGTTGATGTTCATAATGATTGAAAAGATTAAAACAATTATGAGGCAAAATCCTGCATCTCCTTGCTTCATCGTTGATGCAACAATTACAAAATGCCTCATGAAAAAATATATATCCCCTTATGAGACTATTCCTTTAACCTTTCATTTAGGGAAGTGATTAGTGATTAGTGACTTAAGTTACCATATATATTATGTATGCAAATATAAATAAATCCATCTACCTACCTACACTGTAATTTATATTGAAATATGGCTTGACAACCAAACTGCACAATAGCTAATTTTCAATACACTTTTTAAAAAATATATATTTTATTGATTTTTTTACAGAGAGGAAGGGAGAGGGATAGAGAGTCAGAAACGATGAGAAAGAAACATCGATCAGCTGCCTCCTGCACATACTGGGGATGTGCCCGCAACCAAGGTACATGCCCTTGACCGGAATCGAACCTGGGACCCTTCAGTCCATAGGCCGACGCTCTATCCACTGAGCCAAACTGGTTAGGGCTTCAATACACTTTTGACAGACAAAAATGGTTGAGTCTCCTGTTAGTTCAATAAAGAGAAAAATTACTCTTATGTGTCATAACTGCATAGACAAACTATAATACTAGATTCTTTAGTAAGTCAACTTCTTCCAGTAGAATCTTAACAATAAAAGCACAAAAATTTCCCCTAAGATTAATATATAATAAGAATAAATTGTTAGAAATGTTTATGTACTTTAAAAAATTTTAAATCTAGATTATATCTGAATAATTAAAAACTTAAGAGTCTCTAGAATGTACCACAGAATTGTATTTACAAATGACCTATTAGGCTTTATCTCATGTTTTAAAGTCTTCAAGAAAAGTAAAATCCATGTTCTTTATCATTTGTCCAAAATAACTGTCACTATGCTTGGGGTCTTATACTCTCTAAAAACCAAAATTTTAAAATTAGCATTGTATTTACTTTTTTGTAATATGAAATTATAAAGTTATTTCTAAAAACTCTCTATGTATCTCTAACAACTATGGAATGTTGTGATATTCACATCTCAAGGTTATGAATTTTATAGAACAAAAACTGAACTGAACAAGTAGCTAAAAATTGCTAGTTCTAATATACAACAAAAGACTTTTTAAAAAATGCTAGCAATCAAAACCAACTACCTTCTAAGACATTAATAAAGCAGAAATTTAAGTTTTTCATTTTAAAAGACAGTCAAACTTACTTTAGCACATACAACATTGCAAAATAAATATACCATAAAAAGTTTAACTTTAGGTGGTTTTAGGAACCTTTTTAGTAAATATGCTTTCTTAGACATTTTTCTTATTGGTAGGAATATAGTCAAAGACAGGCTTAAATCAATACAAAAAGATACTATTTTTCATATAATTAATTTTTTTCCCAATGATTGTTACTAGTGCTGTTTAGGACAAGAAAGACATGCTCATATTCTGCTCATAGTGGTAAAAATTGGTGTAACCTCTGTAAAGAAATCAGGCAATACAGCCAAAAGCCTTTCAAAAGTATATTCACCCATGGTCAGTAATCGATTTCTAGAGATTGCTGCTAAAGGATAAATTAAAATATGCATATAAGGTTTTAGCAAAAAATTATTCAACTCAGGTTCTTATAAAACTTCTTAAAACACAAAAAGTATAAAAATCTCCAATTAAAAAAAAGGATGAAAAAATTATGATGGTCTATTGACATGCAAGCACTAAAAATGTTTTTAAATTATCTACACTAAAAAAGAGAAAGATGTAAATTGACTGTACCTTCGTGACGCCCACCAGCCAATCAAGAGTAAGCATGCAAATTAACCCAACAAAAATGGGGGGTTAGTTTGCATACACAGGCGCTGAGTGGCCGGAGGCGGAACGCTTGCGTCATCACCATGGCGACGACGCAGGCATTCTGCGCCGCCCCAGCCACTCCGGGCCTCTGGGCACCGTGGGAAGGCGGAAAGGCAGCTCCAGGTCGGAGCAAATGCGGTGCCGGCAGCCAGGGGAAGGAAGGCCCATTCTTGCACAAATCTTCATGCATCGGGCCTCTAGTGTATTAATATGAGAAAATACTTAAGTAAAATTATATATTAGAATCTGTAATAGTTCAAAAGAATACTTAGGGTATGTGTGCATGTTTGTGGGGATGTTAAAAGTAATATATCATATTTAGCCATACAAAGGAATCAAGTCCTCATATATGCTACAACATGCCAAATAAAAGCAGCACACACAAAAAGCCACATATTGTAAAACTAGAGGCCCGGTGCACGAAATTCATGCACGGAGGGGGGTTGTCCCTCAGCCCAGCCTGTACCCTCTCCAATCTGGGCCTGGTACAGGGGTGGGGGCCAGCTGGTTTGCCCTGAAGAGCGTCCCGGATCAGGTGGGTGTTCCCTTGGGGCGTGGGGCGGCCTGAGCGAGGGGCCTGTGGTGGTTTGCAGGCGGGCCACGCCCCCTGGCAAGCAAGCAGAGGTCCTGGTATCTGGAATTTATTTTCCTTCTACAATTGAAACTTTGTAGCCTGGAGCGGAGCCAAGCCTGGGGCTCCCTCCGAGGCTGCTGGCAGCCATTTGTGTTGGGGTTATAATTGAAACTTTGTTGCCTTAAGCGGGTGGGCCCGGCCAGGGTGTGCGGAAAGCTATGCTTCCCCTGTTGCCGGCAGCAACCCTGGCCTGCTCTCTCAAGCTCCATTCTGCCGCCATTTGTTTGAATTTGTTTACCTTCTATAATTGAAACTTTGTAGCTTGAGTGGAGGCTTAGGCCTGGCCAGGGCAGGCGGAAAGCTTGGCTTCCTCTGTTACCTAGGAAACCTTGCTCTCTGTGGCTGTAGCCATCTTGGTTTGGGTTAATTTGCATACTCGCTCTGATTGAACAGTGGGTGTGGCTTGTGGGCGTGGCTTATGGGTGTGTTGGAGGTATGGTCAATTTGCATATTTGTCTATTATTAGATAGGAGGATCCCATTTATATGAAATGTCCAGAATAGGCAAATGCATAGACAAAAAATTGATTAGTAGTTGCCAGGGGCTGGCTGAAGAAAGAAATGCGGAATATAATGGGTTTGGCTTTCTTTATGACATAATGAAAATATTCTGGAATCAGATAGTGGTGATGGATGCGCAACCTTGCAAATATACTAAAATCCACTAAATTTTACACTTTAGAAGGGTGAATTTTATGGTATGTGGATTATATCACCATAAAAAATAAGAAGAAAAAAGTGATACACCAAAAAATATTAACAGTTAGCTCAGTGGCAGAAGTGTGAATTATTTTCTTCTTCATACATAACTATATTTTTTTTAATTAACACATATTACTTTTATAAACAAAAATCACATTCTCCTTCTCTCTTCTGGATCATCCCCATCTAATGTAATAAAAGGATAATATGCAAATTAACCACCACTCTGTTACAAAGCTGGCGGTGCTGGCGTCACTCTGTTACAAAGCTGGCGGCGCGGGCAGGACGCTGGCGTCATCGCCCCAGCAACGAGGCCGGCATCCCGCGCCCTGGCCATGGAAGAAGAGAGGGCGTCTGGGCAGGCAGCACACCCCCAGCCCCGCGGACACAACGCAGGGCTGGGGGTGTGCTCCCAGCGGCCGCCACACGGCTCGGAGTACACCCCCCCCACCCCAGCGGACACAACACAGGGGGCCTCTGCGCGTGCGCTGCAGAGGAAACACCCTTTCTGACCGCTCATTGGCTAAGCTCCCCGTACACCACTCGCAGTGTTCTTGGTAACTTGGGTAATAAGAATCCAAGAAGGTGATCTAGGGTTTTCCCACCTCACTCCTGGAGGAAAAAATGAAGGTCCGCTGCTGGAGGGGCTAAGAAATGTCATATCCTGCCCTAGCCAGTTTGGCTCAGTGGATAGCCTCGGTCTGCTGACCGCAGGGTCTGGGTTCGATTCTGATCGAGGACATGTACCTAGGTTGCAGGCTCCTCCCTGGCCGGGGCCCAGGTCAGGGCGCATGCAGGAGGCAACCAATCAAAGTGTCCCTCTCACATTGATGTTTCTCTCCGTCTTTCCCTCTCTCTTCCAAGCTTTCTAAAAATCAATGGAAACATATCCTCAGGTGAGAATAAAAAAAAAAAATAAAAAGAAAGAAAGGAAGGAAGAAATGTCATATCCTGTGAAAGAGACATCTTGAAAATGCCTAAAGAAAGTTGTCATTTTTTCGTGGTGAAGGGACTGGAGTCAGTGTTGATGAAAACACCTTGGCGGCTGCAGCGGCCAGCAGTGGCAGCAGCAGCAGGGTGATGGGGCTGGCGCCTTCCCCTGATCAGCCCAGTTGCCTCCCGCAGAGGGAGGCCAGACTACTGCTTAGGCCCACTCCCCATGGGCCATTAGTAGGACATCCCCTGAGGACTCCCAGTCTGTGAGAGGGGGCAGGCTGGGCTGAGGGATCCCCCCGCCCCAGTGCACAAATTTCGTGCACTGGGCCCCTAGTCAATTATATAAACACACACCAAGCTGTTATTTCTCCTACCTATTCTAACAAAATCCAAATCTTCCCTTTATCCTCACTTTCCCTCTAGCACCTGGTATTTTTGATCCCCTTTACAAAAGAGTAGTCTATATTAACTGTTTTCAATTTCTTCTCCTCTAATTCTCTCTTACATGTATTCCAATCCCACTCATTAAGATGCTTATCAAAGTTGCCAACAACACTGTTAAATTCAATGGTCAAGTCTCAGCTGCTTATTAGCAACATTTGACAAAGTTGATCATGATTCCTTTCCCTGCAACACTGGATACAACACTGCTGGTTTTCCCTCTACCTCACCAGTTGTTATACTCAGCCTCCTGGTCTTACTAAGCTGAAGTGGTTCAGAGCTCAATCCTTGGAACTTGCATTTTTCTATCCGTAATCTCTCTTTTCTAGAGAAAACTCATTCATTTTCCTGGCCCCATGATAATAAAATTCAGAAATACCTGTAACCAGTTCTTCTACCCAGCCCCCTACTCTTATGGGGATGGACTAAATAAAGTTCTGATCTTGAGTCGGGAAGATGTGAATGAGGCTGGAGAGGGCAATCTCTCCTTAGAAGTGAAAAAGAAGAGTGCACCTTTCCACATGCTCAGTTTTCTCCTAATTACCCTGAATCACGCTGATAAAACAAGTGCCAGCTAATCAACTAACCAACTAACGAAAGGTCAATGTCCTGTAAATCTAAACCACCCAGAGAAACCGAAAGAGCCTCAACTGATACTTAAGCCAGAATGAATAATTGCCACTAGGTGGTGCCAAATCGTAGCCAAGACTAACAGATTTGGAACAGGGAGCCAGGCCACCTAACTCCAAGCTGGCCAACCATGCAGGCTTGCTTTGTTATAAACTTCATAATAACACAACCTTACAGTTGACATGATGAAACTTTTTGGTATTTATACACTGAAAACTCCCAATTTCACAACCTGAACCCAGACTTCTTACCTGATATCCAGACCTATGTAATTATCTATTAACTAGAGGCCTGGTGCACGAAATTCATACACTTGGGGTGGGGGCGGTCCCTCAGCCTGGCCTGTGCCATCTAGCAGTTGGACATCCTTAGCGCTGCCGCAGAGGCGGGAGAGGCTCCCGCCACCGCCACTGCACTCGCCAGCCATGAGCCCAGCTTCTGGCTGAGCGGTGCTCCCCCTGTGGGAGTGCACTGACCACCAGGGGACAGCTCCTGCATTGAGCATCTGCCCTCTGGTGGTCAGTGCGCATCATAGTGACCGGATGTTCCGCCATTTGGTCGATTTGCATATTAGCCTTTTATTATATAGGATTACTGCTGCTTAGAGGTCTAACAGCATCTCATACCTGATATGCCTAAAACTGAACTCCCTATCTCATCCTCCTGCTCCCACTTCTCACACTATTGTAAGTGATTTATTCCCAGTACTTAAATTAGTGCTGAGTATGTAATAAATACTAGCTATCTGTTATATTTAAACTATGTGGGAAAATGTTATACGATAAAAGCAAGTGATAAACCTACATGAAAATAGAATAGTATAGCATTAAAAACATAATTCAAAACTAGATTGCCACTTTGTAGCTGTGTGATTTTGGTGCAAGTTTCTTGTAACCTCTCTAAGCCATGATAAGTTCATCTGTCCAGTGAGAATGAAAGTATTAACATTAAATGCTTAAAGATTAAATGGGTGAATGTGTATAAAGCAGAAGTGGGGAACTTTTGCTGCCAATGCCATTTTGATATTTATAACATCATTCACAGGCCATACAAAATTAACAACTTAAAAATTAGCTTACTATTTGGTTAAACATTTAATTAACTCACCCCTAATGCTTGGCAGGACCAGACCAAATGATCTCTTGGGCCTTATCTGGCTCTTGGGCCAGATATTCCCTATACCTAATAAAGGCTGAAAAGAAGACCTAAACCAGGGGTTAACAAACGAAGGCCTATAGGAGTCAGGTGATACAGCCATGCCCACTCATTTATGTGTTATTTATGTCCTCTTTCACTCTACAATGCAGAGTTCAGTAGTTACAAGAGAGACCATATAACATACAAAACGATCTGACCATTTATAGAAAAAGTTTACTGACCCCTAATCTAGATAACAACTTGTTAGTGAATGTTAGACATCATTATTTTAGTCATTATGTATCTGCAAGGGTATGTTTGTGTATATATAATTCCTAAGCTGCCACACTACAAAATTCTTTCTTCCCAGATAGAAAATAAAAAGACATATGACCCTTAAATGCACTAGCCCTTGTACAATACCTAGTTTTTGAGACATTCTGGTAATTAAATATTATAAAAAGGGATACTGTAATTCTCAAATGGATCAATTCATCTTTACTTTTTGAGAAAATAGTTTCCACATAATACAATATGTTCAAGAGTATTTTTTGGCAGGGAGTAGTTAGCAGGGGTAGCCCACAAAAACAAATAAACAATGATGTGGTACTATAATTCTAAAACAGCAGGATTACAGTGATAAACTTAAAATTCCAAGTACCAGAAACAAAATATAGTTGTAGGAACTGGACCTGTATTAATGGTAAAATGTCATAACTTCGTGATCTATTTGTAATTTCATAAATAAGTTTCATAATTAAATACAGGAAATTTAACAGCCTGTCTACCTACCCCCCCCCCCCCAGGCTAATAATAACAACAGGCTAGAAATAGACAATTTTCTGTCTCACTGATTATAACCTGGAATAATCTCCACTTAAAATTCAGGATGACACATCCATCCTTTCATGTTTGAAAATTAAAAATCAAACATAAAAATGTGGCAGTTTTTACAAAAAAGAAAAACTCGAAGAAAATCCAAAATATTCATTTATAATTGAGTTGAATAAGGAGGGGGAAAAAATCACTTGAAGCCAAAATTTATATTAAAAATATGCTAGAGGAGGCAGGCACCATGCTGGAGGCAAACATAGTTTCTCAGAAACTCCAACAGCAAGTTATTTCTCCATTAAAGCATATTGTTGAACAAGATATGAAGCAGCTGGCATTTAGAGGTCACACTGAATGGAAAAATAACAGTTTTATATACTAGGTTATCATTAAGCTAGGCAAGATGCTCTGACCAACTAAAGGAATAGCAGATTCTTATCTCCCATCTCATATTCACTCTAGGGCCGTGGTCAGCAAACTGTGGCTCATGAGCCACATGCAGCTCTTTGGTCCTTTGAGTATGGCTCTTCCACAAAATACCACAGCCTGGGCGAGTCTATTTTGAAGAAGTGGCGTTAGAAGAAGTTTAAGTTTAAAAAATTTGGCTCTCAAAAGAAATGTCAATCATTGTACTGTTGCTATTTGGCTCTGTTGACTAATGAGTTTGCCGACCACTGCTCTAGGGCATATGCTCATAAAACTTGTCTCTTCATGTTTAGTTGGCAGAACATGTATAACTAAATTCCAGAAAGCTAAAAGTACTTACAGCACTCTGTTTTATTATCCTATTAAATAATTTTATTTTAAAGTTTCTTTTAAAAACAATTATTAAATTGTTATAAAGTTCTGCCAAAATGTGAGCAGTATATTCTACAAACTCACCCTGATCCACACAATATATGTCACTGTGAGATATAATGTTCTTACCTTGTTCTTCACTTCCTTCCTTACAAAGACTAGAGCTCTGGCCCAGACTTAAACTGATGTCATCAGAAGTCTTAGCAGTATCTGTATCTCCTACAAAGTTAAGAGAAACATGTGAAGTTATTATATTAAAAGTAATGACTGTACACTGGCATAACAAGAAAGGACATCAAGGAGTACAATAGATATCTACTATACTAGTTCACTACATGCCATGTCAGTATTCTCTAGCTACAAAAGAAGTAGACTATCAGACCACATAATTATTCTAATAGCACTAAAAACCAAACAATATGGAAAGCTTTATATTGTTAGCTAATAAAACTATTTCTTTTAAAAGAAGCAGTTTTGGGTTTTTTTTAATGAAAATTGAACTTGAAACAACATAAATTTCCCAGGGTAAATTAGTAAGCTAAAAAATTGTAAGATTAAAATAATATAAATGTATTTGAAATCCTATATAATAAAAGCCTAACATGAAAATCAACCAAACAGCGGAATGACCGGTCGCTATGATGCGCACTGACCACCAGGAGGCAGACGCTCAACGCAGGAGCTGTCCCCTGGTAGTCAGTGCACTCCCACAGGGGGAGCGCTGCTCAGCCAGAAGCTGGGCTCACAGCGAGCGAGCACAGAGACAGTGGCAGGAGCCTCTCCGCCTCTGCTGCAGGCAGGTGGTAAGCAGCAAGGGGTTCCAGACTGTGAGAGGGTGCAGGCCGGGCTGAGGGACCCCCCACCCCAGTGCACGGATCTTGTGCACCGGGCCTCTAGTAAATGTATAAAATAAAAGGCATATTATCAGATATATAGAAAAACATTTTCCCTTTCTTATTGCATCCAATTTAAACGTTTCACATTAAATTACTCCGTTTTCCATGAAACTCACTAAAACCCACAAAAGTATTTTCCCTCAAGGTGAGGAAGTTTAGTAGTACAAAATTTACAATTAATGCAATGTAATGCAAATGGTCAAATACTTTTGTGAAATTTGAATGATGAAAAGGGAACACAATTTAAATCAAGTAACCTTTACTGTAAGAAACATAATTTTATCTACAAAATAATTTCAAGAACAATTTTATTACATGTGAATATAAAATGCTCAGTTATCTTTATTACAACCAAAAAGGAAAATCAGAGACAACTTTCAAGTTAGATCATGTCTACCTTTAATAGTTGTTGCTGTTCCAAGACGAGAGGAACCAGATCCAATCTGAAAAATGGCATGAAACAAGTAAAACTAATTAAAATGATAGTTCTTTGTCGTTATCAAAATACACTAGCAAGATCATCAAGCAAAATTATTATCAAAACATATAATCAACCACTTTTATCAATATTAAAAGATACCATTTAGGCATTTCACATCAGAGTCATAGGCCTGTTTGCTGTAGCACATACTGTGTGTACATTACAGGTGTGCTGGGACACTGAATTCCTGAGTCCCTCTGTATGCTCAGGATTCATGGAACCCCCCAGGGTAGGATGCCTCCAACCTCAAGCAATCTATGCCATATAATTATTATTATTATTTTTTAATCCTCACCCAAGAAATCAGGATATTTTTCCATTGATTTTTTTTGAGAGATTGAAAAGAAGGGGGGGAGGGGAGAGACAGAGAGAGAGGGAAACATCGATGTGAGAGAGACACATAGACTGGTTGCCTCCAACATGAGCCCTGACCTGGGGTAGGGACTGAACCTGCAACCCAGGTATGTGCCTTTGACTGGGAATTGAACCCAAGACCCTCCAGTGCGTAGGCCGATGCTCTAACCACAGAGACATGCCAGCCAGGGCCAATTATCATTTTTTATATTGCATCATGATATGTTCATGTTATAAACAAAAGCAAAATTAGGTAGTGAGTCTATGTGAAATAAATTCAGACTGATCAGAACATATAAAGGGAAGATTTGGAGGACAAAACAATATATCCCAAAAAGATCAATCTAAATCTTCAACTGTCAAACTGTTAAATCAATATGTACTTTCCTCGGTTCCAGACAAAAAGTAAGTACTTCTTTGTATATTGCTATAACGTATTTTAAAATAATTAAAAATTAAGACATCTATGAAAAATGAGTTTTTAGCACAAACAGAAAACTAAAATCTACTGAACTTTTAATGCTTACATTAAAGACTAGAGGCCCAGTGCATGATTGAATCATGCACGTATAGGGTCCCCTACACGCTTTCGCTTTTCGCGGTGGAGCTGGGTGCCTGTCCGCTGGTGCACCAGGCCTTTCAGAAGCCTCCGGCTCGGCGGAGGCTTCTGAAAGGCCTGGTGCCGGAGCCAACAGGCACCCAGCTCCCCCACTTTTGATGGTCCGCGGCCGCTGAGGGGGGCTACCCTGCTGTTGAGAGGCGCAGGGGGCGGAACTTCCGCCCCCTGCGCCTCTCAACGGCCGCTGAGGGGGGCTGCCGCGGATCTGGCCGTTGAGAGGCGCAGGGGGCGGGAGTCCCGCCCCCTGCGCCTCTCAACAGCAGGGTAGCCCCCCTCAGTGGCAGCGGATCCGTGCCTCTCAATGGCTGGATAGGCCACCCCGAGTCCCACCCCCCAGCCTCCCGCCGCCCAATCGTGGGCGTAGCGGAGTGATGGTAATTTACATGTTACTCTATTATTAGATAAGATGGTATAACACTTCCCTAAAATTTCACAACCATCATTTATTTTACTACTATAAAAATTATGTAAAAAAATACCACAAATTCCATAAACACCTTAAGGAAATAAAATATAACAACATGACAATTACTAAATCAACAAGTCTCAGTAACTCTTTCTCTAATCTGTTTTCAAGGGAGTCAAGAAGAAAACACTCAAGCAAATTTAACATCTTATCTAATAAAAGCGGTAATATGCAAATTGACCATCACTCCAACACACAAGATGGCTGCCCCCATGTGGACACAAGATGGCAGCAGGGGAGGGCAGTTAGGGGTGACCAGGCCAGCAGGGGAGGGCGATTATGGGTGAGCAGGCCAGCAGGGGAGGGTAGTTGGGGGCGACCAGGCCAGCAGGTGAGGGCAGTTAGGGGCGACCAGGCCGGCAGGTGAGGGCAGTTAGGGGCGACCAGGCTGGCAGGGGAGGGCAGTTGGGGACGACCAGGCCGGCAGGGGAGGGCAATTAGGGGCGACCAGGACGGCAGGGGAGGGCAGTTGGGGAGGACCAGGCCTGCAGGGAGGACAGTTAGGGGCAACCAGGCTGGCAGGGGAGTGCAGTTAGGGGCAATCAGGCCGGCAGGGGAGCAGTTAGGCGGTGATCAGGCTGGCAGAGGAGTGGTTAGGGGGTGATCAGGATGGCAGACAGAAGAGGTTAGGGGCAATCAGGCAGGCAGGCAAGCAGTTGGGAGCCAGCAGTCCTGGATTGTGAGAGGGATGTTCCAGATTGGAGAGGGTGCAGGCTGGGCTGAGGGGCACACACACACACACACACACCATGCACGAATTTTGTGCACCGGGCCTCTAGTCTTAGAATAAAATTAAAAACATTCAAATAATATTTTGTATTTTACTAAATCTTTCCTTTCATTGATTCAACTGAACAGAAGTATACAATAAAAAATTAACTCAAAATATAAGTTAATAATGACTTCGAAGGAGCAAGAGGGACTTTCTTCATCTAGATGGCAATTAAATATATACTGTATATATATATGTGTGTGTGTGTGTGTGTAAAATACCACTTAAGATATGTATACTATATAAAAGTTATATGGCAGTGAATGATAAGTAAAAATATGCATACATAAACATGTTAAAACTACTAATAAATTCTTGATATAGCCAATAAAAATGAACTTTGCAATATATTTAACTGTTGATTAAACTGTATGCTCAGCAAAAAAATGTACTTACTGTGAAAACTCAGTTAAAAATAAGAATATCAATAAAAGATATTAATAAATAATCAAAAAATTATTAATCAGCAAGATAAACACCAAATGACTATTACGGACAGGAGAACTTCTGAGACCAACATCAGGAATAGAAAAAAAAGCAAAATAAAATCACACAGGTTTCTACCTGGTTGCTTGGGTCTAGGCCTGCATAAGAATTTCTTGAACTGCAACCAACTGGTGGTGTGGCCTCTCGAATGAACTCGGACATTTCAATACCTCCACCAGGATCACTGTGGGAAAGAATGAGAAAGAGAGTAACTGCCATTATTCCGCCACCAATGGCTTTCTTTTTATTATTTTTTCTATAAAAGAGGTTCTGGTTTTTAATAGAGCAAATGGCAAAAAAGGAATGATCATTCTTCATTTATAAGTCTAATAATTTGAACTATTTTATAAACCATAAAATATTTTCACTCCTTGAAAATACTTAAAAACACTCTCTCAAATTGTCTACACTCAATCAACATTAGAAACTGACCTTAATTACAATTATAATAGGCACACCAAACAGGGTACATATTTTGTGATGTGTGTCATATAAACACTAGCAAAGAAATGATTCACCTTTTGTTTCCTAAGAGCAAAGAGAAATCAGCCATTGTAAACACAGCAAGTAATGAGATCTTACACCACTCTCAGGACCAGTCTGAGCTGTGCGACACAATGATGGGCATGCAAAAGAACAGTCATCCTGGTCAAGCAACTTGTATCTGTTTGTTTTTTAAGTTATCAGCACTTAACTGGAATACTAACTTGTTTTATATAACTGGAAACCTAAAATTGTGTGTAGGAGTTAGGAGTTAGAAGGCTTAAGTTAAATAAAATGATGCTCACTATATAGTAACAACAGGTATTAGATAACAGAGAGAAAAGTTCTAGGTTCAAAAAACTGGGGAGGTCCCCATATAGTCCTTAAAGATAATGGGATCCCCCAAATTAGGAAAAGCGATCACACCAATTTCTTAAAAATGTATAAAGTTCCTTAGGAACACAACTTTTAGAACAACTCGGGCCTACAATTTGTCATAATCTTATTTTTTGCCCAAAGTTTTTTATTTATTCTATCTGGCATATACAGAGTTAAGTACTCAATAAATTTTTTTAGCTATTATTATCAAGGATAAAAGTCCTGGGATATATGCTAGGCGTTATAGTGGTTATAAACTATTTTGCCATCCAACACTTAATTCAGCCTTTTCATTAACAAAACAAACAAAAAAGCAACCTAAAATTCTTCTGGTGAACCACCTCATCCCAAACTCTCATATGGCTTTGGGTGAGGCTGACCCATCCTCAGTGAGTTCTACTAACCAAAGTCAATCAGCAGGTCCTATTCTCTTGGTGATAGAGCAGTTCTAGAATAAGCACATGCATGACCCAACTCAAGCTAGCCTGAATCAGGCCAGGAGTGTTCTATTGTTGAGAAAAGACATTTATCTCTCTCTGCTAGTCTTAATGTAGCTGCTTTTTTTCTTTTTTACAACTACAAGGGGAGAGCCTGTCTAAAAAGCCAATGAAAAGAAAAGGTCACAGCCTGGTGAAGGGAACAGGACCACAAAGTGATTGTTTAAAACCACCCCTTGAAATCACACATTTGAAGACATCCTTTACATATAGATTTTTTAGTAATGTGAGCCATAATTCCCTTAGCCTGTTTGCGTGGGGTATTCTGACAGCTGCCATCAAAAGATATGGGCAAAATATAATTTGCTTACAAGTGTTGCTTCCACTTAAGTATTTATCACGATATCATATGTAGTGTTTTTATTAATGGTTTCATAACTATCAGATCCCTATTTGCTTAAGGGTTCCTAACTCTAGGCCACCAACTATAGTTAGGTAATATTCAATGAGGAAAATTAGCTTTCTAACTTGCTATCCATTTATAAAAATAAAGCATATTGTAAATCGGTTACAAATCTGATGACCAATTCAGCATACAAATGTCCATGTGTGAGAAAAGGGGAACGTGCTCAAGTTTGTTAGTTGTTTGGTGTTAACTCATACAAGACATACAGGCCATGATGAGGAATATTTTTCTAACTTGGTAAGACCTTAAGTGAGTATATAGAGACAGCTATTACCATACTGAAGTAGTGATGAGTAATATCCAGCAACATTACTCTATCTCCACTGGAATGCATTCTCTAAGTCAGATTCCATGAAAATCAGAAGATGGAGGGCAAGGTAAAGACTAAGGAAAAAAATATACAACACCAGAGAAAGGAAAGAGAGCCCTCATCTTGCCTAGTTTATATACGTCAACTTTACTGATATATAAATTACAGATCATCCATTTAAACTCTGCAATTCAACAGCTTTTAGTATATTCCTAAAGTTGTGCAACCATCACCACAGTTAATGTTAGAATATTTTTATTCTCCAAAACAAACCCCTTTAGCTTTTACCACCCTCCCCCATTCCCATCCTGCCAAGGCCTAAGTAGCCACTAATCTACTTTCTGTCGCTATAGATGCCTATTATGGACATTTCATATAAATGGAATCATATATTATGTGGTCACTTGTAACTGGCTTCTTTAACTTAGCATGTTTTCCAGGCTCACCCATATTGGAGCATGTATCAGCATTTTATACCTTTTTATGGCCTAATAATATTCCATTTAATGAATAAAACACATTTTGCTTATTTAGTCATCAGTTGATAATCTTGCCTAGTTTTTTGTTGTTTATTTAAGGTTGTTGATTTTTATTGATTTTAGAAAGAGAGGAAGGGAGAGGGGGGAGAGAGACAGAGAGAAAAACATTGATGTAAGAGAGAAACATCTATTGGCTGCCTCCTGCACATCCTGAAACCTGGGCAGGTGCCTTGGGCAGGAATGGAGCTGGAGACCTTTTGGTGCAATGAGCCACATGGGCCAGGGCAATCTTGCCTAGTTTTATACATTATTTTTGACAGCAAGTCCAAATGATTATAATCTGAATGTATTATTATTAATTAAAATAAAAGCAAATATTTACTAAGTAGTACATTCCAGTCATGGGAACATGTGCTCTATTTGCATTTTCTCATGAAGTATTCTCTTAAAACCTATGATTTAACAGATGAAAAAACTAAAAACGGGAGGGTGAAAAAACTTGGCTAGCATCTCAGAGGAGCAAACAACATACACTGGTATGCGGAGTTCAAGTGGGAAGGGAGGATAAAAATAACACTTACACAGCACTCTACACTGTTATATCTGTTTTTTGTTTTTTCCCACACAAACCTGAATGTAGGCACTCAAAACCGTAAAGACTGAGAAAAGATTTGAACACCAGGTCTGCACAACTCTAAAACTCACAGTCTAAGATACCATTACTGCCTTTCAACAGACAGACACTGAAGTTCTCTTTCCATCTCAAAACCAGAAATAAACACCATCATCTGGCAAGTTTCTTAACCTCAGCAATGTTGACATTTGGGGCCACGTAATTCTTCATTGTGGGGACCATCCTGCACATAGCAGCATCCCTGACCTCTACAAACTAGATGCCAGTAGCACTCCCCGTAGTTGTGATAAGCAAAAATGTCTTCAAATAATGTCTCTTAGGGGGTAAATCACCCCTGGATGAGAAACAATGTTGGCCAACATTGAGTGAGAAGAAGGTATTAAGGAAGCGAAAAAGATGAAGAAAACAATAAATGACTCCTTTAAAAAAATATCCTCTAGCAAAATTATTATACCTCTCTCTTCTCTATAAATTTAGAAGCAGAACTCTTAGCCAGCCACAGGTATACTAAATATAGCTAAACATATAAAACAGCTGAGTAAGAATTTTCTTTATTGGCAAGACTTGCCGATTTTCAGCAATGGAGAGTTTTAGCACATACCTGGAAAGCATAGTAGTTTAAAATTCTCACAGAAGCAAAATGGTCAACTGTAGTAAGCAATACACCAAATTTGACCTTTATGTCTTAAATTCCCCATCTGTTAAAAAATATATACCAGCCAAAACCGGTTTGGCTCAGTGGCTAGAGCGTCGGCCTGCGGACTGAGGGGTCCCAGGTTCGATTCCGGTCAAGGGCATGTACCTTGGTTGCGGGCACATCCCCAGTAGGGGGTGTGCAGGAGGCAGCTGGTCGATGTTTCTCTCTCATCGATGTTTCTAGCTCTCTATCCCTCTCCCTTCCTCTCTGTAAGAAATCAATAAAATATATTTTAAAAAATATATATATACACACACACACACACACACACACACACACACACACACACCAGGTACAGGACAAGGCAGAAAAGAAAAAGGATAGAGTCTAATATGAATTATAAAGGAGACTTCACGAACTAATTTGTTGATTATTAGCACCATTAACTACTCAGGTTTTCATCAGAAACATCCCAGCACCATTGACAAATATAGATTACAGTGTTGTTCATAAAAGTATGACTACATAAAAACAAAGTTCCTAAACAAAATAAATTTCAGAAAACTTAGCCTAAAATTCACTTGCATACAGTTTAAATAGATCCTTAATTTATAATACTGTAAGCATTACTGCCATGAGAAACAGAGAAAATATGGTTTATCTCCTAAATGTTTTTGTTCAAATCATAAAATTCTAAGTGTAATTTCCTCTGCGGAAACATTAGAAACGTAATACAAACAATGGCTTTGCCTCTTCCTATAAGATACAGATTTAATAAGCATTTTTTAACTGCTGCACCACAGTCAAAGAAAACCATCATTCATGCATGCAACAAACTGACAGCTATTATGTAGTAAGCACAGAGATAAGCTCTGAAAATAAAAGTATAGATTTTCTTGTTCATGTCTTTTCCTCAGAAAAAAATGTGAGTCACAAGGTGGGAAGGTGGGGAAAGGGAGATATCAAAAACAAAAATCTATAACAAAGACCCTATTTGATGGTGAAATTTAAAAACACTTTAAACTTAGAAAAACACATGGATGTACACTAATACTACTTCAATTTAACCATGTGCTAGAAGTCATAGCCGATGAAAAAGTTAAACAAGAAGTATAAGGACTAGAAAGGAAGAAATAAAACATCATTTACAGAAAATCAAGAAAGAAACTATAAAGTTTCATTGTTAATAGGGAGTTTAATAAAGTTGCTGGATACAAAGTAAACTGCTACATTCATTTAAAGGGGAAAAACAAAAAAGTATTTATTAAAAAATTTATAATAGCAAAAAAAGTATAAAATAATTTGGCTAATTTAACAAAAGCTATATAAATAAACCTTTTAATGGAAAAATAATAAATCTTTACTGAAAGACCTTAAAAAAGACTAAATAAATGGAGAGATTCAATTTGGTAAAGATAGTAATTCAATTTAATTCCAATAAAAATCCTAAATTCTCATTTATTCTTTGTTATAACTGTAATATGGTCTATGGGCACTATTAGTTCCATGAGTACTAATAGTACTACGAGTACTATTATTTGCCTCATCATTCAGATGAGGAAGTCAAGCCATACAAAACTTAGTAACTCCTCCAAGATCATACAATCAGGAAGTGATTCAAGCCCCCACACATTAAGTGCAGAGTCTACATTCCGTTTGCTTACCCGCTATACAAGAGTACGCATCCTAACAGAAACAGAATAAACTTAAGAAATATTCAGAACTCATTAGAAAAAAAAACCTGAAGTTTTACAAGGCATAACAGACAAGTGAATAAGTGAGTATACACACCAGGTCCCTATTTAAAGGTTGCATTCTCTCCAGATTTAATCGAATTATCATCAAAATTCTAATGGCATTTTCTGGAGGATGAGCACACAGGGGACATCTCACAAAAATCTAAGCTAGTATATGCATGAGAAAACCAAGATAACATTGAAAAAATACACTGAGTGGCGAGATTATTATGATCTCTGAACACATAATAATCTGGCCACTCAGTATGTGTGTGTGTGTGTGTGTGTGTGTGTGTGTGTATACATATATATACATACATATATATGTATATGTATATATATATGTATACACATATGTATATATGTGTATACACACACATATATGTATATATGTATACATATATGTATATATGTATACATATGTATATATGTATACACACATATGTATATATATGTATACACACATATATATGTATACATACATATATATGTATGTGTATGTGTATGTGTATATGTATATGTGTATGTATATGTATATTAGAGGCCCGGTGCATGAATTCATGCATGGATGGGGTCCAGCAAGCCTGGCCAGGGGGAGGGGACATGGGTGGTTGGCCGGCTTGCCTGCTGGTCGAACTTCTGGTCGAGGGGACAATTTGCATATTAGCCTTTTATTATATAGGATATACACTGAGTGGCCAGATTATTATGCGTTCAGAGATCATAATAATCTGGCCATTCAGTGTATATTGAAGAGGGATTCACACTGCTAAGTATTAAACATATTAGAAAGCTTAAAAGCAGTATGTTATACACAAAAAAAGCCAGAAAGATCAATGGGGCAGAAAACAAAACCCATAAGTTGACATAAGTATTGTACATGAAAAATAAAGGATTTAAAATCACTGCGGGAAGAAATTTATTATCCATTAAACAGTGTTGGGACGAAACCTAGAAAAGAAAATAAATTAGAATGTTTTCAGATTGACTACAATTTAAGAGTGAAAAATAAAATAAGAATATTGAAAGTAGACATGTGATTTATACAATTTGGGATAAGAAAAAAATCTTGCAAAACTTGACATACTATGTGTACAACTAGTAAACATTCACAGAATAGATCACATAAAAATAAATTATGGCATATAAATAAGTAAAATTCTATAAACTGAAAAGTACTTGACATAAAAGATAGTTAACATCCTATATAAATAAATATCTTCTCCAAACAGCAAAAAACTAAACACTGATAGAATGAGAATTAACAAAATAACAAATATAAGTAGCAATAATACAAGAAAAATACCTCCATTTCACTGTAGTAATCCAAACACTGAAAAGTTAAACAATAAAATCTCTATCAAAATTTTGTCAAAATACTAAACACTGAGTGTTGTCAAAAGAACAAAATAGAAGCTCTCTGATTGCTGGTCATTGTAATTAAAAGGTAAAATCTTCGGAATCTGGCAATATATATGGAAAATCTTAAAAGTAGGTATATTTTCTAATAAATCTACCTAAGCTAAATTCTGATTAAAAATTTAATCATTTAAAATCTAAACATCATATTGATCAATATTTGAATGTGAAAATAACTGGAATAACTAAAAATAAGATAGGAAATATGGTGTATCCATAAAATGGAATACTATGAAGTCAAAAATAGAAGCACATAAAAAACTATTTCAAGTATTTACCCATCAGTGTCACTATTTTAGAGCCTGAGAATGTAATAGTTTATAAGAAAAACAAGGCCCTTGTTTTCAAGAAGCTTATAAATAAAATAAATGATTAAGTATGAGAATTTCAGATAGTGGTTAATGCTATGAACATAATTATTTCAAGGGTAAATAATTTGTTGAATGAACAAACAGTGTAATCATGTGAGTGATGGAGAAAATATAATTAAAAGGGATAAACCAAGGCTTTCAGTGTACTCGAACACATTCATAAACATTATCTGTCTTACAGCATTTCTATCTTGATACCTGAAATAATGCATATTATAATGAATGGAGAAACATGGCATAGTGGTTAAAAGCATGAACTCCAGATCTGACTCTCTGGATTATTTGATCTTCCTCACCTTAGTTTTCACATCTGAAAGGGATTATCACAACATCTACCTCATACAATTGTTTTGAAGATTGAATGAACTTATTGCATAACTGACTTCTTAGGGTTCCTTCTAGAGAAGGAACAGCCAAGTTCCTAAGGTGAGAATATAAAACTGAAAAATATTTATAATAGATTAAGTGAAAAATGCAATTATAAATGCCAAGCAAAATATTACAATTTGCTTAAGAGATACATACATTCTATTTATATGTATAAATAATATGTAAATCCTAAGATTTGTAAGTCATGCTTTAACATTATTATTTATTTGGACTGTTTTTCATTGGTTTTGGTCTTTGGTGTGAATAATTATTATACAATTATAATTACTATGGTTCCAACATGTAAATTAGCAGGAAGGCCAAGGATATTGATTTAACCCCCAGATATGCCAGTTAGCTTTGCTGTGATCTACTACTGTGACAATCTGTATTTGTCATTGTATCTATAGTGGTAAGATCTATCACTACCTTAAAACCATGTAACAGAACAGGCACAATACAATAATCACATCACTGTACTCATGCAGGATCTACATCATTACAAACTGAGTGACATGGGGGACCTTACCTCGGTCCATTGCTGTCTTTTCTCCTAGTTGAACAGTTGCCTTGCTCAGCTTTGGCTCGCTGATCTTTGAACTCATTTGCATTCCTATCTACAACTTCTCCAGCATCCAGTGCTCTGTGGAGTCGATAGTTGACCATCTTCAGAACAATGAAAACAGCAGCTATCACAGGACAATAAACTGCTACTATAATCATGGAAGAAGGAAGGGCCTTTGAGAGGAAAAAAATAAAGATGTGCATTTTTAAATATCTTATATTTCATTCAATGAGAGAAATATGTAACTAAGAATAAACATACACAGTCACACACACAGCATCAATTATGTTACTATTACTAAGTTGTAAAAGTAAAAGACAGCACTGCCCAATACAGTAGCCACTAGATACATGAGGCTATTGAGCACTTGAAATGTGGTTAGTATGACTGAATTGTGTACTGTAAATAAACTACCATGGGATTTTGAAGACTATGAAAAAAAAAAAGTGTAGCCCTAGCTGGTTTGGCTCAATGGATAGAGCATCGGCCTGCAGACTGAAGGGTACCAGGTTCAATTCCAGCCAAGGGCACACGCCTGGGTTGTGGGCTCGATCCCCAGTAGGGGGTGTGCAGGAGCTAGCCAATCAATGATTCTCTCTCATCATTGATGTTTCTATCTCTCTCCCTCTTCCTTCCTCTCTGAAATCAATACATATATTTTTTTAAAAAGTGTAAAACATCTCAATAATTTTTATAAATGTTGAAATAACATTTATAGTACTGCGTTAAATAAAATATTATTACGATTAATTAAATGTTTTTTCTTATTTTTAATGTGGCTACTAGAAAAATTTTAATTACATATGTGATTCACAGTACATTTCCATTGGACAGTTCTGGCATGAAGCCCATGCCAAAGAGTTTATAATATACAACTGAAGAGTTAAGGTATCACATTACATAATACATGAGTAAGACAGGGTTGTGATCCAAATATATATAATCTCTGTTTATGTGCTCTCTGTAAGTTTTTTAAAGATATAAACATTCCTTGTGTTCTAGAAAATTACAAGTTAAAACTGTCATTTGAATCCTTAGATCTGTGACTGTAAAACCAGTTAAGACATGGGAGACATGCAAAACCCAAGTATGTTTTATTTTAAAATATACTTAAACACTTAAAACACTTAGAAATTATAGACTGTCAAATAAAATAATACAGAACAGAATCAAGTAATAAACAGAACTGAAACAGGTCAGAAGCTTCCTGGGCACAGGGATTACAGATTCATCATACTTGAGGCTTCAGTGATGAAGACTTGAGTCCAGGGGTGGCAGGTTTCATGACCACTTGACTTATTATAGAAGGTATGGCCTCAGAGTCACTACTGGTAGAGACTATAAAACTAGGCTCAACTTATGTCCACATTCATAAGAAAGAAAAAAAAAATCACACTGGATGTCTTTGCTCTAGATTCCAAATGTTTTCATTTATCTGAGAACATAACTAAATTTGCTTGGAACAATAACCTCAAATTGTTTGAGATGGTAAAATTAAAAAGATCCTGGTAAAACAGGCAGATGTAGAATACAGATGTAATGAAAGTGTGTGCTTTTTATTTTAAGTTATTTGGGAGGGAGAGTGAGGGAAAGCGTGTGGGTAAAAAAGTAACTCAGGCCTACAGTTTAACATTTTTGGATTGGATATGGGCATAATCTATATATATAAAGAGGTAATATGCAAATTGGCCGGGATGCCATTAACAGTCACGACTGGCTCAGGAGGAGGCTGCGCACACAGATGGGTGGGAGGGCATTGCGTGCGCGGTGAGGCAAGCCACGGATGGTGCAGGCCTGGAGCGGACACACCGCAGCGCACCAGCAGTCCTGCCTCTGTGCGTGAGCTGCAGAGGAAACACCCTTTCTGACCGCTCATTGGCTAAGCTCCCTGTACACCGCCACTCACAGTGTTCTTGGTAACTTGGGTAATAAGAATCCAAGAAGGTGATCTAGGGTTTTCCCACCTCACTCCTGGAGGAAAAAATGAAGGTCCGCTGCTGGAGGGGTTAAGAAATGTCATATCCTACCCTGGCCGGTTTGGCTCAGTGGATAGAGCCTCGGCCTGCCGACCGCAGGGTCCGGGTTCGATTCTGATTAAGGGCATGTACCTAGGTTGCAGGCTCCTCCCTGGCCGGGGGCCAGGTCAGGGCGCATGCAGGAGGCAACCAATCGAAGTGTCCCTCTCACATTGATGTTTCTCTCTGTCTTTCCCTCTCTCTTCCAAGCTCTCTAAAAATCAATGGAAAAATATCCTCAGGTGAGGATAAAAAAAAGAAAGAAAGAAAGAAAGAAAGAAAGAAAGAAAGAAATGCCATATCCTATGAAAGAGACATCTTGAAAATGCCTAAAGAAAAAGTTGTCATTTTTTTCGTGGTGAAGGGACTGGAGTCCATGTTGATGAAAACACCTTGGCGGCTGCAGTGGCCAGCAGTGGCAGCAGCAGTGGGGTGATGGGGCTGGCACCTTCCCCTGATCAGCCCAGTTGCCTCCCGCAGAGGGAGGCCAGACTGTGGCTTATAAGCCGTCAGAAGGACATCCCCTGAGGGCTCCCGGACTCTGAGAGGGGACAGGCTGGGCTGAGGGACCCTCCCCCCCAGTGCATGAATTTCGTGCACCGGGCCTCTAGTAGGTATATATTTGGTATTTTTAAATACTTAGATTAAGAAGTCATTCATATTAGTGTATATAAAAAATAAAATAAAACTGTGGGGCGGTTGGGGAGAGGTCAAGGGGGAAAAGGAGACTTATGTAATACTTTAAACAATAAAGAATTTAAATTAAAAAAATAATAAAACTGTGATTCCAATTAAAAACATCATTGAGTAACTGATTTAGACTTAATTTTAAGCTGAAAAATGTATTTAAAATTTACAAAATCCATAAATATCAGGTTTAAAAGAGTTAAGTACTTTGAAATATTTGTAAGATAGCTTAAGTACTTAAAAATTAATACTAAAATTTATAAATGCAATTTAAGTGAAAAGGATCTTAAGCCATATTTTAAAAACCAAATCTCTTAAAAATGACTGTAAAATGTTGAGTTTAAAGAGTTGATTTTAAAATTCTAAGAGTTGAGTTTAAAATTCTAAGTTAACTTATAGTGTTAATAAACCTAGTATTCATTGTGTAAAAACAAAAAAGCCTGAATAAGCAGAAAATACACACACACATACACACACTCAAATTAATAAAAAGTTCAAAGTAAACACAAATATGAACACATATACTACTCAGAGTATTTACAAAAATTCTGCATGATGCTGGTTTACATGTGATATGTTCACATAAGAACTAGAATTATGGAGATCATTTAGTTCTACACACTCATTTCCAGACCAGAAATTGAGAACTACTAACTTTGAATGACTTAGTCAAAATTACCATCTTAATAACATCAAAACAACATAAGTAAACAAGGTTTCTTATACCTATGCCACGGCATGTTTTACTACATACCACAACACCAATTCTATTTTGTCAATGAAAAACGAGTCAGAGTTCCATCATTATTCACCGTAGTTCATACTAAGATAAAAATGATTGATTACATTAACCAAGTGGATGGAAAGAGAGCAATCTCTCCATTATTTCTCAGAGTGGCAGACAATGGAAATGTTAATGGCCTCTCCACATGGGAAAAGATAAAAGAAACTACTTAATATTGAATAGTCTATCGTATTTGCCTCTACAAATGAGTCGAAGATGAATGCCTAAAACAGATCTAAAACTCTCCCTTCCCCACTATCATACTGCCAAAAGCAGTAGATAATTGAGTGCCAAGAAACACACTAAAATGTGTAGGATCTACATATATAGTAAGTACAGACTTCCTTTTAAACATTCATTATTGTAAAGACCGAAAACAAAAAATATAAGTGACCATTTCAGTATCAGATGATGGACACTTGTATTTCCTACTCAAACTACCAATGGAACCCTTCATTTTACACTATGTTTTTATACAGGTTTTTTTAAGCCCCGTCAGAGGTTACCCTTGAGGTTTCCAGGTGACAGCTGAGCTGTGCTCAACAGTTTCACTTTCCCCAAAGGATAAAGTACATAGGTACACACTGGGCGGCTGTGTGACTGTTCTCTACTTCTTCTCTACTCTACCTGCATTACTTCAAGGGCCTCTCAGCTGATCTCAGCACAAGTGACAACATTAGTATCAAATCATAAATGGATCATAAACCCTCCCTGTACCTGTGCTTCACTAATATAACAAGAAAATTTTAAAAGATGTCTGCATTTACATGGCTTCACTGGTCCCCTAAAATTCAACACCAGCCCTAACCGGTTTGGCTCAGTGGCTAGAGCGTCGGCCTGCGGACTGAGGGGTCCCAGGTTCAGGTTCGATTCCGGTCAAGGGCATGTACCTTGGTTGCAGGCACATCCCCAGTAGGGGGTGTGCAGGAAGCAGCTGATCGATGTTTCTCTCTCATCGATGTTTCTAACTCTCTATCCTTCTCCCTTCCTCTTGTAAAAAATCAATAAAATATTTAAAAATAAATAAATAAAATAATATAAAAGAAAACACCAAAAAACGAGAAACTAGTCAGGCCACCTATTTTTTAGTTTTATAAATTATATATCAAAGAGCAAACCTAGTAGTATTTGCCATTCACCTTTATATTTTATTAAATTAGATATATCAATACTGTGTTTTCAAAGAAAGATTTTCAGAGACAACAGAATTCCATTTATCAGGAAGTAGCTTCTCATGGGAAAGCAGGTTTTTTTCCCTGAAGAAAAAAACTTTTACAAGATAAAACTGCTTATGTTTCTGTTAAAATTTTGTATCCCATTCAACAACCCAGTTCTAAATTAAAACATCTATTTCAATTCTTTTTTAGCAATTACTTATTGACTTAAGGTTAACTGTGTTCCATAACAACCAAAAGTACTAGTATTTCCAAAAGGGCACATTTTACCTGTTTAGGTTACAATTTTTTATTGTAGACTAGGGGCCCAGTACATGAATTCATGCACCTTGAAAGGAACTGTAGGCTGTGAGGCTGCGGTAGGCACGTGCCCCCACCCGGCCCCTCCCATCACGCCCCCCCCTCCCGGTCCCCCATCTGCCGGCGTGGAGCGATTTGGGCTGGGGCCAGCAGGGGGTGCGAGCAGGGCTGGCGCCGTCAGCAGGTGCGAGCAGCGGATGCTGCCCCGATCACCCCTCAGAAGCAGGGGGAGGTGGAGAAGCCCTCAGGGACGATCAGGGCCAGCAGCCGCCGCTCACACCCACTGACAGCATCGAGGGATCGGGACCGGCGCCGGGTGTGAGTGGCTGGCAGCGGGTACGAGTGGTGGCTCCAGCACCAGCTGCAGGTGCGAGCGGGGCCAGCACCAGCTGCAGGTGCGAGCGGGGCCAGCACCAGCAGCAGGTGCAAGCGCCAGGTGGGACCGCGACACCCAGGAGCAAAGAATTTTCAGTAACCACCAGAGGCGCGCCCCGATGGCAGCAACCAGCACTCAGCCTTGGTCTGGCGCCCCAGCTCACCTGCTCCACCATCCCACCGCGGCCGACACCCGCCATGTTCTGTGCTCTGCCGCCTGCTGCCAATGCCTGCCATGTTCCATGCGCACCCCCTGGTGGTCAGCGCACATCTTAGCAACCGGTTATTCAGTTGTTCAGTTGTTTGGTTGTTCCACCGTTTGGTCTACTTTCATATTAGGGTTTTATATAGAGAGATGTCATCTTTAAGTTAATGCTGGTGCAACCAAGCACATTAGCTGTCCTCTAGTAATAAAAGCTGATCTATCTTATCTTCACGTAAAAGTCTATTATTACAAACTATTTGTATAATAAGGCTGGTTTTACTTCTTTCCTAGGTTACCACAAACAGTGGACAGCAGAGAACGAAGGTGGTTTAGCAGGTAGTGTAATAGTGATGGACAAACAAGGCCCTCATTATGTAACTAGGAAAGGTCACAGCCCTGCAAGCAATCATCACAGACTTCAAGTACTCTTCTTATACATCTCAAACACCTATCTCATAGATCTTATATAGCAAAAAGTTATAACATTAAAACAGACAAGCTGGCCCTAGCCGGTTTGGCTGAGCGGATAGAGCGTCGGACTGCAGACTAAAGGGTCCCGGTTCAATTCCAGTCAAAGGCATGTACCTCGGTTGCAGGCTCCTCCCTGGCTGGGCCTGGTCGGGGCACATGCAGAAAGCAACCAATCGATGTGTCTCTCTCACATCAATGTTTCTCTCTGTCTTTCCCTCTCTCTTCCACTCTCCCTAAAAATCAATGGAAAAATATTCTCAGGTAAGGATTAACAAAAAAAAAGAAGTAAAAAAAAAAACACAAAAAAATCCACAAACAAGCTGATTTTTTCCCCCAGTACTATTATGCTATGATTAGTAACTTCTTGATTTTTGAGATTTGCTCATCATGTAGTCATACTCAGGCATTCATACCAGTTTAGTCAGAAATCAATGATCTGCAAATGGAACAGAATAGAGAGCACAGAAATAAACCCATGCCTATATGGTCAATTAATATATGACAAGATATACAATGAATAAAGACAGTATTCAATAAATGGTGTTTGGAAAATTGGACAGATACATGCAAAAAAATTAAACTGGACTGCCTTCTTACATTCAAAATAGATTAAAAACTTACATGTAAGACTCAAAACCATAAAACTCCTAGAAGAAAACATGGGCAGTAAAATCTCTGACATTTCTCTTAGCAATATTTTTGCTGCTTATATCTTCTCGGGCAAGGGAAACAAATGGACTACATCAAACTAAAAAGTTTTTGCGCAGCAAAGGAAACCATCAACAAAATGCAAAGACAACCTACTGAATGAATGGAAGAAGATATTTGCCAATGATACATCCGATAAGGGGTTAATATCCAAAATTTATAAAGAACTAATACAACTCAACACCCAAAAAACAAACAATCCAATTTAAAAATGGGCAAAGGACCTAAATAGATATTTCTCCAAAGAGAACATACAGATAGCCAATAGACATATAAAAAGATGCTCAATCTCACAAATCATCAAAGAAATGGTTAAGTTATCCACTAGTAATAGTTACTATAGTATATTTATGTTAATTTTTTAGGACTTTTCTAGAAAACCAAATAGTGTTGTTGAAAACACAAAAAAAGGCAATTAGAGGGAAAGTAACTAAACAAGGAGCAGGGGATATAAGAGACACTGTAATGATTCAGATACTATGGTTTAATTTTGTTGTTGTTGTTATTGAGGAATAGTTGGAGGGAGGGATCCAGCCTTACATGGACTAGAGATGGAATGCTATAAAACAAGAATAAAATGATAGGAAGGAAAAAGACTACACGGTACTTCACAGCAGAGCTTTCCCTCAGTTTCCATAATCATCTTTAGATTACTGCAGAGAACAAAAGGGAGATAAAAAACAAACAAACCACAATTGTCACGTAATTCCAAAAGAGTCTCCAAACAATTCCTGTCTAAAAGGATTTGTCAATTAAGATAGCACATTGAAAGTCTAGAAATTTTTCAAAAATGAAGGTAACAAATACCCAATAATCTAAACTATTTAGAATTAGTGATTCAGAAAAATCCTTTGCAAAACTGATCCATCCTGTCCTATGTGCTGCAGTGGTTTCCTGATGAGATTACCATACCTATTCCCAAACCATCAAGCAGCAGCCAACCTATGGTGTAATAAACAAGAGCTGAAAATTATACTGGTTATTACAATATGCAAGAACAGCAAACAAAAACAGAAAGGTATAGATATTTATGCATCTAATAAAATACAGACATGGTACAGACTTATCTTTCAATATTATACAAATGTACTAGTATATCTAAAGGCTGGACTTCATTCTTTACCAAAAAACTACCAAAATCCTATCTAATAAAAGAGTAATATGCAAATTAACCATCATTCCACTATACCCACAAGCCACGCCCACAAGCCACGCCCACCAGCCAATCAGGAGCAAATATGCAAATAAACCCAACCAAGATGGCTACAGCCACAGAGAGCAGGAGTGAGGTTTGGGTTTCCCCGGCAATGGAGGAAGCCAAGCTTTCCACCTGCCCTTGCCGGCCTAGGCCTCCACTCAAGGCTACAAAGCTTCAATGATAGAAGATACATAAATCCAAACAAAAATGGCGGCAGCCACGGAGCTGGAAAGAGCAGGAGGCTAGGGTTGCCCCCGGCAATGGAGGAAGCCAAGCTTTCTGCCTGCCCTGGCCGGCCCAGGCCTCTGCTTAAGTCTACAAAGTTTCAATTATAGAAGATACATAAATCCAAACAGAAATAGCTGCCACCACGGAGCAAGCAGAAGGCTTGGCTCGACTCCAGGCTACAAAGTTTCAATTGTAGAAGATAAATAAACCCCAGATACCAGGGCCTCCGCTTGGGTCGCCAGGGGGCATGGCCGGCCTGCAAACCACCACAGGCCCCTTGCCCAGGCCACCCCACGCCCCAAGGGAACCCCCACCCTGATCTGGGACATCCTTCAGGGTAAACCAGCCGGCCCCCACCCATGCACCAGGCCTCTATCCTATCTAATAAAAGAGTAATATGCAGATTGACCATCACTCCAACACACAAGATGGCTGCCCCCATGTGGACACAAGATGGCCGCCACAAGATGGCCAGCAGGGGAGGGCAGTTGGGAGGGACCAGGCCTGCAAGGGAGGGCAGTTGGGGGTGATCAAGCCTGCAGGGAAGGGCAGTTAGGGGTGACCAAGCCGGCAGAAGAGGGAAGTTGGGGGCGACCAGGCCTGCAGGGAAGGGCAGTTGGGAGAAACCCAGGCCTGCATGGGAGAGCAGTTGGGGGGGACGAGGCCAGCAGGGGAGGTCAGTTAGGGGTAACCAGGCCTGCAGTGGAGGGCAGTTAGGGGCAATCAGGAAGGCAGGCAGGCGAGTAGTTGAGAGCCAGCAGTCCTGGATTGTGAGAGGGATGTCCCAGATTGGAGAGGGTGCAGGCTGGGCTGAGGGACACCCCACCCCCACATGCACGAATTTCGTGCACCGGGCCTCTAGTGAAATCATAAGAATATAACTTGAGGCACCAATATCCTTTACAAAGAACTATCTTGATTTATATCTCCTTTTGTAAATCAGTAACTTGACAATTTGGTGTCTAAATCACTCTTTTAGTAGTTTAATCAGTCTATGTAAATACAAGTAATTTGATTTTTAAAAAAACAATTTGATAAATTTATAAAAACAATTCATCTAAATGGTAAATAAGAGGACCAGAAGCTCTCATAAAGTCCAAATTAAATAACTTGACCTATTTCTTTATTCTATGTGTTTCCTATGAAAACTATTTTTCAGGATTCATAGTAAGTGAACATAAGAATTCATTAACAAGCACTGTCAACATCGCTTTGCAATTCTGAAGAATAGGAGCCAGGTTATCTTTTTTACTATATCTCACAAAATACCAGTGGGATTATTTTATAGGCTAATATATATACTAGTCAAATAATGGGATTCCTCTTGCACTTATTAACTATGTTGCTATTGATGTAATATATTACACAAGCACAAAATAGCTCAAATGAAACACTTAAAAATCAAAATAATTTAATTCAGTAACCAAAGTATAAAGCAAAGGATAAGTTAAACTATGAGGATCAAGTAAAAACAAACATTTTGAAATAAAATAATGACACACACACACACAAACATAGTTTTCAAAAGTTATTTGATTGTAGTCTTTTTATGTTTCACTAAAATTCAGAAGAATAAACTGTAAGCTGAGATCCCAACATAAGAATGTAAATCAGTAAAATTTATAAATTAAACGTAGATTAGCTCTATTTGGAGTATTAATAGAACCCACATGTCATTTTGCCCTGAGCTCACTCAATTTCCTTGAAACAGTGATGGTATTGGATGCTTCTATAATCCACTAGAGGCCTGGTGCATGGGATTCATGCACTGGTGCAGGCGTGGCCTGCGGGGAACGGCCTGCTGTGGGAGCGCCACTCATCCCGGTCAGCAGAGCAGCTGTGAACCCACCCTCTGAGCAGCTGCTCCCTGATCCGACATCTTCCGTGGAGCCGGAGCACTCGCCTCTCCAGGGGACCCAGTCGGGCTGGGTCCAGGGACAATAGCACTGAGAGGCAGCGGAATAGGCCTCAGTCCTGCGGCAGCCACGAACCCGCCTCCCAGCCTCTGGGGTCAGCTCTGCGAGCCCGGTGGTGGTGCTGTGCGGCCTGCTGGCATCCGAAGGAGGCGCCAGGGAGTGGGGAGGAGGAGCCTGGGGCTAGGAGGTGACAATCACAGCCTGGGTTTCTGCCCATCAGCCCGGGGTTCACAGCGGGAGCAGCCACTCATCCCGGTCAGCCGAGTAGTGCTCCTACTGTGGTAGCACACTGACCACCAGGGGGAAGATCCTGCATTGGGTGTCTGCCCCCTGGTGGTCAGTGTGCACCATAGCAACTGGTCAACCAGTTGTTCTGGTCATTCCACCATTCGGTCACTGAGCCTTTATTATATAGGATTCCTACCTTTAAAGGTAAATGCTAAAATTAGGTAATGTATCACACACAAGATTTAAGGTGAGATAAATATGAAAGCTGCCATTTCATCATTTTCCACAACAACTTTGACACACTTAATGGATAAAAGCTTTATTCATTCATTCACTCATTCATTCATTCATTCAGCATATACTTAGTGAACCTATTAAGTCCCAGATACTCTTCTGAGGAATGGTAATACTGCACTAAACAAGACCCTTTTCTTCTTAAAAATGACTAATTTCGTGTTTTACCAAGCACCACATGCTTTAAATGAATATCTCACAACAGTCCTTTGAAGAAAATATTATTATCTCCATTGTTACAGATAAGAAAATTGAGACTACTAAGTCATTTGCTGGCAGTGGTTAAGAGGTAGAAACACGATTTATATAAAGTCTGACTCCAATGGTGTAACACTTGACTTTTAAATCACTATACTAGACAGTCTCCCTCCAAAGCAGTGTTTTTCAACTTTTTCTCATTATTGTCCTCCTAATGTTCCTTTTTAAACATTTTTCCCTAATCACTCCCTGAGAAATAATAGAAAAAATATATATATATATTGTTTTCTGCCCCCTGGTTCCTGGCACAGAGCTCCTAAAACCCTTGGAATTTCCTAAGTGATAAGAAAACTAGGAGAATCTTTTGTTCTAATATTTGGTGTTTGACTCTAGTTCCTGACACCTAAATCCCTTGAAATTTCCTAGGTGATAGGAATGTCTCTTATTCTAATGAAGTGAGTCCTGGTGGGCTCCTGGAGGGGCTGGTGTTACCTGAAAGACCAAGAAATACTAGAAGCTTGGAATTTTCAGCCTCATTCTCCATTCTCCAGAGAGGGGAGAGGGGCTAGAAATGTAGTTAATAATTGACTGTGCCTATGTGATGAAGAGTAAATCAGAAAACTAAAGTAGATCGTGCATGGGTATATACAGCACAATGACTATGTGGGGGTTTTTATTCATTTGTTTTTAAATTGAATTTAGAGAGAGGAAGGGAGAGAAAAAGGAAGGAGAGAGAGAGAGAGAGAGAGAGAGAGAGAGAGAGAGAGAGAGAGAGAGAGAGAGAGAGAAACATCTTTGTGCAGGAGAAACATCAGTTGCCACATGCATACGCCCTGACCAGGGATCGAACCCCTAACCTAGGTAGTGTCCTGACCAGCAATCTAATCTGCCACCTTTTGGAGTACGGGACAATGCTCCAACCAACTGAGCCACACCGACCAGGACTATGTAATGTTTTTAATAATATTTAAACAATGTAGTGACAACAAAGCTAAGTAAACAAAAAGACCTCTGAGGAGAAATACAGGATGTCCCCAAAATATATATTCATACTTTAACAGCTGATAGCTCAACTGATATTTCTTTCTTTTCAAACTTAACTTATTGTGCCTTTATAATTATTCAAATGCATATATAGTTTTGGGAATACCCTGTAGTTCAGAGGAACCAGGGAAGAGCTACGAAAAAGCAAGGTAGGGTATGACTTGTAATACATTGAGGTAAATACTAGTCTGATAATGAGTGACAAGAAGTCACGGGAAAACAGATAAATACTTCCATAAAAGGATAAAGAAAAACAACAACAATCTATATTTCAAACAAAAATGGTATGCTTAATAGTAAAACACTAAAATTCCCATTAAAGTAGAGAATAAGGCAAGGCTGTCCAAATAGTTAGCATTATTTAATATAGATATGTAAATTACCATGCAAAGCAAGTACACAAGAAAAGAAGTATAAATATTGGAAAAAAAAGTTAAAATTGTTACTTACAGCCCTGACCAGTGTAGCTCAGTGGTAGAACATCAGCCTGCAGACTGAAGGGTCACAGGCTCAATTCCCAATCAAGAGCTGGGTTGCAGGTTCGATCCCCCATAGAGTCAGGGCGAGTGTGGGAGACAACCAATCAATATCTCTCTCCCGTACTGATGTTTCTCCCCCCCCCCCCCCACCTCCTCCCTCCCTTCCAATCTCTCTAAAAATCAATGGAAAAATATCCTCGGGTGAAGATTAACAACAACAACAAAAATTTGTTGTTTATAAATATAATTGCATATCTGAAAATCCTTTTAAAATAAGCAGAAAAAGTACTAGAAAGTATAAGCTAATTCCATAAAGTGTCTGGTTATAAAATTAATAAATTAAAATCAATAGTTTTGGATGGCATCCTGGAACAGAAAAAGGACATTAGGAAAAAACTAAAGAAATCTGAATAAAGTATGGACTGTAAGTTAATAATGATGTATCAATCAACACTGGTTCATTAACAAATGTGCCACAGTAATCTGAAAAGTTAATAACAGGAGAAACTAGGTGCAGGATATATGGGAGGTCTCTGTACTATCAACTTTTCTACATATCTAAAACTATTCTAAAATAAGTTAATTTTTTAAAAGTGAATAATTTTCTTACCTACAAGTAATAACTCTTTAGAAACATAGTGACAAAAATGGTTCTATTTACCCTCAAGTTAGAAACTAAAACCTTATTATCTAAAAATAATAATCCTAAGGAAAAAAATGTACAAGGTAAACAAAGAACACTTTTTTAAAAGTAAAATCTGAGGGACATAAAAGAAATGAAAAGACTACCTTAGCCCAATATAAAGGTGTCAAACTTCCCTCAATAAAATAATCCACAAATTCAACATATTTCAATAACAAATTCAATGAAATCCCTGGGTGACTTAAGAAAATGGAAAAATACACATACATCACAAGGAAATGATTTCAAGAAAGAATAACAAAGACTACTACTATGAAAGAAAAAGATATGAATATATTAAAACTAGGGTTATTTAAAAAAATATGGCATTCATATAAGAACAAACAAGTTGATAAAACAGAAAATGCAAATACCTAGTCGGAACTCATATATGAAAAAGGTGACATTTAAACCACTGAGAAAAAGATGGGATTAATAAATGAGGTTGATTGGCACAACTGCCTATCAAAAAAAAAAAATTAACTAGGGGTTCACACATTGCTTACAGCAAAATAAATTCCAAATGGGCTAAACTACAAAACTATTAGATACTAGTATTTGCAAATGCATTACAAAGGACTAATCTCCTTAATCTATAAAAGCTCTCAGATAGCAATAAGAAATGACCAAGTAGAAAATGTATTTTAAAAAATGGATAAAGCTCATGAACTGGTTCCCTAACCCCAAAAAAGACCCAAAGCTTATGAAAAGATGCTCAACCCCACTTAAAATAGGAGAGATGCAAATTAAAGCACTCTAAAATACTATTTCTTACCTATGAACAGCAAAACTATGTAAGGCTGTGGCACACATGAGCGCAAACTCTCATACGTGGCTTGCAGGCATGCAAAGTGAGTGATACACCCCCTATGGAAGGCAATTTGGCAGTATCTTTAAAAATTACAAAAGCATTTACCCTTTAACCAAGCAACCTCATTTCTAAGAATTTATCTTTTATTTTCCTTTTTATTGAATTTATTGAGGTGACACTGGTTAACAAAATTATATAGGTTTCAGGTGCACAATTCCACAACATATCTTTATCTATACACTGTATGTGTTCACCACCCCAAGTCAAGTCTCCTTCCATAACCATTTATCTCCCCTATGCCCTCCTCCACCTACTTCCCCCCAATCACCACACTTGTTTGTGTACATGAAAAGATGCTCAATGTCACTAAGACTTTGTCTTAATACTATATATGGATACATGTGAGATGACATTTGTAAAAATTACAGCATGTTTTATGTTATCAAAAGGCTTCAAACAAATTAAATGCCTGCCTATCGGCAGAAAACATGTTAAATATACATTCAGACAATGGGATACTATGCAACTACTAAAAAAAAAAATGAGCCCAACAAATGAATGTCCTGGACCAGACAGCTTCATTGGTGAATTCTACCAAACATTTAAGTAAAAATTCATACCACTCTCAACTCTTACAAAATATATAACAGACAGTAACACTTCCAAATTCATTTTACGAGGCCAGCATTACCCTGATACCAATGCCAGACAAGGATGCCACAGAAAATAAAATTACAGACCAATATCCCTAATGAACATACATGCAAAAATCCTCAACAAAATATTAGTAAATCAAATTAATAATACATTAAAAGGATCATATGCTATGATCAAGTGGGATTTATTCTAGGGATGCAAATATGGTTCAACATCCACAAATCAATCAATGTGATACACCACATTAACAAAATGAAGAACAAAAATTATATAATCATCTCAATAAATGCAAAAAAAGCATCTGACAAAATCCAACATTCCTTTCTGATAAAAACTCTCAACAAAGTGGATATAGAAGGAATGTACCTTGACATAACAAAGGCCATATATGACAAGCCCACAGTTAACATCATAATCAACAATGAAAAGCTGAAGGCTTTCCTTTAAGATCAGGAACAAGACAAGGATGCCCATTCTCACCACTTTTATTCAACACTAGAGGCCCAGTGCACGAAATTCATGAATGGGTAGGGTCCCTATTGGCTGCCGGCCAGGGCCTTCCTTCGTTCTGCGCCGCCCCCTGGTGGTCAGCACATGTCATAGTGAGTGATCGAACTCCGTTGGTCAAACTCCCAAGGGGACACTTTGCATACTAGGCTTTTATATATATAGATATATATACGTATGTACGTGTGTGTGTTTACTAGAGGCCCAGTGCACAAAATTCGAGCACTCGGGGGAGGGGGAGGCCCTCAAGCACTCGGGGGGGGGGGGGGGAGACCCTCAGCCTGGCCCGTACCTTCTCGCAGTCCAGGAGCCCTCAGGGGATGTCTGACTGCTGTGGAGACGGGAGAAGCTCCTGCCACCACCACTGTGCTTGCCAGCTGTGAGCCAGGCTTCTGGCTGAGCGGCGCTCCCCCTGTGGGAGTGCACTGACCACCAGAGGACAGCTCCTGCATTGAGCGTCTGCCCCCTGATGGTCAGTGTGTGTCATAGTGACTGGTCGTTCTGCCATTTGGTCAATTTGCATATTAGCCTTTTATTATATAGGATAGTATCAGAAGTCCTTAAGCAGAGCAATTAGGCAAGAACAAAATAAAAGGCATCCAAATCAAAAAACAAGAAGCATAACTGTCACTCTTTGTAGATGATATAACATTATACATAGAAAACCCCAGACTACACCAAAAAACTGTCAGAACTAATACACTAGTTCAGTAAAGATGCAGGATTCAAAAGCAATATACAAAATTTTGTTGAGTTTCTAGCAGATAAATTAAGAAAATGATCCCATTTACAATTGCACTAAACACACACACACACACACACACACACAAAAAAAAAAAAAAAAAAAAAAAAAAAAAAACCTAGAAAGAAATCTGATCAAGGAAGTGAAAAACCTGTACATTAAAAACTATAAAACTTGAAAAAAAACCTGAAGATATTTGGTACCCATGAATTAGAAGAGTCAATATTGTTAAAATGTCCATATTAAATCAAAGCAATCTACAAATTCAGCACAATCCCTATAAAAATACTAATGGCATTTTTCACAAATAGAACAAACAATCCTAAAATTGTATGGAACCACAAAAGATCCTGAATAGCCAAAGTAATCTTGAGAAAGAAGAACAAAGCCAGAGGCATCACTCCCTGATTTCAAACTATATAACAAAGCTATAGTAATCAAAAGAGTATGGTATTGACATAAAAAGAAACGTATCGATCAATGGAACAGAATAGAGGGCCTAGAAATAAACTCATATCCAATTAATTTACAACATAAGAGCCAAGAATATACAATGGGTAAAGGGCAATCTCTTCGATAAATGGTACTTGGAAAATTAGGACAGCCACATGAAAAAGAAAAACTGGACCACTATCACACACTATATACAAAGACTTGAACATAAAACCTGAAACCATAAAATTCCTAGAAAAAAAGAATAGAAGATAAGCTCCTTGACATTGGTCTTGGATATGATTTTTTGGACTTGGCACCAAAAGCAAAGGCAGCAAAAGTAAATATAAACAAGTTGGAATACATCAAAGTAAAAAGCTGCATGGCAAAGAAAACTATTAATAAAATGAAAAGGCAAACCTAAGGAATGGGAGAAAATATTTGCAAATCATATGTCTGATATGGGGTTAATATACAAATTATATAAAGAACTCCTACAACTCAACAGAAAAAGAAAATCTGATTCAAAAATGGGCAGAGGACCTGAATAGACATTTTCCAAAGATATACAGATAGCCAACATCACTATTAAGAAAATGCAAATCAAAACCACGAGTTATCACCTCATACCTGTTACAATGGCTATATCAAAAAGATAAGAAATAAGTGTTGGCAAGGATGTGGAGAAAAGGGAACCCTTAGGCATTGCTGGTGGGAATGTAACTTGGTGCAACCATTAAGGAAAATAGTATGGAAGTTCTAAAAAAATTAAAAATAGAACTACCATATGGCCCAGCAATTCCACTTCTGGTTATTTACCCAAAGAAATCTAGACGACTAATTCAAAAATATATATGTACCTGGATGCTCGCTCCAGCATTATTTACAACTAGAGGCCCGTTGCACGAAGATTCATGCAAGAATAGGCCTTCCTTCCTGGCTCAATCTCCAGTAGGAGGCTTCACCCCCCCCCCCCCACCCAGCAGGGCTTGACAATGGGGGTGGGGCCATCCAGGTCTGGGTCTCTCGCGATTTCGAGGTGTATGTGGGTAGGCGGGGACTTGACTCTGGGTCCCATGGTGCACCCCTGACTCTGACAGGAGGAAGATTTTCATATATATTTTACTGATTTTCTTTCATCTCTGATACTTCTATTAGAGAGAAAGGGCAAATAGCAATATTAAAATATTTCCTCTAATTAATCCCCTTTTAATGTGCACGAATTTCATGTACCGGACCACAGTAAATGTTATAAGTGTCTACTAAGTGTTATTAAAAGATACTCAAAGAATTTACTATTAAACAAACAGAAATTAAAACAAGATGCCATTTTTCACTACCACAGTGAAAAAGATTCATAATAAACAATGTTGGTGAGAACAAAGGAAAATAGGTCCTTACATACAATGGTGAGAATATAAATTGGTAAAACTTTTTTTGAGGTGTAATATGGCAACATCGTTCTTTTCTAGAAACCTATGAACTCTCACAGTACAATCTTATATACACAAATGTGCACCACAGTATTGCCATAACATTGTTTGCTTTATTTTGGACTTTTATTTTGGACTATATATACTTGAGTACAGTCTGGAACATTTTTTCTTTTCTTTTTAAAGCTTTTATTTTTTATTTTTTTATTTTTTTAAATATATTTTATTGATTTTTTACAGAGAGGAAGAGAGAGGGATAGAGAGTTAGAAACATCGATGAGAAAGAAACATCGATCAGCGGCCTCCTGCACCCCCCCCACTGGGGATGTGCCCGCAACCAAGGTACATGCCCTTGACCGGAATCGAACCTGGGACCCTTGAGTCCACAGGCCGATGCTCTATCCACTGAGCCAAACCGGTTTCGGCTGGAACATTTTCTACAGCTAATATTGCTTTCCTGATAACAACCTAATAATGGTTTTTAACTGGAAGGTGAAATGCTCAAGGAATATATTATAAGAGATAAAAAGCACTATATAATTGTTACTATTATCAGTACTATAAAAGCCTCTAATGCAGCCAGAATCAAAGTTATTCCATAATTTATTCACTGCTAAAAAAAAAAAAAAAAAAAAAAAGAGGTGAGTTAAACAAGCAACTTCAGCCAGAATCAAAAATGTGTTTTCAGACATTGAATAACAAACTTTCAAACATTGAAGAATAATACTTTGCACAGGGTAGTGGTTAATTTGAGGTACCCATCAAATTACTTATGGGCTTTTTCTGTTGGTGCATTTAGGGGGAGTTGTTTTCAAAATTCACATGAGTAGAATCTCCCCCCAGACAACAATTTATTGGAGTGAAGCAAAACAGGACCTCAGGCAAGTTCATTCCCAGTTATTAGATGGTGGGTTTTTTGCTCGTTTGTTTTTTTAAGAAGGAAAGTAATGTCGGCTCTGTCCCATTTATCACCTGTGTAATAGGCCAGCTATTCTCAAGTGACATGTGCAATAGGCAAGCAATTCTCAAGTGAAGTAGTAAGGACTATACAAAGAATTACTAACAATCTTGCCCTAACCGGTTTGGCTCAGTGGATGGAGCGTCAGCCTGCGGACTGAAAGGTCCCAGGTTCGATTCCAGTCAAGGGCATGTACCTTGGTTGCGGGCACATCCCCAGTGGGAGGTGTGCAGGAGGCAGCTGATCAATGTTTCTCTCTCATCGATCTTTCTGACTCTCTATCCCTCTCCCTTCCTCTCTGCAAAAAATCAAGAATTACTAACAATCTTTAAAGCTGCTAAGTAACTTTTTTAAAAAAATAGATAAATTTAGGATTATCCCTACATTAGCCTCACTCTAGCCTGTGTTGTGATATGCATCTTGCTACAGGAAGGAAAAGAGATAAGCAGTGACTCAGAATGAGCAGAGGAATAGGGAGCATGTAGTCTGAAACTATCTCATGGAGAATTCTAATTCTTCTCACCCCTATTAGTAAGCAAAACTAAATAAAGCTCTAATTAGCTGAAAGCTACATGTCAATGCCTAGAATAGCATGAAGAGCTATATAGTGCACTCTGTGATTTTACTTTGACTTTCCTTGTTTTACCTACAGATATCTTTACAAAGAAAGAAAACTGCCCAGCGTGGCTCAGTGGTTGATCTTCCACCTATGAGCCAGGAGATCATGGTTCAATTCCTGGTCAGGGCACATGCCTGGGTTCCTGGCTCAATCTCCAGTAGGGGGTGTGCAGAAGGCAATCAATCAATAATTCTCTCTCACTGATTTTTCTATCTCTCTCTTCCCCTTCCTTTCTGAAATCAATAAAAATATTTTTTAAAGGTAGAAAACCAAAATAGATAACATAATGAGAACTTGAGTAACACTTCATGATCATGTGTACACAAAAATATGCCATAAACATGTCAGTAATTGCTTAAGATTACCAAATCAAAGGCAAAGCAAAATGAAAGGAAAATTAGTCCAAGAACACTAACCATGTTTAATATCATGTTATAATGTATAGATTCTAGAAACCATAACTTTGGACAATAAAATAAGGTTTAAGTTTACAGTAACTACAGAGAATAGAGAGGAAAAAGATGACATCACAATTAGACAAATCCATAATGTACAACATTCTATAAGACAATTACCTTTTATTTTTAAAAAGTCAATTTGGATGAGAGAGAAATTGTTAAACCCTAACTGGATCCTGGATTTGGAAAAACTGGCTATATATGATATTTTTGGGATATTTGGGAAATTCTAAATATGAACTAGATGTTAGAGAATTAATGTTAATTATTTTCAATGTGATAATTGAGGAATGACATGTCATAATGCATCAGGTATAAACACGTGCCTATGAGAGAAAATGAGTATGTAGATATATATCATATAACGATATACAGAACCAAATGTGATTTTTTTAAAGGGTTCTAAATGTTAAACCTAGGTAGATAGATGGGTTATTGTGTATTATTCTTTCAACGTTCTTGTTCATTTGAAAAATCTTCATTTAAAGCAATTGGAAAAATAAGATTATTTTAAGCTTATTCTTCAACAGCACATACTGTATACTTTAATACTCTTGTGACATAAGGAACTGAAAAAAAGACACTGATAATACATTTTAATTTTTTTAATTAGCCATATTTACTTTCACTTAAAAAAATCTTTAAATTGAAGATTTCACTATTTAAATGCCCCCCAAAAAAATCTTTACTCCCTTGAAAGTTCACTTGGGTTCTGTCTTAAGGTTCTGTGATACTTTTGAAAATCCTGGTATAAATAAAACAGAATACTACTTAGTGCAAATAATAATTGCTTTACTGAAGTTTTCATTACTTTGTTTTTACATCCTTGCTTTTAACAATTCCAGATATTGACCAGGAATAGTAATATTATGAACATAAATAATATACTGAAAAGTTAAAAAATAATTCACTAAAAAAGCCTTAACATGTTAGATATAGTAGTTGTACCGGTTAATAATGCAGATTTTTTTTCAATAGATGGAGTTACACGTATGTTGATATATATGCGATTTGATATGTATGCTATTTTTGTTGTATTGACAACAAGCTTCAAAACTTCATGTCAAATTTTCTGAAGGTGTTTAACATCATAGATATTTTTATGCTTAAAATTATCAAATTTTGTGCCAAAAAAAAAGAGCCTTTACGGGAAGTTTTAATTCTTTACTTTATTTTGAAGAAAAGTGCTGCTGAAAGTTATATACTCCGGGAAGCTTATGGTGAACATGCTCCTTCTCAAGATACTTGTGAACACTAGTTTAAATGCTTTAAAAGTGATGATTTCAATGTGAAAGACAAAGAACGTCCAGGCCAATTTGAACCACACTTTGAACGTAAAACGACCAGAATGGGCCAGAAGACACGGCAAAGTAATTTTGCTTCATGATGACACACCATCACACACTTCAAAACCATTAAAGACACGTTAAAAGATCTTGCCTGGGAAGTATTAGCCCACCCGCCATGTTCACCAGACCTTACTCCTTCAGATTACCACTTGTTCCGATCAATGGTACATGCACTTTCTGAGCAGCGCTTCAAAACGTACGAAGAAGTGGAAAATTGGGTCTCTGAATGGTTTGCCTCAAAACAAGAAAAGTTCTATTGGGACAGTATCCACAAATTACCTGAAAGATGGGGAAATGTGTAGCTAGCGATGGACATTACTTTGAATAAAGCACTTTTGATGTTTCTCTTGAAATTATCGTGTTTTGATTACAAAATCCACATTATTAACCGGTACACCTAGTATATATAAAAGCCTAAGCAACCATTACGACCCAACAACCAGAACCAGACAACCGGCCAATAGCAATGACGCACACTGACCCAGACTTTGCTGCTGGGGCCCTGACAGCCCCGAATCTGGTTCACCCGCACCCCGGACCCAGACCGAAGGGCAGAGGGAGCCTGATTCCTCGTGGAATTGGCCGTTGGTTAGCTTGCTGCTGAGCCCAACCTCCTGCGGTCCCTCCCCCCAGCAGCTGGCCCACCTGATCGGCCCCAATTGCCAGCCGAGGGACCCAACCCATGCACGAATTCATGCAACAGTCCTCTAGTCCTATATAATAAAAGGCTAATATGCAAATCGGCCGAACAGCGGAACGACTGGTCGCTATGATGCACACTGACCACCAGGGGGCAGGAGCTGCCTCCTGGTGGTCAGTGTACTCCTACAGGGGAAGCACCGCTCAGCTAGAAGCTGGGCTCATGGCTGGCGAGCGCAGCAGCAGTGGCAGGAGCCTCTCCCGCCTCCGCAGCAGCGCTAAAGATGTCCAACTGACAGCTTGGGCCCACTCCCTGCTCCCTGAAGGCTCCCAGACTGCAAGAGGGCGTAGGCTGGGCTGAGGGGACCCTCCCCAAGTGCACAAATTTCATGCACCGGGCCTCTAGTATTATAATAAAATACTTGGTAGTAGAGCAAACCACTATACCCAAAAACATATAATCACTTAATAAACAACCTTTTCCCCAGAACAAAGATTCCTTTGCCTGATGGGAAGATTATGGGAAATGCTCTTCCAGGACTAATAAACCCCATGAAGGCCCCCCACCATAAGGCCCACCACATTACCCAATGTACAGTAATGTCTGAGTGTATGAATTATCCTCTGCAAAAATCCTTCTAGGAAGTAACTGATGTTTCTTCCAATTCCTGAGTACTTTATGACACATAAGGGATTAGTCATATTCTACCTTGTAATACGATTGTTTATTTGTTTCATTGCCTCCAATTTATAAATTAGGAAAAAGCAGCATTATACAGGAAGCTAAGACACTCATGTCCATTCTGCTTGATTGAGGTATAAAGTCTTTTACATCTTTAGAATTATTTCATTTAATGTAATTCTTCTTATGTAAAATTTATCCATTTCAAATAGCCTAACATAGGTTAATGGTCAATGCATGATTTTAAAATCATTCAGCTCTAGCCAGTTTGGTTCCGTAGACAAGAGCGTCGGCCTGGGGACTGAAGGGTTCCAGGTTCGATTCCCATTCAGGGCACATGCCTGGGTTGCAGGCTTGATCCCCAGTAGGGGGGGTGCAGGAGACAGCTGATCAATGATTCTCATCATTGATGTTTCTATCTCTCTCTCCATTCCTGTCTGAACTCAATAAAAAATATATTTTTTTAAAAAAATCATTCAGAATACTCTCTTCTTGCCCTAGCCAGTTTGGCTCAGTGGACAGAGCATCGGCCTGTGGACTGAAGGGTCCTGGATTCGATTCTGGTCAAGGGCATGTACCTCAGTTGCAGGCTTGATCAGGAGTTTCTAACTCTCTATCCCTCTCCTTTCTTCTCTGTAAAAATCAATAAAATATTTTTTAAAAGAATACTCTCTTCTCTACATCTAAAATATATCACAAACATAAAACCTTTTACTAAATTGTCTCATGACAATTTAATAAATTATTATAAGTTGTAAAATTCTTTAAAAAAACAACACAGAATCTCAGCATGATAAGGGAAAGAATAGAAAACCATATTAAAAATAATGATACTAAGTGCAATTTATTATCCTGGATTGGATCCTGAAACAGAAAAGGAACATTAGTGGGAAAATCCAAATAAAGTCTATAGTTTGTTAATAATACTCTACCATGTTGATTTCTTAATTTTAATAAATACACCATGGTTATGTATGGTTTTAATATTAGAGGAAGCTGGGTAAAGGGTACAAAAGAATTCTATACTAATTTTGTAACTTTTCTGTAAATCTAAAATTATTACAAAACAAAGTTTTAAAGATGTTAACTATGGTGGATGAATCTGTTTAGTTTATGTCTGGACAACATTCAGGGAGTTAGGAGGGATAGTAGAAGTAAACAGCCAGATATGTGATTCAAGCTTCTCAAATTTGTGACTAATCTTCCTGCCTATTCTTAGGGCAGTTGGCACTCAGGGTTCTATGTGGTTTGTACACAGCAGTACAGAATAGGACTTTTTTTCCCTAAAACCTCAAAAGGAAATGGCTTGCTTTGCCCTAGGTTTTCTTTTCTTTCTTATAACACAAAGCAACAGAGACTAGCGCCAACAGTGTAAGTTATAAAAGATGCAAACTCCCTCAGATTCTAAAGATAAAGGACAAGAAGGAAAGTCTGAACTTTTTTACAATTCTACCAAAGAAAGTATTTAACCAATTTCTTGGGGAACAGGCAGAGGAACCAAGGAATCATTAACTACTTATTTCACTGGGATTTGGTAAAACTTATCTATATGGTAAAGAAGTCAACAGTAGTAAAATCTACAGAATGTTAGTTGTAATCTGTTCTTTTCCACACCTGTCTATACTATTTTAGCATTACTATTCCTAGGGGTCCTCAGTACAAAACAATTCTCTGCCTTCCCCTGCTGTGCAGAGAGACAGGAAAACCACTTGATTTAATTCAGATTAAATAATAGAAAGAAGCAATCAATCTCTCAAAGAAACATTTCTGCTTGTTTACCAGATGCCTGCTCTGAAAATTATCTGAGTACAGAATATAGGAAAAATCAGATAAAAGTTATGTGACATATGTTAGTGCAATAACATCCCCTTAATTTGGACTAAGAAAGTCTGAATTGGGGGGAGGTCAATGGGGAAATAAAGGAGACATATTTACTACTATTTGTAATACTTAAACAATAAAATTAAATTTAAAAAAAAAAGAAAGACTGAATTAGACAAGTACTTTTTTTTTATTGAGGTATTATATGTGTACATATCTTACCATTACCCCCCCCACCCCACACCCACACATGCCCTCACCCCCCAGAGTTTTGCATCCATTGTTTATGCTTATATGCATGCATACAAGTCCTTCGTTTGATTTCTTATCTCCCCCCCCCTCTCCCTAACTTTCCCCTAGACAAGTACTTTAAGAGAAATTCTGCCTATCATCAAAAACAAACTATTACTGCCAGGCGAGCATGGCTCAGTGGCTGAGCACTGACTTATGAACCAGGAGGTCACGGTTCAATTCCCAGTCAGGGCACATGCCCGGGTTGCAGGCTCAATTCCCAGGAGGGGACGTGCAAGAGACAGCGGGTCAGTGATTCTCTCTCATCAGTGATGTTTCTCTCTCTCTCTCTCTCCCTTCCTTTCTAAAATCAATAAAAAAAATATTTTTAAACTATTACTGAAATGATTTCATTCAACATTCCATTGAATAAGAAATTTAACACACTAACACCCTGTTTTGGGAAGTGTTGAGTAAAGGTGGGAAGACAAGTACTTTTAATATTGTTCATGAAAACTTAAATTAGGCGATTTGGCGTTTTCAACCATTTTCTTTTCTTCAAAATACTGTCTTGCCTTGGCTTCTGGAACAGGTTACTTTCCTTTTCCTCTTACCTTTCTGGTCTTCTCTGCTGAGCCATTTTCTTTTTAATGAATTATACTTTCTCCCCAGATCTTATCTACTCTGTAGCTTGGATTATCTTCTATAATGCTGATAACTTCCAAATAAATTTTACCCCAAATTTCTCTCCTTAACATTTCTCTTCAACACTCTGAACTCATGTTCTCCAACCTCAAAGGCACCCTCAAAACGGCCCGGCAATCCTACCACCTTGCTAGTAGGTCACTTTGCCACTCTCCAAAAATAAGAATCCACCGCAAACCCTGAATATCCTCCTCACCTCCCGCTTCACTCTCAACAGAAAACACTAACTCTGTACTTCAAAATAAATCATAAAAGACCTACCTCAACTTTCACCACCAAATGCTTATCCCTTCTTCCATCAGCATTCATCCTTACCTCCTTCCTTCCTCCCCGCCTCCCTCCAGAGATTGATCCCTTGCTAACTATGCTTCCTGGACCACAAGCCTACTTTGCCTTCTCAGGAACCTCATATTATCAATTTCAATATATATTCTCTCTCATTATAAAAATTCACTCAGTGTTTTAAAAATGACTATCAAATAAAAATATGCATATCCTATAATCCACCAGCTTTACTTCCAGAAATTTATACAAAAGACTGGTACAAAGATTTAACTAACAAGAATATTCACACTCCTGTTTTCAAAATAGCTAAAAACTACAACCTACAGAGCCAATAACCAAATGATTAAATACACTGCAACACATCCATACTATGGTCTACTACACAGCTATTCAAACTGCTTTTTTCCCCACATGGTAACATTCACAATCTACAGTCAAGCAAAATAGGAGGCTTCAAATAGTACAAATTTTATGAGTCCATTTTTGTAAGGAAAAAGCATAATATGTATTTGTAAGCTCCAAATACATTTTGATTACTAAAATGTTCAACAGATTTATCTATAATTTCTGATTTAGCATATATATATTTGAACAAAAAGGTTCTGTGTTGACAAAACAGAAAAATCTGAATACTGAGTAAATAAAAGTACAGTATTACAGTCTCCTAAAATTTAAATAAAAGGATAAAGTATGCCATTATCATTAATTTATTTTAAATTAAAACATGGTCTTATTTGGGAAGAAAAAACATTTTTTACATCCAATTAGGTTTCTAATTTCTTTGAGTTCTGAATAAACCTACCCTCATGTTGGGGTGACACCTTTTACAAAATAGTCAAAAACTGGAAAGTGGTCCTCATCTACAGGAGAATGGATAAACGGTAGTATACTCGCACAAAGGAATACTGCTTAGCAATAAAAAGGAACAAGGTACTTACACAAAGTATACCTACATGATTCTATTTATATGAAGTTCTAGAACAGGGTAAACTAATCAATGATAGGGGGAAAAAATCAGGCTGAGGCCAAGAGGGAGAGGACTGACTGGGAAGGACAAGCAAGAACTTCCTCGAATGATGCTAAACGTCCTACAGCATGATAGGTTTGCACTACACATGTGTATTCACCTATCAGAACTCAAAAATTTACCCAATGATTCACCTTGGATTTATGCCTCTTAGAACTCTAATGGTATGCATACTGAAATGTTTAGGGATGATCTGTACTGGTGCCTGTAACTTCACACGCACCTCTCTCTAAAATAAAGGAAAGGGCTGCCCAGCAGGTATGGCCCAGTGGTTGAGCGTTGGCCTATGAACAAGGAGGTCAGAGGAATCGAACTGTGACTTCCTGGTTCATAGGCCAACGCTCAGCCACATCTCTCCCACTCCCTTCCTCTCTGAAATCAATAAAAACATATTTTAAAAGAAAAAGAAAGGGCCTTGATAAAGAGGTGAATAGACACAGACATGTAATAAACAAAAACTGCAGAATCCAGGTAGTGGGAACAGTTCTTTCAACTTTTCTGTAAGTCTGAAAATTCTCATAGTAAAATGTTGGAAAAACATTATTTAACTTTCAGTACAGTCAGCTACCGAAAGCAAACTACCTGCGTATTCAAAACCTGAAAAAGAAATATAAACTTTCCTAGTTTTTCAACAGCCAAATAATTTTACGACTTGGAGTAATTTCTCAAATAGCAGAAAACATCTTTAACAAAAGATACTAAAACATTTTGTAAATTCACAAGTTTTTCTACAAGCTAACAAATATGGCTACTTTCTTGGAAACTTCGTTTGTAAACCATCGTTGGACAATGTATCTTTAAATTTATTATAGGTGACATAACAAGAGAGATAAGAGCTATACCTGTGCCATACCCATATGGGAATAATTACATTCATCTCAATACTAAATACTGAGAATACTGGTAAGAAAAAGCAAAAAGCATAGGTCAAAACAAACGGTCTACTATTCATTAAACTTTTCCTAAAGGATACAGAAAATATTCTAATACTAAATAATCATGTTTTTAATTACTAATTTATAACTTTCCTTAATTAAAACTTCTTATAAAATATGAAGATTTCAGTTTTAGTAATTGTAACTTAATCTTGTTTACATGGGTATTTAAAATATTTTGAATATTTTTATTGATTTCAGAGAGGAAAGGAGAGGGAGAGAAACATCAATGAGAGAATCACTGATCAGCTGCTTCCTCCACGCCCCCTACTGGGGATCAAGCCTGCAACCTGGGGCATGTGCCCAGACCAGGAATCCAACCATAACCTCCTGGTTCATAGGTAGACACTCAACCACTGAGCCATGCCAGCCAGGCTTTTAAAATATTTTTTAAATCTTTGGGAAAGAAAAGACTTGAAATCCTCACTAATAAAGTATTTATCATTCTGTAGATGATAAAGATATGCTACAGAAAATAATAATAAGATAACCAAGAAGAAAAAGTTGAAACCTTCATAAATTTTATGAGTGATTTAGTTTCTGAATACAATCTCTCCAAAAATTTATATTGCCTATCCTATCTAATAATAGCGTACCATGTAAATTACCATCACTCCGCTACGCCCACGATTGGGCGGCGGAGGCTGGGGGGCGGGACTCAGGGTGGCCTATCCGGCCATTGAGAGGCACGGATCCGCTGCCACTGAGCGGGGCTACGCTGCTGTTGAGAGGCACAGGGGGCGGGACTCCCGCCCCCTGTGCCTCTCAACGGCCAGATCCGGGCCGCTGAGGGGGTCCCACCCCCTGCGCCTCTCAACAGCAGGGGAGACCCCCTCAGCGGCCGCGGATCATCAAAAGTGGGGGAGCGAGCTCTGGCCTCAGTCAGCGAGCCACGGAAACCCGGCAGAGGATGGAGAGCAGCGACGAGGAAGACATGGAGAAGCACCGCATCCACCTACGCCCCGTCGCTCTGCGCACACGCTGCACCTCCTGCCCTGTGAAGTCCGGGTTAACCGGCCCGCCCCTGTGGGGCGCTTTTTCACCCCGGCCATCCGTCAGGGTCCCGATGGACTCGAAGTGTCGTTTCGGGGCCGCAGTCTGAGGGGCGAGGAGGTGGAGGTGCCGCCTGGCCTGCTGGGATACATGATGGTGAGTCCATCGGGACCCTGACGTGCATGATTCAATCATGCACTGGGCCTCTAGTATTACTATATATATCATGTGTATGTAAGCATATGTATGTATAAACTGCACAAAGTGGTAGATACAAAAAGCTATATATGCTGCACTTTGACTTAAGGGTTTTTCAAGAGTCATTCTGTATTTGATTTTTAAATAATTCTGTATCTTATTTATGTCTTGCACACTGATATTTAACCTAACCCCCCGGTAAGATGTGACTCCACCAGGTAATACAGGCTATCACAGCACTCCTTCCACCCCCAACTATTCTGTATCAGTTAAGTTGATAAATCTAAAGATTCACATATATATAATACAAAATTCATTCAACAAATACTTATTCAGAACCTAATACAAGCCAAGCACAGGAGTCGACACTGGCTATACCCTGCCGAATAAATCAGACAACGTCCCTGCCCTCATGAAACTTACAAAGTATTGGGGAGAGGGAATGTTAGAGAGCAAACGAGTAAACAAAGTTGTAAATATGTTTGTGATAGCACTATGGACGCAAGTTTACAGGATGGAATGATGCAACCTCTTGCATCTCTGAGGAGATGCTGTTTATTTACTAGCAAACCCAGCCCTGCGAAGAGCAAAAGGGAAGAGTATCTCTTTGGAAACAGAAAGGAGACCAGTGTGACTGCAGCACAGCGGGGAAAACTGCACACACGGCAGACAAAGGCAGAACTGGCTTTGGGGGCCTTGGTAAGGACGCTAGATTTTATTCTAAATGCAAGAGTCAGTGAATGATATTAAAAGGTGGTGGGGAGGAATGACACAAACAGATTGATGTCATTTACTTTGTGGAAAAAACAGTTGTAATAGGACAAGAATAGAAGCTAAGGCAAACAAAACGTTAGGGTGGACCAGAAAGTGGAAAGACAGTAGAAATGTCTGTCTTTACCTTTAGCATTTGTCAGAAATTATGTCTGACAGTAGAATTGATAACATTTGCTCCTAAGACAAGGGGGATGGCATAAGCAACCAGATACAAGTTGGTGCCATAAACTAAGATGACAGAGAAAGGAAACAAGTTTTGGGGTGGTGCCTTGAGTGGGAAATCGAGAATGGTTTTGGACATGATACCTTTGAGATGCCTCCGAGACAGTCAAGAGGAGATGCTGAGTAGGCTGCTAGATTTAAGGAAATTATGGAGTCTGAGAACCACTTATGTAGAGATTTAGTGTTATAGTTCATCACCTAGGTATATACACCTCTTTACAGAAGAGGTATATGTTGAGGTAAACAGTATGTTGAGCAGAATGTTAAGATCATGGTTTGAGTTAACTATCTCATCTCCTGCAGTCATAGAACATTATAGAGGAAACAGTTTTAATAAGCCATTCTTCAAATGACAGTTATTGAAGGCCACTCTGAAGGTGAATAATTTTTCTACTTTATAAATATTTTCTTTAAAAATGCCCATGCAACATCTCACAAATGAATACATTAGGTTCAGTAAGGTGGAAAGTCTTGTCCAAAGGACACATTCAATTACGGAGCCAAGACATACAAATCCAGATAACACCAATTCCAGTCTGCTTTCCAGAACACAAAAATGCCACGAAGCTCACATCCATAAAGCTCACTATCTGTGACAAGTCAGGTACAAAAATAATCTTGATGACAAGATAAATGGGGTGAATGTCTTAAGAGAAACAGAAAGGACAATGAAAGGTGAAAAAATGACTCCTTGGCTTTCACAACTATTATAACTGCTGAACTATAAATTCTACCTTTAATGTATCCACAAAAGCTACAAGTGTTTGAATCCTGTATAACAAATCCTAAGACCTTATTATGCTAAGTGAAATAAGTCAGAGAAATAGAAAGTACTGTATACTATCACTTATATGTGGAACCTAAAATAGTCAAACCATTTTTTCAAAAAGGGTACAAATTTGTAACCAGTAGTAAATAAACCAGAGAACTAGTACACATATAATTAATGTATACAATAATATTATGTAATGTGATAAATATCACTATAACAGCAATCATATTACAATATATAAATGTATCAAAGCAATAAGCTATACACCTTAAATGTACACAATATCATGTCAAATTTATTCAATAAAAATTTTTTTAACTAAAAACAAAATCAGAAAAGCCATTACTACATTTACCAAAACAGATATTTAAAAAAAAAAAAATCCTAAGGTTCTTCCTAACTCTTCACAGACTTTGTATCTTTAAAAAAAAAAGAAAGAAAGAAAAGGCTGCCAGTACATGGCTTTAAAAGTTATGTGTATATCAACTCCCAGCTCACTATTTGCTTAAGGCCACAAAACAAGTCACTGATGGCTAAAAATCAGTTATCTTCATCGGTAAAATGAGGACACAGTGTTTGGGATAACAAACATAATAGTTAGCATCATCTGTAATTATTATTGGAAGAGCAAAGAATAATCATCTATTATGAGATTTTAACATGAAGTGTTGGATTTTCCCTCAAGTGTATACTTCAAACTACCTCAATACTGAAGTACTAGTATGTTTCCTAAAATGTTTACAAATTCTCCTTGCTAACTGCCCATGGACTAAGATCACCCCGACTGTAAGTTCTGGGTCACAACAGTTCTCCTGCTTGTAACTGTTCATTGTTCCTTGAAGGCAAAACTGTGTCTTGTTGATTTCCAATCATTTATTTAGTATTTGAGTGCTTACTCTGTGCTTGGCACTCATATTGGTCTTGAAGCAGTAAACTTTCAGCAGATTTGTTTGGGTTGGTTTAAGGCCTTTGATTGGCAAAGGGAAAGTCCTGCCTATTGCTGAATTCAGTACAATCAGCTTCTCCAAATGACTTGTTTTTAAGTTGTATTTTCACTGAAAGTTGTAAGCGCATTTTTTTAACATATCAGTCTCTGCCCTCTTGAAGCTTATATTCTAATGAGAGAAGCAAGACATTAAGTAAATAAATGTATATCAATTAGTGATAAATGCTATCAAATAAAGGAGGATAAGGGGGTTAGGAAATATTGTAGGAGCTGGGAAGTTGGTATTTTACATAGGTTATCAGGGAAAGCCTCACATGCAACTGAAAGCTGAAATACGTGGAGCAAATCACATAGATTATCTGGAGGAAAGGAGTCATCCAGACAGAGGGGGAAGAGCAAGCGCAAAGCCCATGAGGCAGGAACACAGTCGTATGGAAAAAATTGTAAGAAGGCAAATGTGTGTGTTGGGGGTTTGGGGGGTTGGGGGATGACAGACACATGGGAGGGCAGGCTCTGAGACAGAAGAGTGCCCTGATCTGATCTATGTTTTAAAGAATCACTCGGACTTCTGCACAGAGAACCGAGAATACAGAATGGAAGCAGTGAGCCTGATTAGAACACTGCAATAATCCAGAGGAGACATAATGGTGGCTTGAACCAAGGGAGTGATGGTGATGATTAGCTGGATTCTAGTTAGGTTTTGAAGACAAAATCCACAAGATTTGTTGATGAACTGGATGTGAAGAGAGAAAAAGAATCAAAGAGAACTTTTAAAAGATTTAAGAAGAGCAGAACTGCCATTAACTGAGACAAAAAAAGTCAGAGAAGCAGTTTCATTTTCCCAGGAAGAACCCAGCAAATTGCCTAGTACATAGTAGAAACTCAAATATTATTTGTGAATGAATTTAACTGAATAAACTCCTCAAATGAAGCATTAAACTCAACATATTGCTTTCTATTTACTCTAAATTTTCTTTCGTAATGTTAGCCACTAGCACAGTTCATGGACTAACATGGAAATCTCAGACTGGGACACAGCAACCAATCCTCACATCTCAAGGACCAGTCTGTTTTAACTTTACAATCCTCCTGAATATAACAGAAATCTGCTATGAAAGAAAGCTCTGTGCCAGCCCGAGGATTCTCGCACCCAAAGTGATTAACCTGTTCGTTAATGATGTCATATTCCTGGAAGGAGCAGAAGTACAACTAGAACTCCCTAGGCCAGAATTAATTGAAAATTCTAATACTCCGAGAAACATTTTCAGAATTGGGCAAGACTGTACAAGTCCCCTAAAAAAATAAGCCATCCGTCATCAGCATTTTTCAAATGGTAATTTTTCCCCTCAAGCAATAAGCCCCTTCAAAACAATTTCAGTGAAAAATTAAAATCTGTTTGAGAAAGTGAAATTTAGCACTTTTTTCCCCCAAGCAAGCATTTTCCCGGCCAATTAGTAAAAATGAGCCTCACTTAGGGATAAATCGAGTGTCCTCACCTTTAGCAGTTCCCAGAGTCCTATTCCCCAATTTTCTAATCCAACATCCTTAATTTAGCTCCATGAAGAAGCACCAAGTTAGCAGAAATATAGTCAAAGCAATTTTCCTAAAATAAAGTTACCATCCTTTCCTCCCTTCCCGTTATTAAAAAATATATATATTTAATCCAAGCTTAAGTATCATCCCTCTTCCGCATTATTTTCCCCCAAAGCCCCACCCTAATCTAAAGTGTTAAAAAAAAAATGCGCTTACAACTTTCTGTGAAAATATAGCTTTAAAAACTTGATCATTCGGAGAAGCTGATGGTACTGAATTCAGCAACAGGCAGTGCTTTCCAAACGGTGCCAATCAGTAAAAGGCCTTGAACCAACCCAAACAAATCCGCTGAAATGCCAGCCAGATTCCCCGCATCTCCCCCCGCTCCCTCCCCCCCAAAGCTGGCCTGGAGACACCCCAATCAGGGGGCCACGAGGCTGAACTGAAAAGAACCAGTGGTGAGCAAAAAAATAAAAATAAAAATAAAAACAAACACCAAAACAATGATTTTTAGAGGCAGGAAGGTGAACAATCAGGTTTTCAACCACCACCGGTTAGCGAGTAAGAGCCCGGCCGGCCCGCAAATCCTTTCCGCACCGAGCGGCGCCCAGCCCGCCCCGCTCCGGGGGCTCCGCACGCGGCTCGGAGACGCGGAGGAGCGAGCACCGCCCCGGGCGGAGGGAGTGCCCGGGGCGCCCAGAAACGCAGCGCCAATCAGCGCGCGTGCCCAGGCGGAATGCGGCGCCCCCCGGGAGCAGAGCGCTCGGCGCCTCGCACCCCGCACTCGGGGCAGGGCTCTGCCTAGCGGGGCGGAAAGGCTGGGAGGCTGCCCGTTCCCAGGACGCCGGCCGGGCGCACGGGGGCGGCGGTGGGGGCTGCCGCCGTTTCGTTTCTGCTGTCACCCCAGAAGTAGGGGAAACCCTAAAGACGGGGGGGAGGGGAGCGTGACAGCGAGCGGGGCCGCGGCTCCCAGGGGCGGGCGGAGGGTGGGGTGCACACCCCGGGCAGGGCGGTGGGGAGAGAGCGCAACCACGGCCCGGGGCCAGGGAGGCGCGACTGCCCGCGGGGCTCGGCACCCCGGCGCCCGGCCTCCCCGCCCCCACACTCACCATGTAGAGGGTGAAGGGCAGGCCGAGCAGAAAGAGCCACAGGTAGAGGTGCAGCGCGTTCACGAAGGTGGCCTGGTGGGGGTCGTAGTACCAGCCCCCGCTGAGCGCGGCCCACACCCCCTGCCGGAGGATCTGCAGCGTCTGCGACCCCATCCCCGCCCGCCGCCGCCGCCGCCGCCGCCGCCGCCGCCCCGGCCCCAGCGCGGCGCGGCCGCCGGAGCCCGCACGCCGTCTACCCGCCTCCGGAGCGCCGGGAGAGCGGGCCGGCGCCTCGGCCCTCGCTAGGGCTGCGGCAGGAGGAGGAGGAGGCAGCGACCGAGGAGGAGGAGACCGGGGAGGAGGCGGCGAGCGGCGGGGCGGAGGAGCGCGGAGAAGAGGAGGGGACCGGCCTCCAGGGCGCCGCCGCCATCTTGTCTCCTAACACCCGGAGCCGGGCGCTCGCCGCCTGCGCCGCCGCCGCCGCCGCCGCCGCGACCCCCGCCGCCCGCCTGGCCTGGGCCGGACGGAGAGGGAGGTCGGGAGGCCGGGAGGGACGGGCAGCAAGCCGCGCCCCCCTCCAGCTCCTCCTCTCCTCGCCCTCCGCCCTCCTGCCGGCTCCGCGCGGGCGCGCGCTGCGCCTGGGAGCCGCGGGCGCCTCCTGCCGGCGCCCGGGAGCAGCGCGCGCACGCGGCCCGGCGGGCGGGGGCGGGGCGGGGGCGGGGGCGGGCCGCGGGAACCAGGTGCAGGGCTCCCGGAGACCCCATTGCTCTCCCGGGAGGGGACCCTGGCCAGTTCATGGATCAGCGCCTGAACCTGATCTTGCACTCTCCAGAAACCTTGTCTTCAGAATCTTGTCAGCAACCTGGCTGCCGTTTTGTGATATTTCTGAAAGCCCTAGGAACCCTGAGGCTAATATCTGAGATACTCATTGAAGGCCTGAAGGAATCAGGTACAGCGGGTGGCACTTGAAAAAATCACAGACGCACCCGATCTGAGCAAGAACTGCATCGGCCCTTGGAGAGAGCTGAAAGCCCTAAGGGTGAGAAAAACAGCCACATCCAGTATTGGGAGGACTTACCACTCCCAAAGACAAATAAATTCATAGAAGTTACAAGAGATGTCAAAGTATGGGGTGGACAGATTTATCAGGGTGCGCCGTGATTTTGTTTTTTAACGTGCTGTAACTTGCAACCATTTTTATTAATGGGCCAATCTAAACAGGGAGGAAACATTAACTGTGATTGCGCCCCAAGTCACAATTAGGGTCTTGTACTTCTCTTTTTATAGCTATAAAGATGGGATCATTCTTAGCTCTGTGTAATGTTTATAGGGCATGTCTGATCTCACTGAATGGAATTGTTTTAGAGTTTGAAGTTTGAGTTTATGATAGCAATAAAAGTACTATTTTATACTCCTGGATTAAAGTTGCTATAATTAATGAGAAAAGCGAGAGAGCCAAAAGAAGCTGGTGATATTTTAAGAAGCGCGTTGGAAGACAATTGCAATACCTCCCAGTGCCATTCCACTTTACAGTTCAAACATTTCACACCCATTTTATTTGACCTTCACAACACTCGAGTGAGGACAGCATAGAGGCTGCCCTAATTTTATGGATGAGGAAGCCGAAGCTCAAAGAAACTAATATTCAACACATTCTCTAAGTAATACGTTGCTGAGAAGACCTCTGACAAAGTTCAGTCATCCTAACAGCATGGACTGAACTTTGGAAGTCTATTTCTCAGCCCTTTGGAAGTCTATTTCTCAAACCTTATCCATTCCGATAAGAGTTTGAACTGATGCATAACCCCCAGCAGCTTCTGGTTACCTGTGGCCAGTTCTCAAAGTGTAGTCCCAGAGCCAGCTGTGTCAACATCATCTGAGAACTTGTTAGAAATGCAAATTCTCAGGCACTACTCCAGAGAACTCTGGTCTTGGGACCCTGTGATTTATTTTAACAAGCCCTCCGGAAGATTCTAATGTACCTTAAAGGTTGAAACTACCTCTGTAGAACTCCATCCCCAAGCCTTGACTTGTTTCCTTAGAACCACAAAGCCATCAAGTCCCAATTGAGACTTGAAATTGAGAGAGGTGAACTAACACTGGCCAAAATATACTTTTACATACATATTAGTGTGTCTGAAAGCAAAATTAAGATAAAATAATACAAGTTTACAATAAAAAAACAGTTGCCTTGAGGCTTGGTGGCGGACACCAGGTATTGTCAAGTGTTCATTTGTTTCTTCCAAAGGAGACAGGAAAGCTCGCTGAGCAGATTTTGGAACTGATCCCAAGCTTTCCAACACAAAGGAAGATGTAAACAAGGATAAAATTCCAATGCCACATCAGTTTCCACGCCAGTAAATATCTGCTGTAGCTTAATATGGGAGGATTAACTGTAACAGGAGTGAGGTGGCCTGGGAGAAGTAGATACATCCACGGGATTGGAGGCAGACCCCGCTGGTGGGATGCGCTTGCAGGCGGAAGACAGTGTCTGAAGGGTATAGAACGGGCAGCAGCCAGGAAGGCAGCCAACATCAGGCTGATTCAACAGAGAAGAGTGTTGTAAGCCAATGGGCAGCTGGAACACAACCTTGGGAAACCCAGGAGCAGACAAAAATTGGGAAATCATGGCAGGCATTAAGAAAATGTGTTGCTTATAGCAAGGCTCCAGTCTCGGTGCTGGATCTCAGGTCAGGATTTCTCTCCCTATGAGGAATCGATGAAAACAAATAGAATTCAGGTCCTTGAGATGATGTATTGGGCAAATGGGAGGGTGGGGCGGGGCAGGCAAGGACTTGGGTGATAAAACAAGTATCCAAAGGCCAGACCTGGTAGACAGAGTGAGACTTAGAAACAAAGCAGGAGCTTAATACAAAGAACTGAGACTGAATTTCTCGCTGATCATTGTTGCCTCAAGTTGGTTGAGGTTCCAGAGTGTTAATATAGGACTCTAATTCCCTCCGGTATGGCTGGAACTGATCCAAGAACCTCGAGATGGGAGTCACATGGCAGCAGCCACTGAATAAAAAGGGGTCAGCAAGATGGGCAGGCACAGAAGGTCAAAAAGGCAGTGAGAGACTACATCTTTCAGCTCTGGACGGGGGAAAGCATTTTAGAAAAATGCTAATTAACTGGCTTAGGGAGTTAGCAATTGAAAGAATTCAATGAAATGGATGACCTTTTGGAAAGACTGACTCAGTAGTTGGGGGTGGGAGTAGGAGGAGAGAGAATCCTACAGTGCTTTTTATCTGTGGCTTTCTAAATGTTTATGAATGCTGCCACGACAAGCTTCCTATCTTATAAACAGGAAGCCAAGGCACAGAGGGATTAAATGTGTTGCCCAAAGTAACATACTCTATCGTACCCATAAATTATAAGAACAGGACAAAAATTAAGGAATCTAATTTGCTAAGTGTTAGCCCTCTTAGCCATGCATAAAAGGCATTAATAATGTTACACTTAGCATGTCAAAGTTAGCAGCCATGACATACTACCAAACCACCGCCTGACCTTTGTTCATCTTTCAGCTAATTCTATTAAAATTATACTCCCTGACTAGCTTATAAGCCCCTTGAGGACTGGGAATGCTCTGACAGCAGATGCTCTCTCTCCTACCTAAAAGGGACCAAGTTGAGTGTGCAAAACCATTTAATAACTCCCACGCAAGCCCACCTTGGAGCAGAGGTGTACAAGCTGCAGCTCTGGTCAGCATACCCGTTTATCTATTTTTTTAAAATAGCCTGGAGCATTCATATGTTCCCTTTATTTAGTACTTCAATGTGTACCCCTTTGTGTCCCCCAACTAAACTACATTTCTACATTTCCTGTGGCAGAAATGAACTACTTTAGACATCACAGACCACGCGTCCTGCCAAAGCCTAAACGCAGCAGGTTGCCATGTCTCCCTCACCCCATCTCAGACCAGTCCTTCTTATTTATTGCTCTCAGTGAAACCTCATATATCCTCGCCCATTGTCTGGTTTCCTAACGTCCTTTTCCTGTTCAATCCTTCCTTTACGTTGCCAGAGCAACCATCCTCCTGGATGCCCTTATCAACTCAAAGCAAATAGCCTCCTGTTGCCTCCAAGCTCTCTGCAAAACCATGCTACATTCCACCAACAAATTAATCTATCTAAGCCACTTTTCCCGTGCCCCTTCACTTCCCAGAAGGTTTCAAGTCTTCTTTGTTGCCAACGGTACTAAAAGCATACTCCTGAGCCAGGCATTCACAGTCCCCACAACCTAAATCACTGTTTTCTCTAGCTTAGCTCACTCTGCTCCTCACCATGAACCCCTTTTTACTGGCGACTATCAGCATACCCGTTTATCTGTTTTTTAAAATAGCCTGGAGCATTCATATGGTCCATTTATTTAGTACTTCAATGTGTACCCCTTTGTGTCCCCCAACTAAACTACATTTCTTGAGGGCCAGGCAATTTAGCCTGGCAGACAATGCCTAGCAGAAAGCTGGTCCCATTAATTGACAGTCAATGCAAGTTGAAAAAATAAAGCAATACAGAAAGCAATGGCTTTTTAATTAAAGATTTTAATCTATTTTAGCTCTCATTTGGTAACTCTTCAACATTCTAAAGCATTTCACCAGCTTAGAAGGTCAATTCAAGGTATGAAAATAATATGGAATAAATGTGAAGATATTTGGAAGAGAAGGGAAAGGCCCTAAAACTCTCCCCTGACTCTCCTTTTAGTCATTTGCTATATGCCACTTTATACCACATCAGGAAAATTAATGTCAAAGCGGGGAGGGGGACTTTCCAAATCTTACGTAACATAACTACAAAATACCAATATCTGGATACGGAGCTAAATAAGGAAAACAAAAGCAGCTCATCCTTCTTGGAAATCTCAACTCAATCTACTCTGTGTGTGTTTTCCTTTTTTTATAAATATTTTTATTGATTTCAGAGAAGAACGGAGAGGGAGAGAAAAATAGAAACATCAGTGATGAGAGAGAATCATCGATCAGCTGCCTCCTGCACGCCCCCCACTGGGGAATGAGCCCACAACCCTGGCATGCGCACCTTGACTGGAATCGAACCCGGGACCCTTCAGTCCGCAGACTGACACTCCATCCACTGAGCCAAACCAGCTAGGGCTCTGTGTGTGGGGTTTTAAATGTCAATTCCATATGATGAGTACTTTAGAACCTGTTTTAATCGACACTAATTCAGTCATTCTCACTATGGTTTTCTGTCATCTTCTGTTACATCTCAATTCACTTAAACTCACACACAACACTTTGGGGGTAGGGCAATAACAGGAAACAGGAACTATATAGGATACTGCAAAACTCCCCAAATTGGGGGAATCCCTAAATTAGAAACAATAAGCACACCCATTATTGCCCATCTTTTGACCTAAAAGGGTTCTTCTGTGTCAGTTAGATAACTGATGTGCTTAGCCAGACTGTATTAATGAACTTGTTTACCTCTCTGTTTCAGTCAGGGAGCAGCCTAATTCCAGCAGGACCTATTAGGCCAACTGACACAGCGGGGTGTTTCTCAGAAGAGCTCACCGGTTAGTAGTTACGGTGTCCAGTTTGGAGGACCTGCCTGAAGTTATGCAGAGATGAGGCAGTTGTCACCTCTGGAGGCTGGATGTCTGGCTTCTCTAGCAAGAAGCACCAAGAACATTCCTTGGAGAAAAGGAGTGTCTGGTGTGGAAAGATCATGGTGCGTGGAATCAGATAAACCCACGTTTCCATCGACGGTCTGTGACTTCCTCAATTAGTCCTAGCCCCAAGTCACGAAACCCAAGCCAAATTGTAGAATCCTGGAAAATTCAGTGTTGTAGACTCACTGCATTGCTGGAGCTTTTTTCTCATGGCAAAATGAACATTCCGATGATGTAATAAGAAGACCTTTCCCTTGGAGACTTTTTCACAGCTTTCTTTATGGAAACCTTGACAGCACATGGGAATGTTTTTCTTGCTAGTTTTGTTTGGTTGGTTGGTTTGGGTTTTATTTTTGCTTTTGCTTTGCCTATTGTCACTGGGATTCGGCAGCTATTCATACACATATTGATTTATAATTATGCACAAATAGTATATTTTGTGCATTTGCCAAGTGGAGTGATATACTCAGGATAAAATCTCTCAAAAAATCAGTAGAGATCATGATGCAAAGTAAAACCTCTCTGTCATTCCAGTTTTCTCACTCTCTTTCCATCTTTTAAACTCATTATGCTCTCAAGTCCTGTGACAAGTGTTTTTTTCAATGTCTAGTCCATGAGCCACCCGAATCCCTGTCATCTATTAAAAACATAGAGTTCCAGGTTATAGTACATCTATACATAGGGTATTGAAAAACTCCTTCTCTGTCGAGAATCCCTAAATTGGAGAATTAATATAAAGACCCATTGTTGTCCATCTTTGGTATTAAGAAATAGAATTTCAAGCAGCCAATAAAATATTGAAATAGGTTTCAATGAACTGATATGAACTGGTCTTTATGAATTATGGTTAAGCCTGGCCAGTGTGTCTCAGTGGTTGAGCATCGACTTATGAACCAGGAGGTCATGGTCTATTCCTGGTCAGGACACCTACCCAGGTTTCCGGCTCAATCCCCAGTAGATGGCAAGCAGGAGGCATTTGATCAATGATTCTCTTTCATCATTGATGTTTATTTCTCTCTCTCCCTCTTTCTTCCTCTCTGTAAAAAAAAAAAGAAAAAAGAAAAAAAGTGGAAGATAATCATTCCATAAAAATAAAGAATTATGGGAAAAAAGTGTGCAGCAGCATGTACAATAGGCTAATGTTTGCACTTTAAAAAAGATTATATTTATGTGATTATGTATTGAATGCCCCTAACAGGACAGCTGAGAAAATGGCAGCAGGGGTTGCCACAGGGTGAGAGAAAGATTTGCTTTTTATTGTATATCTTTTGTACTTTCTGAATTTATGTCATGCACATGTTACCCCATTTTTAAAAAGCAGTCAATGACTTGGGAAAACAATAGAGAGCCCTAGGTTCTACTCAAGGCTTACTCATTTGAAATCTCTCACGTGGCACCCGGAGAGCTGCATTTTCAATAAGCTCCCTAGTTTCCTGCAAACCTGTTTTGGGAACTACTGTTTCTGATCTTTCTTCCTTTCTTCCTTTCTTCCATTCTTTGTTTCTGATCTTTCTTCCATTCTTTGTTTCTGATCTTCCTTCCTTCCTTCCTTCCTTCCTTCCTTCCTTCCTTCCTTCCTTCCTTCCTTTCTTTCTTTCTCTTTTTAATGTCTTTTATAAAAAAATATTTTTTTTATTGATTTCAGAGAGGAAGAAAGAGGGAGAGAGAGAGAGAAATATCAATGATGAGAGAGGATCATTGATTGACTGCCTCCTGCATGCCCCACACTGGGGATCAAACCCGCAACTAGGGCATGTGCCCTGACTGGGAATGGAACTGTGACCTCCTGGTTCATAGGTCTATGCTCAACCACTGAGCCATGCTGGCCAGGTTTTAATGTATTTTCTTTCTCTTGACCCTTCTACCATCTCACTCCAACACACACACACACACACACACACACACACACACACACACACATTTCTCCTCTCCTCACTTCCTTATCTAGTTTAGGTCACTAGTTTTGCAATTCAGTCATTCCATAGCTAGTGCCCTTTCACTCCTTTGCCTCTCACCATTAAGATCAACCAAAACCATAACTCCAGACAGATCTGCTTTTTCTGCCCCAGCACACAGGCTAACTTTGCAGGTTCCAATCTCAGCTGCTGCCTGGATTCTTCCTAACAGTTCTTGGGTTCCTACTCAGTACCTGTAAGACCCCTCTTAATGACTTAAAATCTCACCAATGTTCTCAAGACATCTACCTCTCTCTCTCTCTCTCTCTCTCTCTCTCTCTCTCTCTCTCTCTCTCTCTCTCTCTCCCTCTCTCTCTCTCAGATAGCACAAAGTAAATAGAGGATATCAGCCTGTAATCCCTCTATTTCCTGCCCTCCTACTTCTAAATTTATCTCCACACGCATCCATCTTTCCTTCCCTTTCCTTTTCTTTTTCTCCTAGTGTTGTTCTGACAAATAAATCACTCTCTCTCTTCTCTGGACCTCTCTAAATCATCTCTGGCCATCTCTAAATCATACTCAATTTATTAACCTTGGTCCCACAGGCACTACAAGCATTTTTTTTTCTACTGGCAATTTCCTTCGGCTTATAAACAAGCACTCTTACCCCTAAGCTTTCTGTCTCCTCTAGTTTCCACCCTCTTTCTCCTCTCCTTCACAGCCAGGTTTCTTAAGAGAGAAAGAATGCTCCTTGAACTTAACTCTCATCACTGCTCTTGCATGAGTCTCAATGATTTCCTGGTTGCCAAGTCCAACAGGCACCATTCAGTCCTTATTTAATTTAGTCTTTTTGCTTTTGAATTATTGTTCCCTCTTCCTGGTTTCCTCTTGCTTTCCTGATCATCCTACACTCAAGTCTCCTTTATGGGGAGTCCTCTTCTTCCTTCTTCTCCATAAAGGTTGTCAATGAATTAATAAAGTGGGGGTGGGAGGGACTCTACTGTGCACTTATAGGATTCTCCTTGGTCCAGAAGATGCTAAAGCCTCTTAACCTGAATCCTGTAGTGCCCCTCAGCCAGAAAGTGAAAACAAACGCCATGGTTGGATGCCTCAAAAATATTTGTGAAAATCATTGTCTCAAGAACAGAAAAATAAGCTCTGCTTTAAATATTACAGCTGTGATTTAACGTTGCATCTTGGGTTCTCTTTGTTTGTCTTAAATTCCTCACTCCTACGAGCCTAATGGGAATTCTTAACCTTCCTAATCTCTAATTTATGAAGAGCATTGTTTTAAGCATTTATTTATTTAGCCTTCAGGCTTGTATTTTGAAAACCCGACATTAACTGATTGGTGGTTTGCTTGGCCAAGCTTCTCTACCATTCTGTTTCCATGTGGCCTTTTTGGCTGGTATTTAGTTTTTCATTATATAAAAGTATTACATTCACATTTTTTATCTGAGAAAATTGTAGAAAAGAACCCAGTAGCCCCCCTACCCAATCACAACCACTATAAAAGTTTGATATCTTCTCATTCTCTCCAGCCCTTCCCCCCAATTACTTCTGGACCATATTCTAATTGGAGTTCAGAGCCTGATCTGGAAAGTTTTTGTGTCAACACATGCCATGTGCCTTGGCAGTTTGCTAAGTCTGAGAAACTTCAGGAGGCATTTTTTCCTTCTGACTTGCCCATGTGTTTCACTTAGATTCTTGGAAACATATTCCTCTGTGCAATATGGGTATTGCCTACGGGTTCAAGCAACAGAAAATTCAATTCAAACTCACATCAACAATAAGGAAAAGTATTGCTTCATATAACTGCAAGTCCAGGAAATAGGGCAGATTTCAGGGGCAGTTTAATTTAGTGGCTCTGGATCTATTTCTTTGTCTTGTCCTGAGAGGGCCTCCTGTAGGTGTTGGTTTTGATCTTGAGCTTCTTTCTTCATGGAGGCAAAATGGCTGCAGCAGTTACTGGTCTCACATGGCGATGCCATCAATGTGGGTGAAGTTCACCGAAGAGCCAGGAAATTTCTTTCCTAGGAACCTCTAGCATATTTTTGGTCACATGCCTATTCTTGACTCAACCCCTAGTCTCAGGTCAATGCTACACACTGATTCTGGCCAAGGTTCCTGAACAAATTATTGGCCATGAGGGTGGAATTACCCTTAAACTGTGCAGTCCCAGATATGGACTGGGACACAGAGGGTATGTAGGGAGGGGCAGGTGCCTAAATAAAACAGAATTACATTAAGAAACAGAGGAGGGCCGAAACCGGTTTGGCTCAATGGATAGAGCATCGGTCTGCGGACTGAAAGGTCCCAGGTTCGATTCCGGTCAAGGGCATGTACATTGGCTGCGGGCAATCCCTGGTAGGGGGTGTGCAGGAGGCAGCTGGTCGATGATTCTCTCTCATCGATGTTTCTAGCTCTCTATCCCTCTCCCTTCCTCTCTGTAAAAAATCAATGAAATATATTAAAAAAAAAAAGAAAGAAAGAAACAGAGGAGGAATAGAGATAGAACAGACAACCATACATGAGTTTAGAAACTAGGTCATTTAGCCAGGCCGGTGTGGCTCAGTGGTTGAGCGTATACCTATGAACCAGGAGGTCATAGTTTGATTCCTGGTCAGGGCTCCACCCCCAGGGGGGGACGTGCAGGAGACAGCCAATCAATGACTCTCTCTCATCATTGTGTTTCTGTCTCTTTCTCCCTCTACCTTCCTCTCTGAAATAAATTTTTAAAAAAATTTTAAAAAAAGAAACTTGGTCATTTAATTAAATTAATTAATTAATTTACAATTTTTTTACTTCTTTTATTACTTTTTTTAAAGTTTTAATAGGTGATAACGTCACACAGTTCAATATATAAAGAAACACAAAAAGGATATACAGTGAAATATTTTTCTACTGCTGACCCCAGCCAAACAGAGATAGTTTATGTACATATAAGGGGAAAAATTATATACATATACATTCACACTCTCTTTTTGCACACAAAGTCTAGCATGCTGTGTGCACCTTACTTTTTCACTTAACAATATATATTGATTATTATTACATCAATACATAAAGAGCACCTTACTTTTTCACTTAACAATATATATTGATTATTATTATATCAATACATAAAGAGCTTCATCACTGTTTGTTTTTTTGTTGTTTTTTTACTGAATTGTATTATGTTGTATGGATATGCCACAATTTATTTAAAGCCTGCAATGGCCATTAGATGGCTAATACTGTTTTGCTCTAAAAAACACTGCTATGCTGAATAATATTGCACATATTTCATTATGTACATTTGGGAACTATCTGAAGCATAAATTCATAGAAGTGGATTTAATGCCAATTGCTCTTCCTAGCTGTTGCACTAACTTGTACTCCCACTGGGAGGGTCTGAAAGTGCCTGTTTCAGAACACCCTCGTCAACAGTGCGTGTGATCAGACTTTGGTGTTTTTTTGTGTGTGGGTTTGCTAATTTGATCATCAAAAATTAATATCTTAGTGTAATTTAAATGTGATTTTTTTTTTCTACTGTGAGTGAGGCTGGCCTACTTTTATGTCCCTGGGAGATTGTGCCTCTTCTTCCACGCCCCGCCTGTTCACATTCTTTGCCCAGGTTTCTATTGTTCTGTTGGTCTTTTCCTTTCTGATTGGTAGGAGCTCATATGTGAAGGGAAATCAGTCTTTCCATCCACTTTGTCATTTGTCTTTCAACTTTGCTCAAAATCTTTTTCATGCAGAAAATTTTAATGTTATGAGATTGAATATATCAATCTTTTATGGTTCTGGATTTAATGTCATACTAGAAATGCCTTCCCCACTCTAAGGTGACTAACTCTCTTTTAGTTTCCTCTAAAAGAGAAGATGGTTGCATTTTATATATTTTAATATTATATCTACTTGGAATATATCCTGGTCAGGGGTGAGAAATAATTTAACTTTGACTCCCCTCTCCCCGTTGATTGACTTTAATTTTATGCTATTTCATGGTGATGCCCCTTTTTGTTTTGTGACACTAAAGGTATTTCCAATATTCTCTACAAATGATTAAAAATCCAAATTTCCTATATATTGGCTTTAATTCGCAAAACAATAACTCACCATGTTTTTGTAACTTACCCTAGGCCACGAGATATATTTGGGAAGTTGGGGAGATGATGATGTAAAAGGCCTTGAAATCAGACAAAGAATAATGTTTGTTGCGTTTTCATCATGTGCATACTCAGGGCATGTGTTCACAATATAAACAATTAAAAACAATAAAGTGTGCCCTAACTGGTTTGGCTCAGTGGATAGAGCATCGGCCTGCCAACTGAAGGGTCCCAGGTTTGATTCCGGTCAAGGGCATGTACCTTGGTTGTGGGCACATCCCCAGTCGGGGGTGTGCAGGAGGCAGCTGATGGATGTTTCTCTCTCATCGATGTTTCTAACTCTCTACCCTTCTCCCTTCCTCTCTGTAAAAAATCAATAAAATATATATTTTAAAAAAAACAATGAAGTGTGACTTAAGTGATTTAAGTCTCTTAAAACTGCCACATTTAATGTTCTAATTATTAACATGGGCTTTTTTTAGACACGGCACGATGAATCTCCTGCAGCATCCTGGCTCCTATGTGCACTCTGAGATGCTGCTGAGCCCCAGAGTCTTAACCAAGAGGTGGCCCACCATGAGGTATGAAGCCCCCTCCAAGGCTGCCCATGGAGAGGGGAGCCCAGCAGCAAAGACAGAACAAAGACACATCTTGGTCCCTTAAGCTGTGGATTTAGGCAGTTGGACTGGCCAAATCCAGATACCCAGGGACACTCTACTCAACTTCCTTTCGCTGCAAGGAGAATGCCATATGCACTGACTCTCCAGTGAGGTAGAAACTAACACCTACCCACAGCAACAGGGCGGCGTGGTCACAGCTGAGGAAAAATCCTTTGACAAGTACAAACAGACTTCAGCTGTCGCACTGTCAAATCGCATTACTTCTCCATCTTTCCCAGGAGACTGGGTGTTCTTTAAGGCAGCAGCTCTTTGTCGTCTCTGAACCCCTGTAGCTTAGTACACTCACCCCACTCCATAGGAATGTGACCCTTGCATGCTTTTTCTCCTACGTGGGCAGTGTCCTTATATGTCCCACTCTTCAAAACTCACCATTTGTTGAGGAGCTTCCAAGGCAGCCATTCCACTAGAAAGCACTTCACATGCATTACCTTTTACAATTCTCACACCAGCTCTATGAAGTACATACTGTATCCGCCCCCACCTACCGCCCCCCGTTGTAATAGTGAGGAAACTAAGGAACAGAGAGGTTAAGTGACTTGCCTAAAGTCACACAGATAGTTGATGGGGGAATCAAGATTCAAATCCCAGATGGTCTAACTCCAGTGCCCACTGCTCTTTACTGCGACATCAATCACATTGTTTCTCCCCAGTCTGTTGAGAAGAAGAAAAAAAATTCTTTGTAAAACAAGTACTTACAATTTTGCCTTCCAGAACAGTGTCATAATATACCCAGGGGATATGGGGGTTTTTCGGTGATTACTGTTGTTTGTCTAGGAACAAGCAGGAATTTTGATGCTCCTACTTGAGTAATCCCACTCTCACCCCACCGAGGGCAGAGGAAAAAGAGAGTGAAACAAAGAAGGCCAAATTGCTTTATATAAGAAATAGGAATTGTGAGTTTTCAGCTGGCCGTTCAGGTGACAGCCTAAAGGACAGCAGGGGTGAGATGTGAGAGGGTGAGGAATAGACCTAATGCAAGGTCATGGCCAATGAGAAATTTCTTGTAGTGAAGAAGACGCGACATTCACAAATAAGCCTGGACAACAGCACAATTGTTATAATAGTTTGCAACCCACCATACGCATATGTAAGAGGTATTTGGCTAGGATTTGCCACGAGGGAGGGAGAAAACAGAATGGTATCCAACCTGGAGCCAAATGGCCCTGGGAGGGGGGCGCGCAGATGCCTGAGCTGAAAGCAACAGTTTGCAACAGGCAATAGCAGTGAAAAAAGCAAATAGTATCAACAGCCCACTGCTAAGACAAAAAAAAAAAAAAAAAAACACAAACAAACAAAAAACACCTGAAAACCCACAGGAAATATTGGGAGTGACTTTCCACTCAGGACTGGGGACTTCGGCAAAACTGACTCCTGAAAGCTCAAGGACAGAGGGATGGTGGGGGGATAGTAACAACTGTTTTTTCCTCTTGTCTGATCGAATCACCTGCATCAGATATCAATTTCTACCAATATGCTTATCATTTTAGTCTCAGGGGTCCTTAACCTCAGCCCTGTTGCCAGTTGGGAGTGAACAATTCTTTGTTGTGGGGGCCTGGCTTGTGCACTGACGATGTTCAGCAGCATCTCCAGATGCTAATAGCAGTGGTATACCAGTCCGCCACAATGAAAAAATAAATCTCTCCAGACATTGCCAAGTGTCCCCTGGGGGGTTGGGGAGCAGGAGGACAAAAATCACAACCGCACTATGTTGTGTAAAAAAGGCTCCCATATGTACTTCAAGTGTTTCTACTTAGTCCCACTAAGTGGTACAGCACTTCTTCAATATTGTTTACATTATATTTGAATAATAATAGTGTTTATAGATATCCTATATTACAGGCATAATAATCATATATTACTATTAATAGAACACTATAGTTCTAACATTATGTACAAATAAGAATGGAGATGGTTATAGGAGCTTTCCCTATAAGCAAAAGTCCATTCGATTAGTGTGTTAGGATTCAGTTCCTTTAAGTAGTATCCGTCCACGGCCAGATCTATCAGGAAGGTTGCATGATGAGCCATGGGATTCACCACTTTTGTCTTTGGGAGAAATTCAAGAGGAATGACATTCACACAAGCAAAGCACTCTCATGGCAGAACCCAAAATCAAACTTTGGTGAAACCTAGTATTTTGCAAGGACGTAAAGCAGGTACAATAATTTATAATCATGTCAGCTATTATTGTCTCCCAAGGCATAGGCTTTCTTTGCTATTGCACTGATAAAACTGATATATATGATTTCCCAACTATTTGGCTGCAATCTGACTCATCCTACTTGCTCAGAAAGCACATTTGAACACTGGCCAGTGTGGCTTAGTGGCTGGAGCATTGGCCTGTGCACCAAAGGGTCGCAGGTTGTATTCCAGGTCAGGGCACATGCCCAGATTGTGGTTTTAATCCCTGGTGAGAGCACATGAATGAGGCAACAGGATATTTCCTTCTCACATTGATGTTTCTCTCTCTCTCTCTCTCTCTCTCTCTCTCTCTCTCTCTCTCTCTCTCTCTTCCTCTTCCTTCCTCTCTCTCTAAAATCAATGAAAAACATATCCTTGGGTGAGATTTTTTTTTTAAAAAGCACTTTTTAATACAAGAAAATGAGAGAGACATTACCTACTCTGATTTATTATTTTAAAATATATCACCATCAGATATAATTTTTTTTGTTAATGACACATTATTCTGTGACACATCTCACAACTGATTGCCATGCAGTGGTATACAACCTCTGGTTTATCGGGAAGGATGCAGGACTGGGGCTCAGACTGGGTTCATTTCTGGTTTCCAACTGATGGACTGTTGCTTAAGAAAATGAGTCGAGAGAGGACAAAATGGCGGCAGAATAGACGGACATGTCCTGAGCCTTGTCCCGGAGCAGATAGAATGAGCAGCTGAAACAAATAACATCCACACTGAATTGGCGAAGGAGACTCAGCTGCCCAGGGCATTGCAACCACACAAGCAGCAGACATGTGAGCAGCCTGCTCCTGTCTGAGGAGCAGCAGCCCCGCGAGCAGCCCACCCCAGGCTGAAGAGCAGCAGCCTCACGTGGCCTGCCCCTGTCCAAGGAGCAGCAACTGTGTGAGCGGCCTGCCCTCATTTGAGGAGCAGCAGCCACATGAGCAGCCTGCCCACGACTGAGGAGTGGCAGCCTTGCACAGCCCGCCCCCGTCCGAGGAGTAGCAGCCGCATGAGCAGCCTGCCCCCATCCAAGGGGCAGCAGCTGTGTGAGCAGCCCGCCCCCATTTGAGGAGCAGCAGCCGCCTGAGCAGCCCGCTCCGGTTCAAGGAGAAGCAGCCACACGAGCAGACCGCCCATGTCTGAGGAGTGGCAGCCACACACAGCCCACACCCGTCCGACAAGCAGCAGCTGCGTGAGCAGCCCGCTCCCATCTGACGAACAGCAGCCAGGTGAGCAGCCTGCCTCGTCCAAGGAGCAGCAGCCACATGAGCAGTCCACTCCCATCCAAGGAGCAGCAGCCATGCAAGCAGCCCACCCCCATCCGAGGAGCAGCAGCCACACGCAGCCTGTCCCCATCCGAGGAGCAGCAGCCTCATGAGCAGCCCACCCCCATATGAGGAGCAGCAGCTATGCAAGCAGCCTCCCCCCACAATCCAGAGGAGCCATCACTGCTGTGAACAGCACCCACCAGAGGAGCCGCTAAACAACTGAGGAGCAGCCCCTGCACAACTCAACATCTAGATCCATCGGTGAGATAAAAAATGGGTAGACAAAGAAACCCCCAAAGGAAAGAAAAGGAGGAATTACCAGAAAAGCAGCTAAGTGAAACGGAGGCATGCAATATGTCAGAAAAAGAATTCAGAATAAGGATCATACAGTTCATAAACAGGATGGATAAAAAAATCAACAACTGCCCTAACCGGTTTGGCTCAGTGGATAGAGTGTCGGCCTGCGGACTGAAGGGTCCCGGGTTCGATTCCAGTCAAGGGCGTGTGCCTTGGTTGCAGGCACATCCCCAGTGGGAGGTGTGCAGGAGGCAGCTGATCGATGTTTCTCTCTCATCGATGTTTCTGACTCTCTATCCCTCTCTCTTCCTCTCTATAAAAAATAAAATATAATAAAATGAAATAAAATAAATAAAATATATTTTAAAAAAATCAACAACTTATGTAAGAATCAAGAAGAAATGAAGAGTGATATAGCTGCAAAAAAAAAAAAAAAAAACACCATGGGAAGTTTCAATAGTAGACTAGGAGAAGTGGAGGACTGAATTAGCGAATTAGAAGACAAGGAAGCAAAACACACCCAAACTGAACTACAATTGGAGAAAAAAATTAAAAGACAGAAGGAGAGCCTAAGGGAGCTACGGGACAACATGAAACGAAGCAACATACGAATAATAGGGGTGCCAGAACAACAGGAAGAGGAACAAGGGTTAGAAAACTGATTTGAAGAAATAATGTCAGAAAACTTCCCTGATGTGGGGAAGAAAAAAGTCACACAAGCACAGAGAGTCCCAAACAAGATGAACCTGAAAAGACCCACACCAAGAGACATCATAATTATGATGGCAAATGTTCAGGACAAAGAGAGAATCTTAAAGGCTGCAAGAGAGAGACAGAAAGTTGCGTACAAAGGGTTTCCCATTAGATTAACAAATGATTTCTCAACAGAAACACATCGGGCTAGAAAAGAATGGAAGGAAATTTACAAAGTGATGCAAAGCAAGGGACTGAATCCAAGAATACTCTATCCAGCAAGGCTATCATTCAAAATTGAAAGGGAAATAAGGAGCTTCACAGACAAAAAAAGACTAAGGGAGTTTATCGCTACCAAGCCAGCAATGCAAGAAAATGAATCTGCTTCCTCATCTGTAGATAATAAAATAACAAAATCACCCCTTTTTCTCAGGCTTGTTGAGAAGATTAAATAAGATTTAAAACAATCTGTTGGAAATTGCTAAACTAGTGTCAATCATTGTCATTACCTCCTACCACCACCAGCACCTTGCATAGATCACCAGGTCTATACGACAGCCCTGTAGGGTACCTGGCTTTTTCCCCGCTATAGGCCCAGAGAAAAGCCTGCTCAGTGGTGTGGTACATTCGTTACTTTCTTAAGGTGAAAAGATAATTTCTCTAAATTGGGGTGAGTTGATATGCTTTTGCAAACCAAATGTCAGCTGCTAAAGGAAAGGGATTAGCTCAGCTCCTATTTCTTGCTGCTCCTGCAGAGTAAATCAGCAGCTCAGAGCCAAGATTCTCTGACACCAGTTCCTTTCTCAGCATTATAGGCCAGTATCCTGGGACCTGACACTAACCATTAGGAATTTCTTCAGTGGCAGCAGACTGGGAAAGGCAACTGCCAGTGTGAAAGAAATATGTTAAAACGCTCTCTCTTTTTTATTTTTTTTTACAGTAAAAGTCACGATGACTATGCTGGGTTGACTCATACCCCTCAATATAGAGAGTAGTCAGCCTGCTGGTGACACTCATTCTGATGATGCTAAACAGGTGACCTATTCTGCCAACAATGGGATCCAGAGAGGTTGGAACACAATGTGTATCACAATGTCCTTTGGGGGAGGTTGGGGCGGGGGGGGGGGGGGGGGAGATTGGCTAAGGCTCCAAGATCCCAAGTGTTTAAATTAATAGGAAAATATGATTCAATAGCAACCATGAAACAAATGGAAGGGAAATGAGGAGTTGGAGGGATATGGGTGGGGAGCATAGGCAGGAAGCACATAGGAAAATGCCCGGCAGGCTTGCAATTGGCACTACTGCAAGTCAAGGTGAGATGAGTGAGGAAGCTGAGACAGACTCAGCTGCAGATACAGAGGCTGGGAGCGACCTCCACAGTCATTCTGATCGAGCTCTCTTATCAAGCCAACTCCACTTCCTTGCTCTATCTTCTGCTTTCTCAGTGCTCACAGCTGTGTTGCTAGTGGCTTCCCCTGCAGGAAGGAGAGGCTCGCCTGTTCCTGCTTGGCTAGGAACGGGATAAGGAAGAGATCTCAGGCTATCTTATCCTCTCTCCACCCCCATGAACATCCCCCACTCCCAATGTCCAGAATTGGCTCTTCTTTACTTGCAAAAATTCAAACCATTCTCCAAAGCTCACCTCTTCTGTGAAACTTTCCGTGACCTCTCCAGTGCACAGGATTTTTTTTTTCCTTTTTTCTTAACACCTACAGCTTGTACCTAACACAGTTAGTCACCAGAGACATATTTCCTCTGTCTCACATGTGCTATCCTTGCTTCCTACAGAGATCATAAGGTCCTTGAGGACAGGAACCACATCTTAAACTTCTGGCAGTCACATGCCCAGTTCTATGATTTGGCAGGTAACCCAGCGGAGGCCATAGAGTATCTCTATGGTATGGGAGAATCCAAGGAGCCCTAAGGTGGTTTTCTCCAGAGAATAGCACCAAGCCAGCCTTGCTCTTGGGGCTACACAAGTACCAGTATTTCTCCTGGGGTTCTAAATCGGCAGCCTCACGCCTAGAGATTAAGTCCTTAGCAGCCTGTATCTGGGTCCCTTTTCGGTGACCCTTGCTGTATCTCATTTGTCCTGGATTGGGTGCTGTGCTCTTGCTCCTGTCAATGCCCTGTCAATGCCCTGAAAGACCCAAACCCCACCTCTGAGCCATATTCTCCACGAGGCACAGTCCTTGCTACCCGCTACCCAGAGCAGCTCATTGAATTTCAGGCTGCCCAGACCTCTCTACCATGTGGGGTGTGCTCCACCCACCTTTAGTTAGTTCATTTCTCACCCTCGCTGGCACTGACCAGCCAGTCTGCTTCTCAGTCTGACTGTTTCTGCCAAGACCTTCTGGGAATGCTTGCCTTGCTCCAGGGTTTCTGGCTGGTCTCTGAGTCCTTTCCAGTCTGCTGTCAACAAAGCCATCATTTTGAGATTATATATATAATGTTGGAGACAAACAGATATACACACACACCCATACTCCCAAATTCACTTATCGGTTGAAAAGATTTCCACTACCTTCCTAAATGCATACTCTCCCTTTGGAGGCATTTATCATCATTGCTAAGTCTTCCAATGTCTAACTTGGAATTTTCTTTAAATCAAAGGGGTCCTCCGAGATCATTTACTCCAACCCTCTCATTTTATGCCTAGTCTCTATTTCACTACCCTCTGTTTATGCTTCTATTTAGAAGAGAGTGGCATAGGATTTTTGTTAATGATCACTTTAACAAGGACTTCTCTTTGTCCATTAGTAAACTGCCAGGGTGTTAGAAGACTTTATGGAAGGTCTCCACTTTCAGTGATCAGTTACCATCAAAATGCATTTATACATTGCTAAAATGAGATTATTTCCTTCTCTGGCCCCGAAAGGAAACACATACACAACAGAAGCACACACCACTCGCACACACTCCCATTCCCAATGTGATCCATTTCTCTCTGGGACAATCAAAATGCCTCCCGGCTGGAATGACAGCATCACTCTATTGACGCTGAAACAGGAGAGTGATAAAGCAAGTCTCAGCAGGCGCAGCAGAAATGTACTGCTGCTATGATTCATATTTCAAAAATGATGCCATGAGACCAAAAATGCAAAGCAGAGTTTGTTCTGTTGGCAACAACGTAGTTAAGGACAGTCACGTCAGCCGCGTCTTTCAAGCTCTGGAGGAAGAAACACCGCTTACCAATGTTGCCTTCTTGCCCTGAGGTGGCAGTGGACACTTGGGTTTTCCCACAGCCGTTTCCTCGCTGTGCTCCATGCTGGGAGCAGGCTAAGAAAACTGTGGTATTTCTTATGTGGTGATCTTGCTACTGTTTTGGAGCCACTAAGGAGAACTGTGGTGGAGAGACTATTGCCAGGATGTGTCCTGCCTGGCCCCACCTCTTAATGGCAGGCTGCGTCTTGGGCAACACTCTCAAACCCAGAATCCCCAGGGTGTGCGTGCTGCTTCTCTCTCTGCTTTGCTTGGAGAGGGAACTCTCCCCGTTATAAAAAAACAACAACCCTGAGAACTCCCTCCCCTTCAGGTTTCTAGCAGCTGGTTTCCCATTTCTTACTCTGACTTGTCTTTCTTGTAAACCCAAGTAAGAAAAACAATGCTGGGTTAACATTGTACGAGCCATGTAACTATAGGACAGTATCACAGGGAGGAAAATAGGATAGAACTCAGAAAAGAAGGTGGTTAAGGCCCTGGCTGGGTAGCACAGTTGGTTAGAGTGTCGTCCCAATATGCCAAGGTTGTGGGTGCAATTTCCGGTCAGGGCACATACAAGAGGCAACCAATTAATGCATAAATAAGTGGATCTCTCTCTCTCTCTCTCTCTCTCTCTCTCTCTCTCTCTCTCTCTCTCTCAAAACAATTTTAAAAAGAGAAAAGAAGGCGGCTTCGGACAGATCTTTGATGTCAAGGTATTACAAACCCTGCTTCTTTACAATGCAGGCACTAATATTTATTAGCTCACATCACCTAAGGAGCACTTAGAGTTCCTTGAGTAGAAGTTGCTGCCTTCGTGTAAACACTATTGCATCTGGAGACTTATTCCTGAACACTGGTTGTGAGTTAGTAAAAAAAACCCCAAATGATCTACATATCAGTTGCTGTTTTACGATAGTTTGCACAATGAACAGGAAAAGGGGCTTAGCTCAATTTGCTGTAATCTCCCCCAAGACAGTTTATTTTTATTTAGAAGCCACTGTTGGTAAATTTTAATACTAAAGGAGAGGCTTACAAGAAATGAGTAGAAATGAAAGCAGAAATGAGGCAGTTTATATAGTCTCAATTTCCATGACTCTAAAAACACTGATCAATCAACAACTCAGCTCACCCAGGAAGACCAAACCCTTGGTTAGGGGCAGAATTCTCAGATGGCCCTCAAGATTTCTGGCCCCTGGTATTCTCAAGCCTTCATCCTGGTTATTCAAACACTAACCAACCTCCCGCTGTGAAGAAATTTTGCAGGTGTAATTTAGGTCCCAAATCAAACAGGGGGGTTGTCTGGGTGGTCTTGACCTAATCACATAAAGCCTTGAAATCTGGATCTAGAGGTCAGAAACAGGAGATTTGAAGTATGAGAAGGAGTCAACAAAAAGGAGATTTTCCACTGCTGGCTCTGAGGATAGAAGGGCCAGGTGGCAAGAAACGTGTCTCTAGGAACTGAGGGTGGGCCAGCTCACAGCCAGCCAGGAAACAGGGACAGGAGCTCACCAGTAAAGAAACTGAAGTCTGTGTCAGCCCGAATGAGCTTGGACGAGAGCCCTGAGCTCAGCCTGGCGGACACCTTGACTCACATTCTGAGAACCCGAGCAAGGAGTAAGGAGTCATGCTGTTCCCAGAGGCATGACCCACAAAAACTGTGAGATAATAAATGGATTTTGTTTTAAGGTGCTAACTTTGTGGTAATTTGTTACTCAGCAGAGAAAATGAATACACACTACATAAATGGTCTAAAAGTTTCTTATCCAAGATCAATACCCAAGCTCCTGGTGGGGGCAGGGGGTAACCTACCAACTATGTGAACCAAATCTGTCAGGCAAGCCCCTGGCTGCTGAAAGTATGGAGCAACAGTACCCACACAGCCTGGGAGTTGCACCTCAGGCCCGATCCAGGTCTGCTGAATCACAACCTTCACTTGAACAGATCTCCCGGTGTGACTCAACGTGTGAGAAGCACTGGTTAGCATTCTCATTCAGAGCTGGAGATCTGCAATCAGCAAAACCTAAATTCCCAACCTGGCTTCACAGTGTTACTAGCTGTGTGGTCTTAGACAAGTTGCTTAACCTCTCTGAACCTCTATTAATCTACAAAATGGCCGAAACCGGTTTGGCTCAGTGAATAGAGCGTCGGCCTGCGGACTCAAGGGTCCCAGGTTCGATTCCGGTCAAGGGCATGTACCTTGGTTGCGGGCACATCCCCAGTAGGGGGTGTGCAAGAGGCAGCTGATCGATGTTTCTCTCTCATTGATGTTTCTAACTCTCTATCCCTCTCTCTTCCTCTCTGTAAAAAATCAATAAAATATATTTAAAAAAAATCTACAAAATGGAGCAGACAATAGTACCAACTTCATAGGGCTGTGGTGAGGCTTAAATGAGACAGTATGCCTGGCATGCAGTAAGGGCTTCAGAAATGTTGCTTGTTATTGGATTGGGCACTAGGAGTGGGGTGAGTCAAATGTAAAGGGGGCGAATCACATCAGTTGGAAACAGGCAGGATCATTGGGGTCAATGTCATTGTCCAATGAAATATGTTTTCAGGGACTCCTCAGAGGCTGCAGAAGGCCACGACCTTGGTTTTCTATCCCAGTAAGTACCCTGTGACACCAGGCTGTGTTGGTCATGCTCTCCATCATAAGCACCATCTCTCATAACCCACTGAGTCCCCCTTCCCCCTACCCCCATCTCCCTTGCCAGCATTAATCTATTAACCTCACTGGGCTCCACCTCACTTAGCTAATTAGATCTTGCCAGAAACCATAGAGACAATGTCAGAAACCCCAAGCAGGTGGTGTCCCTGGATATCAATGACAGTTCACCCCACAGAAAAGATAAATGGATTTGTCAGGGGGCAGAGCCCAAGCAGTGTGGCTGGTTTAACAGAAGTCTAAGGTTCTTTCTATTTTTATTGGAGGGAATAATGACAATGATGACAATGGTGATAGCAGCACCAAGAATAAGAACAAACGAGCATGCTGATAATTACAAATGGCCAGACGTAAGTGAGAGGCGTCATCTGTGATCGGTTCTGGGGAGGCCCGCCCTGGCTCCCCGTCCTGGTTTCTCTGTTCTTGGCAAGCACTCCCCTCACTTGCTTTATCTTCTCAGCTGAGCCGTAGAAATCTCTGTGGTTCAATATAAATTATGAGGGTGATGTTGACAATAATAATAGTTCTAATTTTTGAGTGCTCCAAGCGCCAAGCACTTTTCATGAATTATTTATACTCTTTATAACAATTCTGTGAGGTAGACTAATTATTATGCTCCTTTTTAGTCAAGGAAACAGAGGCTCAGAGAGGGTAAGTGGCTTGCCCAGGTCTGCACAGCAGATAAGTAGTTGCCCTTGGATTCAAACCTGGGTCTGCTCGACTCTGAAGCCTGTGCTCGCTTCACTTTGTCTCTACCACATAGCCGTGGTGCTGTCTCCTTGTCCAGGCTCTTGACTCTCTGCCTGAACCACTTTGGCCTTTGATGCTACTCTCCAGTCAGCTCCTGCATTGCTTTTCTCCTGCCCTTCCCAGGTGTGCACCACTTTTGTGTCCTGACTTCTCGGCTCAGATGCTCACCTGGCTGGCCCCTGGACACATACAGCACTGGCCTGCTTCTTATTGGTCCACATGGTTCTGATCCAGGGGTTTCCTCATCTCAGTGCTCATGGGCTGTTGGCTGGGCCTGACCAGTGAGACGCCTGACACTAGGCTTGACACTCCTAGACTCTGGATAACTGTCTCTCCCCCGGACCCGCCTCACAAGTAGACTCTCCTATATCTTCCAGCCTGGTTCACGATTACAGAAGAGTGTTTCCTGGACATTCCAGATGTCAGAGTAATTAAACAAGGAGGCCATTAATTTGAGGTGGCGCTAATGTGTTGCTGGTCAATATAAGCCAGAATCAGTGCACTCAAATCTGAGAACATGAAACTTAAGAACAACTAATCATAGCCAACTAGGCTTTCCCAAATAAAACAACTATTTAAGCTATGGCCAATCAACTTCTAGCAGATAGATAGTAGATAAATCAGTAAGTATTTTAAATAACTAATTGAAAATATCAATAATGTCATTGTTGGGGTTGGGTGAAAAAGGTGAGGGGATTAAGAAGTACAAATTGGTAGTTATAAAAAATAGTCACAAGAATGTAAAGCATAGCATAGGGCCCAGCCTGGATGGCTCAGTGGTTGAGCGTCAACCTCTGAACCAGGAGATCACGGTTTGATGCCTGGTTAGGGTACATGCCTGGGTTGTAGGCTCGATCTCCAGTACAGGGTGTGCGGGAGCCAGCCAGTCACTGATTCTCTCTCATCATTGATGTTTCTATCTCTCCCTCTCCTTTCCTCTCTGAAATCAATAAAAATATATTAAAAAAATAAAATATAGTATAGAGAATATAGTCAGTAATAACTATGTATGGTGTCAGGTGGGTAGTTGAAATATCGGTGGGAATCACTCTGTAAAATATAGGATTCTCTAACCACTGTGCTGTACACCTGAAATTAATACAAAATAATATTGAATGTACACTGTCATTGAAAAATAAAATTAAAAAAAATACATAATGCCAGTATTGACAGAAGGAATTTTTTGGAGGGAATACGATGATGCAGATGTCTTCACAACTATGAGGCTGCGTAAGCAGTTTCCAAATTAACCTCAGAGTAATACTGGGGATTGTTAGCAGTCACTTTTCATGTATGCTTAGGGTCTGACTACTTGAAATGACACGCAATAGTGTGTTGCACCATGCTTAGAATTTGGATTCTAAAGTCAACACATAGGGCAAAAATCCTACATAGGAAAAAAATTACCATAAAACTATCTTAAATCACTCACACAGTACAGATCAGATGGTTTCATGCATTCTGTGCCATCTCGCAGTAAGTTCACCACAGCCAGTTTTTCCCTAGAGTCGGAACAGATGGCCATGGCTGTTTCTTTGGTGGAGCACCAGATGAAGAAGTTGGCTTGAATTTAAGGGCCATATTGTCGGGGGTGGGGGAATCACACATATATGTATATATTCATCTGTATTATTTCCTTTTGTTGAGCATATAGTTGACTTAAAGCAACTTAAATATGTGTGCATGGAGCTCCATCGTACTATTTGATTCTCAATGTTGTGAAGTGCTCTTTATTGTTTATCATGGAGACAGGAGTAAATGAGGTGAAAACAACCCTTTGGGGGCATTACAATGGCTGGCATAACCAACTAGGAGAATGTCAATCGTAATGGTTTTCCAAATTTAAAAAAAAAGCCTTTTATCTACAAAAGACGTTTAGATTTGATACTGTCTATCAAAAAATTAATAAAAGTAAATCAACTTGTTTGAAGAGGTTTGGATTATGGTGTTCACTTCATTGGTAGGGCTGGGAAATGAAAAAAATCCATTTTGGGGGAACTTACAAGTTACAAACCAACTCACTTAAGAGGTGGAAGGAATTATGGTCACGTCTTATGTTTCTCTTTGGAACATGTTCTCTACTTAGTGTCTTGTTTTCTACATCGGACAAATTCTTTGCTTCAGTCTGGTCCCAGTGAAAGATTATTAATACAGCACCATCACTTCAGACCAGCAGCACTGGAACATCCCTTCTTGTTCATGTTTTACACCTCTTCATACGCTCTTTCCTTAGCTTCTTTAGGTATCACAGTTTCTTCCACATCTCCCCCAAGCATACTTAATATAGATCATAATTAATGATAATAATGTTCCCAAATAGATTTAAACCTTCCATCATTTTCCCTCCCTTTCTTCTCTATCCCCTCTTCCTCAGGAACCTGGCTCTGTCCAACCATCAGACATGGTGTTCAAACTGGGGATAAAGAACTCTACTTGGCCCTAACCGGTTTGGCTCAGTGGATAGAGCACTGGCCTGGGGACTGAAGGGTCCCAGGTTCGATTCCAGTCGGGGGCATGTACCTTGGTTGCAGGCACATACCCAGTTGGGGGTGTGCAGGAGGCAGCTGATCGATGTTTCTAACTCTCTATCCCTATCCCTTCCTCTCTGTAAAAAATCAATAAAATATATTAAAAAAAAAAAAGAACTCTACTTGGCCACAGTGGTAAAGATGGGGAAGGAGCAAGGGGGAGGAGATGTGGCGATTCTGCATCTCACATTTGTAGATGATGGTGGTTCTTGGGAACTTTAGGTGGCTTTTTCCATGTTATCCAAGTAGTAAGGAGCAGAGCTGGGAGTTAAACCTTGGTCAGTAAGGCTCCCAAACACTTACTATTTCCAGTACACCACACTGCTTACCATAAGCAGCAAAATTCCATTAAACACAGGCATTGGGCAATGATAGGCAGACATTGTGTGAGCAGGTGGAATCATGTGTGATTCACTAAATGGATCTGCTAGTGTGACCTTGGAAAGAGAGACCAAAGTAAGTGAAGGACTTTCCTGAGATCATCAACAGCATTCATGACCAAGGTTTACGCTGTGCATGGACTGTGCTAGATGTTTTGAAGGAGACACAGGCATCCTATAAGACTGCACCCAAGAGATAGTCTAGCAGAAGAGAAAAATTATGCCAGGACACCTTCTGGAAACAGAGAGCGCACTAAAAACTGTATAATTAAAGAGAGTTTAAGGGACTAATCTATTTATAAAGGTGTGGGTGAGGTTTAGGGAATTGGAAAAGGAAAATGCAGTGCCCAGGGATGAGCAGCAGTGAGATTCTGTTAGCCAACCCCCACACATGCAGGGAGGGGCAAGGGGAAGCAGCAGAGCATAGCTGCCTAAAGAGGAAGGGAGACTGGACTGTTTTCACTCATTCATTCAACTAGATCCACCTGCCTATGTAATTCCAGTCTTTATTTTGTCTGTTGGGTGAAAATGGCAATCTCATTGACTTATTCTAGGCCTCTTGGAAATAAATGGTGAACCATTCAGGAGCTACACATCTGAGACAGAGCCCACAGAATCGTTTGTGCCCTGAGAAAGGTGAACATCGTTTGTGCCCAGGAGCTGTGAACGTTAGTAGAGAGAAGCATCCCACCTGTGGTGACCAATGCGGTGGGAAACACAAAACAAATATCTCAACCTCACTCTTTCTACTCTGCGATCTCCTCCTGGTGAGGCTTCACATGAGCTAATCCGAACCAGAAGCCAGAGGGCAAGCATTCATTTCATCCATAAAGACCAATCTCCCAGGCACAGCCAGGAGTAAAAAGGGGTAGCGAGTGAATGTGAACGGGCAAGTAAAAAATAATCTATAAATTGGCACACCACTGAAGTGTATTGTAGAGGTTGCAAGCATGTTACAGTAAATAATTTTGTGAAATAATATCTTCTTTAGGCACCTTCAATTCACAGTATCATTTTTATAGATCCTGATATCCTCTGATTCGGTTAGCTTCAAGTATGAAGGGTCCAAATTAAATATTAAAATAGATTGGCTTCCTGGCTCACCCTAAGTGGAAAGCAAGGTGAGATTAAGGCTTCTGAAGAGCGCATTTCAAAGGCTTTGCATAAGCAATGTTTTTGCTCAATTTTTTTCCCCCATTGTATAATTTTATTTCACTCACTCAGATTTTTCTCCATCATTTTTTTATATCTTCCCTTTTTCCATTTTTGCTCTCTCCTTTCCTCTAGTAAAACGAGCTGCTTGGCTCACACCTCCATTAACAGACGCTTGGAAATAATGCACCATGGCAGCTTTTCAAGGATTTTTCCCTTTCCTCCCTCCAGAGAGAAAAACAAAAGGATAAGGATGGCTTCAGGAATTGAATCCCAATGTTGTATTACTGGAATTTGCAGCTGTTTCTGGATTGCAGAAGTCACGGGAGGGAAACAATGTACTCCGGGATTGAAGGAAATGGTTTGGCTCCAATGTGTCCCAAGTCATCTGGGGAGGAATTTTTCCATTGTTACGGAGGTGCACTCAACAAAGATTTCGCATCTCTCCACAGAGAGTGTGTGTGTGTTGGGGAGAAGCATAGGAAAGAAACATATGACAGAAGCAAAGAGGAAAAAGGCAAAAAATAACTGACCTTTCTCAGGGCACAAACGATTCTGTGGGCTCTGTCTCAGATGTGTAGCTCCTGAATGGTTCACCATTTATTTCCAAGAGGCCTAGAGTAAGTCAATGAGATTGCCATTTTCACCCAACAGACAAAATAAAGACTGGAATTACATAGGCAGGTGGATCTAGTTGAATGAATGAGTGAAAACAGTCCAGTGGAAGATTTTCAAATGAATATTTATGTAGGAGGTTCATTGTAGTTTCTCTTCAATAGTGAAAGGTTTGATTTATGTGCTTGGGTATTGCTGGCTCTACAGGTTGACAAATAAATTCATATGTACCTTTGCACTCATATGTATGTATTACTGGTAGTATTTACAAAAGCTTCTGAAACTCTGTTTTTCTCTCTGGCTACTATCCCTGTCATAGATCCTATAATCTCTATGGAGGGAGCCTGTAGAACAATCAGCAATTAGACCAAGATCAGTGTTGGGAAAATTAGACAAATGCAAAAAAAAAAAAAAAAAAAAAAAAAGAAAAGAAAGTAGACCACAAACTTACCATTAATATGTTCTCTTTAGAGAAGTATCTATTCAAGTCCATACACCATACACAAGAATAAATTAAAAATGGATAAAGACTTAAATGTAATTCGTGAAACCATTAAAATCCTAGAAGAAAACATAGGCAGCAAAATCTCAGACATCTGACATAGCAGAATTTTTGCCGATACAAAGGTCAAGAGAAACAAAGGGAAAAATAAATAAATGGGACTACATCAAATTAAAAAGCTTCTGCACAGCAAAAGAAATGAGCATCAAAATGAAAAGGGAACCCACTACATGAGAGAATATATTTGCCAGTAATGCATCTGATAAGTAGTTAATTTCTAAAATATGTAAAGAACTCATACAACTCAACAAAAGGAAAACAAACAATCCAATTAAAAAATGGGCAAAGGGCCCAGCCAGCATTGCTCAATGGTTTAGCATTGATCTATGAATCAAGAGGTCATGGTTCAATTCCTGGTTGGGGCACAAGCCCAGGTTGCGGGCTCAATCCCCAGGGTGGAGCATGCAGGAGACAGCTGATCAATGATTCTCTCTCATCATCGATGTTTCTATCTCTCTCTCCCTCTCCCTTCCCTTCTGAACTCAATAAAATATATATTTTTTAAATGGCAAAGGACCTGAATAGATACTTCTCTAAAGAGGACATACAGCTGGGTAAGGCCCAAGATGGCTGCTTTCACCTAATACCCATGTGAGGGCAGCATGAGCGGTTCCTGTCATCTCCTCGAAGGTCACGTTTGGCCAGCACTCTGCCATAGCTGTATGCTGTTGCAGAGGAGAGACAGAACAATGGCAGGGTGCCTCGCTGTGGACTCAGGAAGGCGCCTATGGAGCTGGGTGCCCCAGGCCTGCAGAAGTTTCTCTCTGGGTGATCCTGACTTGTATTTTGTAAGGCTCACCATCCTGTCCCCCAAAGTGGTTGATCGTTGGAACAAGAAGAGGGCCATGTTTGGGTGTATGATAACATCGGGATCCTGGGAAATTTTGAAAAGCACCCCAAGGGCCCCAAGGGGAATGAATTGCAGCATTGTATCCGAAAGAAGGGAATGGTTGGAAATTGGATGTTCAGTGATGACCTACACAACCTTAACAAACGCATCAGCTATCTCTACAAACATTTTAACCGACGTGGAAAGTACCGGTAGAAGAGTAAGCTGGGGACTGTGAAAGAGGCATATCTAACATCCAGGTGAAGGGAAATAGTACTTTTTTTCCTATGAGGAAAGGAATTTGTATGCTCTCCGTAATAAATTGAGGCTTCTTTAGAAAAAAAAAAAAGAGGACATACAAATGGCAAGAGACATATGAAAAAATGCTTAACGTCACTAACATCAGAGAGATGCAAATTAAAACTACAATGAGCCCTAGCTGGCTTGGCTCAGCGGATAGAGCATCAGCCTGCAAACTGAGGGGTCCCAGGTTCAATTCTGGCCCAGGGCACATGCCTGGGTTGCAGCTCGATCCCCAGTGGGGAGTGTGCAGGAGGCAGCCAATCAATGATTCTCATCATTGATGTTTCTATCTCTCATTCTCTCTTCCTCTCTGAAATCAATAAAGAAATAGATTTAAAAAAATAAAAATAAAACTACAATGAGGTATCACCTCACACCTGCCATTAGCTGATAGCTGATGCGTTTGTTAAGGTTGTGTAGGTCATCACCTGCCAAAATACCATTCATACTAGAATGGCTACTATCAATAAATCAATAAACAACAGGTGCTGGCGAGGATGTGGAGAAAAAGGAACCCTAGTGTAGTGCTGGTGGGGATGCAGACTGGTGCAGCCACTATGGAAAACAGTATTGAGTTTCCTCAAAAAATTAAAAATGAAACTGCCTTTGACCCAGTGATCCCACTTTTAGGATTATATCCTAAGAACTCCAAAACACCAGTTAGAAAGAATATATGCACCCCTATGTTCATAGCAGCATTATTTACAATAGCTAAGATGTGGAAACAGCTCAAGTACCCATCAGTAGATGAGTGGATAAAAAAAACTGTGGTACATTTACACAATGGAACACTATGCAGCTATAAAAAGAAGGATCTCTTACCCTTTGAGACAGCATGGAGAGACCTGGAGATTATTAAGCTAAAAGAAATAAGCCAGTCAGAGAAAGACAAATATCACATGATCTCACTTACATGTGGAATCTAATGAACAAAATAAAATGGTAAACTAAATAGATACAGAGGCATGGACACATGGAATAGACTGAAGAACCTCAGAGGAAAGGGGGAAATAGAAAATTTAGGAAGAGATTAACCAAAGGATTTACATGCATACTAGGGGCCCAGTGCACGAATTCGTACACCTTGAAAGGAACTGTGGACTGTGAGGATGCAGTGGGCACAGGGGTGGGTCTTGGCCCATCCTCCGCATCCCAGCCCAGCCACTCTTGCCACAGCCCCTGTCCCCTGACTGGCAGCAGCCCTGCTCCTGCCACCGCTGCTCCCACGCGCTGACGGCACTGGCCCCGCTCGCACCCGCTGACAGCACGGAGCAATTGGGGCCGGCACCAGCAGCAGGTGTGAGAGGTGGCTGCCAGCCCCAATTGCCCCTCAGGAACAGGGGGAGGTGGAGAAGCCCTGAGGGATTATCGGGGCCAGCACTGGGCGCTGGCAGCGGTTATGAGCAGGGTGGGCACCAGCAGCAGGTGTGAGCACCTGGCGGGAGCAAAGAATTTTCAGTAACCATCAGAGGTTTGCCACGATGACAGTGACCAGCGCCCCGCCTTGGTCTGGCGTCCTCGCTCACCTGCTCCACCATCCCGCTATGGCCGATGCCCACCATGTTCCACGCTCTGCTGCCTGCTGCCAATGCCCACCATGTTCCGCGAACCCCCCCACCCCCCATGGTCAGTGCATGTCATAGCAACCGGTTGTTCAGTTGTTCCGCCATTTGGTCTATTTGCATATTAGGGTTTTATATATATAGATATGCATTGCCCACAGTCACAGACAATAGTGTGGTGAAGGCCTGTGGAGTGGGAACCAGGTGGAGGGAGACAATGGGGGGAAAGGGGGAGAAATCTATAATACTCTCAGCAATAAAGATTTAAAAAATAATATAATTTAGTTTCTGAATTTTGTGATATTTATATTTATTAGCTTTTTAAAATTTATATTTTGTTGTGACTGTTTCTCATTCTAAAAAATACCTACATTTCTACTAATATTCATACTAGAGGCCTGGTGCACGAAATCCGTGCATGGGAGGGGGTCCCCTCAGCCCGGCCTGCACCCTCTCTAATCCAGGACCCCTCGGGGGATATCCGACTGCCTCTCACAATCTGGGACTGCTGGCTCCTAACCGCTCGCCTGCCTGCCTGCCTGATTGCCCCTAACCACCTCTGCCTGCCTGATCATCCCTAACCACCTCTGCCTGCCTGCCTGATCTCCCCTAACTGCTTCCCTACCGGCCTGATCGCCCCTAACTGCTCCCCTGCTGGCCTGATCACTCCTAACCACCTCTGCCTCGCCCCACACTCGGGACCCAGGATTCCCCCCTCTGGCCAATCGCAGGCACCCGGGACCCGGGCTTCCCTCCCTCTGGCCAGCCACAGGCACCCAGGACTCGGGCTGGCTTTGCCTGGCCCGGCTGCAGCCGCAGGGGACCATGGGCGGGTGGCTTCACCTGGGCTGCAGCCGCAGGCACCCGGGACCGCGGGGCGGGCGGCTTGTCCCTCTCCTGGGCCACAGCCTGGCTGGTCCCCATTCCTCTCTCGTGAGCTCATCTGTGCCTGGCTGGTCTCCTCTCCCCAGTGTTGAGTGTCTGAGCCATTACGCTTGACAGTGTGAGGGTGTGATGACCATTTGCATGTTATCTCTTTATTATATAGGACTAGAGGCCCATTGCACGAAGAGATTCATGCAATAGGCCTTCCTTCCCTTGGCTTCCAGCACCAGTTTTCCTCCGACACCTGGGACCCAGGCCTTCGCTCCAGCCGGAGTCTGCTGCCTTCGTCTTTGCTGCAGACTCTGGCCGGAGTCTGCCATCTTCGTCTTCGTTGCGGACTCCGGGGTCTGCAGTCTTCATCTTCGCTGAAGCCGGAGTGCCGCTCCTGTAGATCCCTTCGCCCCCCACCCTCCCTCTCATAGCAGGCATCCTGCCCCGCCTGGCCACTCCAAGCCTGGAGCAGCTGGGCGGCCGCCATCTTTGGCCTTCTAATTTGCATATTCCCTCCTGATTGGCTGGTGGGCATAGTGAATCTACACTTTTATTAGTGTAGATTCCAAATTCTTATTGATTTTTCTATTGAGGGCCCCAAATAAGTTTTTTCTAGGCCCTATAGGGATCTTACCCTGGTTACAAGGAAAAATGTTTACAAGTATTAAAATGAGGTTTCTATATCTTTAGATCAAGGACTATTGACATTTCAGAATAATGAATATGTATAACATAATCTAAGTGCTTTCTAGTCAGGTCAGTTAATAAACATGCAAAAATACCTCAAAAAACAAACAAACAAACCCAGTGTGGTATATACTAGGTAATTATCAACAAATTACAATTACTAGCTATTATTATGTGATAGCTTATATTATAAACTATTAAGAAAAGGTCTTTCTATAACATCTGTGTAATACCACATGTAAAAAGGCATGTCATAAAGCATTTTGATGATGCTGGGATTACTATTGTTTTATAAAATTTCTTTTTACTAAAGTTATTAGGTCCACATCAAATGGGTACCAGGCTCTCTTTGCAAAATAAGGACCTACTAGCAGATCTTTTAGTTGTGGGAGATTGGGTATTAAATGGAAAGAGTCCAATTTTATTAATGATTATGTTGACACTAAAATACATTTTAATTTTAAAAATTTTAGCCCTGGCCAGTGTTTCTCAGTGGTCAGAGTGTTGGCCTGCACACTGGAGGGTTGCGGGTTTGATTACTGGTCAAGGGCATGTACTGTGGTTGCAGGTTTGATCCCTGGCCCGGGTCAGATGCTTGCAGGAGGCAAGAAATCTCTCTCTCTTTTTCCTTTCCCTCCCTCCCACTCCCTCTAAAAAAAATCAATGGAGAAAATATCCTCAGGTGAGGATTAACAAATAAATAAATAAAAATAATTTAATTCATATGATTCAAAGAGGGTTAAAATATATATCTATGTTCTTTCTTATCAATGGCCTTTGAACCATTGAAGACACCTGCAAAAACTGTTGCCTCATTTGCTTGCAAAATTTCCTACCTAAGCATATCATAACATCAATGAATTTGAAGTCTCCCAGGCTGGATTCTTAATTGAAGAAGCCTATGGTTAGAATTTAAGTGTTAGATCCATCACTAGTGATAGTGATGTGGAAATGATTATCTCCAATATAATACTATACACTGAGACAATGTGATTTCACCTGAGTGGTTGTAGTACAGAAGAAAAAATGGTTACAAGGATGGTGGAATTAGGAATCATTTATTATCTTTTTAAAATATATTTTTATTGATTTCAGAGAGGAAGGGAGAGGGAGAGAGAGCTATAAACATCAATGATGAGAGAGAATCATTGATCAGCTGCCTCCTGCACATCCTACACCGGGGATTGAGCCCGCAACCCGGGCATATGCCCTGACTGGGAATCGAACCATAACTTCTTGGTTCATAGGTCGACGCTCAACCACTGAGCCACGTAGGCTCGGCAAGGATCATTTATTATCTTTTCCTGAGCTCCTGACTTGAGGAAAGTCCCAAGTGAAAGAGGAGTTGGGATAGGAGATAAGGGATAAAGATAAACCTTAGTTTAGGACAGTGTTGGGCAACCTTTTGAGCTTGTGTCAAACTCTGCCAAAAAACTGAGCATAACTCGGGTAGTGTGTCACTTTGAGGAAAAAATATTATTTCTCAAATGTTTCATCCTCAGGAGCAGCAAATGTTTCATCCTCGGCATGCGGCCGCCTCAGCGGCCGCGTGTCAACAGAAATGGCTACGCGTGTCATAGGTTCGCCATCACTGGTTTAGGACAACTGAGTGAAACCAAAGGAATACAGATATGGATGAATGGATCCATGGACAGGAACAACCAAGAAGATTCCCCTAAAAGGTAAAGAAATAAGAACTCCCAGAACTAGGGTTTTGTGTATAATTACGACATTCACAGACAGAAAGAAAGAGAGAGGGAATAAGAAGAAATGTGGAAGAGAATGAGAGAATGTCAATGAGCTCTTTGTCAGGACACAGAGAGGACATGTTTAGATCAAGAACTGGTCTGCTTAATGCAGAAGTTGTTTTCATTTTACTTAATGGATTTGTTAGACAAGCCAACTCTGACATTTGCTATTTTCCTAATCTTTTCTATCTGCCTTTCAGGCTCTGATGGAAAATTAGCTCAGTTACATTTTGTTAAATGAACTAGCTTCAGTGAGCTCTATTAAGTCATCCTCATAAATCAGCTTCTCCGTGTCTTAATCATTTATTCTGCTCTCTCCTGGATTCTCTCCCACTTATCTCTTTGCCGCATGGAGTTATCTATGGCTGAACACAGTGTCCTTGATTACAGCACCAACTGTTACTGAATGTATTTGCTCCTATCTTCCCTCAGTCCTTTCCCTTCATTTCTCCTTCCCAAGGTCTTCAATTTTAGTGGAAGGTGTTTTCAATGCTATTTTGTTTTCAACTCTGTCCCCAGACTAGACTACAGGCCAAATCTTATCTAGGTACTTCTCCTGGGTTTCTCAACTCTGCTCCCAGACTAGACTCTGGGCCAAATCTTAATAGACACTTCTGTGTGTGTTTCTGTCTTTGCCTACACACTTGGCAAAATTCTTCAGGCAAGAGTGACATATGGCATAAACTACTCAGCAATTAAAAGGAATAAACTATTGCTGTACTCAACATTATGAGTAAAACTCAATCTTGAGAGTGAAAGAAGCCAGACAATAAAAAGAGTATATACTAGGTGATCCCACTTATACAAAATCTTAGAAATGCAAAGCCATCATTAGCAACAAGAAAGCATATTAGTAAAAAGAAGGATCTCTTCTTACCCTTTGAGACAGCATGGATGGACCTGGAGACTATTATGCTAAGTGAAATAAGCCAATCTGAGAAATATAAATATCACATGATCTCACTTATTTGTGTAATCTAATGAACAAAATGAATTGACCAACAAAATAAGAGCCGAAGCATGGAGACATAGAACAGATTGACATAACTCAATGTGGGGATGGGGGGACAAGAAAAGATAACTAAAGAACATCCTATATAATAAAAGGCCAGAGGCCATAAGCGTCACAACCAGAATGACCGCTTGACCAGACAGGGAACCACGGGAACTGGGTGGGTGGCGGCAGTGGCCAGAGCAAAGCAGCCCGGGTCCCGGGTGGGTGCCTGGTGGTGGCCAGAGTGAAGTAGCCTGGGTCCCGAATGCCTGGCGGCGGTTGGAGCAAAGCAGCCCCAGTTCTGGGTGCCTGGCGGTGGTGGCCGGAGCAAAGCAGCCCGGGTCCCGGTTGCCAGAGGGAAGCCGGTGCCAGCAGCCAGGGGAAGAAAGGCCTACTTTTGCCCGAATCTTCATGCATCGGGCCTCTAGTTATATAATAAAAGGCTAATATGCAAATAGACCGAATGGCGGAACATGGTGGGCGGGTGGCCACAGCAGAATGGCAGAGCAGGTGAGCAGGGGTGCCAGATCAAGGCAGGACACTGGTCGCTGACATCAGGGTGAACCTCTAGTGGTTACTGAAAATACTTTGCTCCTGCACACTGCGGTCCCGCCCAGTGCTCACACCTGCTGCCAGCGCCAGAGCTGCTGCTTACACCCGCTACCGGCGCCGTGCTGGCCCATCGCTTGGCACCATCAGTGGGTGCGAGTGGAGACTGCCGGCCCGATCGCCCCTGAGGGCTTCTCCACCCCCCTGCTCCTGAGGGGAAATCAGGGCAGCAGCTGCCACTTGCACCCGCTGCTGGCACCGGCCCCAATTGCTCCACGCCATCAGTAGGTACGAGTGGGGCCAGAGCAGTCAGCACGTGGAAGTGGAGGCAGCGGGAGTGAAGCTGCCAGCAGACAGGGTACTGGGGCTGTGGCATGAGGGGCCGGGCAGGGACGCGGAGGATGGGTCAAGACCCATCCCTATGCCCACCACAGCCTTGCAGCCCACAGTTCCTTTCAAGGTGCATGAATTTGTGCACTGGGCCCCTAATATACTTATATGCATAGCTCATGAACATGGGCAATAGGGTGCTGAAGACATGGGGAGGGTCTGGGAAGGAATTGCAGAAAGAAGTGTAAAGGGGGGGGGGGGAATGGGAGACATCTGTAATACTATCAACAGTAAAACATATATATTTTTAAAAAAGAAAGAAAGCAGATTGGTGATGGCCTGGGGATGGAGAAAGGGGAGAAGGTCAGGAAGGAGGGATTACAAAGTGATTACAGGAAAATTTATGGGGTTGGTGAATATATTCATTATCTGAATTGTATTGGTTTCATAGGTAATGGCTTCATTATCATATTATCTACTGTAAATATATACAGCTTATTGTGTCACTTATACCTCAATGAAGCTGCAAAATGACTTGCATTTAATTAACCCTCCCCTGGACAGAGTCTATTCATTTTTAGCAACACTGACTTCCCTTAGGTATCTCCTATAGAGCCATTTCCGGCTCTTTCCTCACTTGTTGGCCTCCTTGTCTGAGCCAGGATTTTCCTGTGTTCCACCAAATATCGAGAGGTCTGCCTATAAAGACAAACAGCAATCAATGCTAGAAAGCTATTTTCTTCTAAAACATATTTTAAAATCTGAGAGAGCCCTAACCGGTTTGGCTCAGTGGATAGAGCATCGGCCTGTGGACTGAAGGGTCCCAGGTTCGATTCTGGTCAAGGGCATGTACCTCGGTTGTGGGCACATCCCCAGTAGGAGGTGTGCAGGAGGCAGCTGATCGATGTTTCTAACTCTCTATCCCTCTTCCTTCCTCTCTGTAAAAAAATCAATAAAATAAAATCTGAAGAAAGTTATTACATTACTTTCTATGGCTTTCCTTATTATTCTATTGTAATGCTCTTGGAAGAAATGACGTGCCAGCCTGGAGATGCCAGAGTATCACCTGAGAAATCACATGCCCATCAACGTATGACAGTGATGGCGAACCTATGACACGCGTGTCAGCACTGACACGCGTAGCCATTTCTGATGACACGCGGCCTCATGCCGAGGATGAAACATTTGCGACTAGAGTCTTGAAGTTAGTTTTTTCCTCAAAGTGACACACTACCCGAGTTATGCTCAGTTTTTTGGCGAAGTTGGACACACCAAGCTCAAAAGGTTGCCCATCACTGACGTATGATGTCTGGTCTGTGCACCTGTGTATGGATGCATAGGCAGCAATTACCTAATGCGTCTACACAATGACTGCTGGTCTGCAACTGCATTTATAATCTCAGCATGTATTTGGGATAATGCCCTGGGAGTTTGGGTATCATCTAGGAGCTAGGCTAAGTCTCCAAGCTCCCAAGCTCCGATGCAGATGTTTTGCCACCATCCCTATAGGCAGCAGGGCTAGCGGATGCTGGCGGGTTCCTGGCTAGTAATAATAATAATAATGATAATAGCCAGTGTGTGTGGACTGGTAAAAATGAGCTATCTCTCACTGTGAAAAACATGGCCACAGTACGTTGCAGCTCCTGCCATCAGGAGGTGGAGTCTATTTCCCCACTTGAAGCTGGGCTGGCCTTGTGACTTGCTCTGGCCAATGGGATGCAGCCAAAGTGACATTATGCAAGTCCAGAACCTAGGCCTAAGAAGCACTGTACTGCGTCTCCCCGGTGGCACTCTTGGCACACGCCTGCAGCCCTTTAAGCCTGCGCTAGACAAATGAATGACATCACCGGGAGAGGAAAATCTGACAGCTAAGCACCAAAACCCCAGTCCTGTAAGTGTGGTCATTTCTATTAGATCATCCTGCTGCAGTCAACCCAGCTGAAGATTACAAGCTCATGAGTGACCCCAGGTGAGATCTGAAGAACCGCCCAGGTAAGCCCAGTCCCAACTGCAGAATCATGCACAAATAGATGGTGATTGTTGTAAGTGACTACGTGTTGGGGTGGTTTTGTCATGCAGTAATAGTTACCTGCAATGCTCACCCAACAGCCAGCCATTTGTGCAATCTGAGACAGTTCCCAGGAAGCTCCCGAGAACCAGTTTCTAGTGTTTTCACTGCCTTGTGGCACAATAGTGGGCAAGTCATTTACCATCTCCACCTCAATTATTTTACTTTTCAAACAGAAACAGCGTCGTGTGTGTTGAAAAAATTTATTCCTGTAGGATGTTTCTATATGCAGTTGTGGCGGGGGGGGGGGAGGGGTGGACATTTAGCTACATATTTAGAAAATGGATTTATTTTGATAGTTTTGGCTAGTAAGGTTTCTCTCTTGAGGCTGTCCTTAAATAGCCTTAATGTCAGGCTGTTCTGGTTTTACTAGCAAACAGTCTTCAAACTACTGATTACCGCCTCTTCCTTCTTGTCTTCTACCACTCCCCTTCTTTCCCTCTCCCCGTGCCCTTTCTGTCATGTTTGGTGCAGGAGACCTGATATGGATATTGCAGCCTTGCATACCTTTTGTCTGTTTCATTTACGAAAGCCTGTATCTGATTTTTACCGCTTGCTCCTGGCAGAGTGATCTACAGGTAGTAGGGGCTCAATATTTGTTCAGTGGTGATACTATTAAACTCCCAATACTTGGGCAGAAGGACCCAAGGCAGGTAAACAATTATTTCAATAGAGAGAGAAGCTGACCCCTAAAAGATGCACCTGCTGAAGCCTGGGTCTAGGATGGATACAACAAAGGACCTTGGGGCAGATTCTGCTTTGCAGGAATTGTCTGAGTTGGCTCTTTGGTCATGTAAAAATAAAGCCAATGGGGCTCCCACTGCATAACTCAGTGGGGGAAGGAAGCAGATAGGGTGAGTTTCATGGCTAAAGTTTGGTCTAATCCCAGGTATGTGGTTGACTGTGCGGCAGAGGTTAGAGAAATATGCATTGGGGGCCAAGGACCCTACTCAAATGAAAGGGATCTCATACTCAGACTACTTCTGTCTTGGGGTTTAACACAGTTCTACACCTCTGATGCCTGAGATGGTTCCAGCTAAGATCAGCAGGCAGGAAGGGGCACCAGGGCTCCCCAAGGGGCAGCGTAAATCGACAGCGAGGGAAGCCTGCAATGGCCTGTTGGACTCCACACCAGCACTGAGATTGTTTTATTGGAAAGCCTGGTATGGGAAGAATGGGTGGGAAGAATGGGTCTAAGGCTGGAAACCCTTCCTGACCTAGTCACCCAGCACTTGGAGTGAGCTTAGGAAACAACTGTGTGAACGTGAAAAGCACACAGGTGAAGCTTTAGGAGCCCAGACCTTCACAGGTGTGGTAAGACCATTATAACACCGAGGAGGCGTGAAACACTGGGAAGAACTCTAACCCAGTGTTAAGAAGACTTGAGTCCTAGGTCTGCTGTTGCTTGTTGAGTATTATTATTGAGTTGCTGAGTGTTAGTAAGTGTGCCTTTTCATTTCTCTGCACCTTAGTTTCCTTATTTATGAAATGAGGGGCTGGATTCATGGTCCATTACTGGGGATTCTGTGAGTGTTACTTTGGGAGGCAACCTTTATGGGATTAGGAATGCATTTTCATGAGAGATCTGTGTTGAATAAAAAGAATACATATGTCCATCAAGAAAATTTATGACAAAAATTACAGGCCTTTAAGTACCACTGGCTTCCTCCTCTGGAATCTGGGTCCTGGTACTTTTTTCTTTGAAAATGACCCCTAGGTGGCTTGGCAGAAGGGAGACTAGGTATGGAAGGAGCTAATAGGGGCTTTGGAAAAAATGACAGACTTGCTTTTCTGAAATAAGCTTCACTCTTCAGTCAAATGATGTGTAGATTTCCATTAAACACACACACACACACACACACACACACACACACACCACACACACACACACACACACACACACACACCAAAACCTCATGGTAAATATAGATTCATTAAAGATTCTTCAAAATAGGGCGGGTGAGAGTAGGGGGAGAGATCAACCAAAGGACTTGTATGCATGCATATAAGCATAACCAATGGACACAGACACCAATGGGGTGAGGACATGAGCGGGGGGAAAGGGGGTAATTGGGGGGATAAGGACACATATGTAATACCTTAATCAATAAAGAAAGAAAAAAATAGGATCTAGGCTTGGACTAGAGGCTAGGGTAAGGTACACAGTGTAACTTCATCAGGGCGCCTGGGGATCTTTTGTATGTGGTGCAGCTGTGAGATGACTCTCTGTATTTGTCTCAGCTCAAAATTCAGGTTCTCCAGAAAGAGATTCTGATTGCCCAGCTTAAGTCCCGTGTCCACCCTGTGGTCAGGGGAAGGGTCCTGTGATTAATAGTCTCACCAGAGGAGCATGGAATGGGATAGGGCAGCCCCCCAGAAGTATGTGTGTGGTAGGAGCGGGTCTAGTTTATGCTCCCAGAAAGGGGAGAGGGGATAGGCAGATAAATGTCATAGTGTCTAAGGCTCCAGAATTTCTCAGGAATACCTCTAAGTGACAGCAAGTTCCTATATCAAAAGTGATGCTCCCACTGCATAACTCAGTAATTTCAAGAGCTTTTAGGGATGGCTGGTTAAAAGACTGACACCCAGTGGCTGGTTTGTGTCCTAGAGGGTGCAGTCAACCTTTTTTCTTCTTATGAGCCTTGTAAATATTTAGCATTCAATAATATTCATTGACTGGTGGTCTGACTGGTTGAATGAATGAATGAATGAATGAACAAATGAATGAATAAATGGAGTGACAGCTCTTATATGGGCTAAGAAAGGATTTCCTTTCTACATTAGCCACAGTTATATTAATTTAGAAACTGTTTAATTATGAATCTTTTAGCTGCAAGTATTGAAGCTTACCCATGCTATCTTTAGCAAAATATGGTCCTAGCTGGGATGTCATTCCTGGCAGGCAGGGACAGACTTCAACCAAGACCTCTGCCTCCTGTGTTCCCTTCTCTTTGAACTTCTGTTCTATTCTTCTATTCTTTAATTTTCAGTCCACCTTGTCAGAAAAATCATGACACCAGGACTTGTATCTCCTCTGATCAAGAGCCCAGGGTGGCCCTGGCCAGTGGATAGAATGTCAGCCCGCGAACCGAAGGGTATGTACCTCGGTTGCAGGCTCCTCCCGGGCCCGGGGGGCCCTGGTCGGGGCACATGCAGGACAGGAGGCAACCAATCGATGTGTTTCTCTAACATCGATATTTCTCTCTTTCTTTATCTCTTCCACTCTCTCTACAATCAATGAAAAAATATCCTCAGGTGAGGATTAAAAAAAAATCAAAAAAAAATCAAGAGCCCAGGGTGGATGAGACTGAGTTTCCTTCATTCCCATTCCCAGGACTCTCCAAGGCCCAGCTTGACTCAATCAACCAAAATGGCCAAAGGGTGCTTGGGAGGGGGCACCTCTCTTATCACGTGGAGTTGGCTACAGGAGCAGTTCTTGGAAAAGAAGGGAGATTTAAGCAGACAGCCCAATTGATGTCTCCTACAGAAGCCAAAGAACAATATGTACATAGTGCTTTAAGAATACTTAATATTTATGACCTCATTTGATTCTTGGCACAACCCCATGAGATAAGCAAATCAGGTATTAATAGTCTTTCTTCCATACCTACGTTATTTCACTCAGCCATGAGGTCTATGTTTTCATTCCTGTCTCTCCTGTCTGACTACATTTATTGCGAGTAGAGATTAGGTCCTGCTTATTTTTGCATCTATATCCCAAGTTCCTAGCTCTGGGCTCTGTGTGTGGTGGCATCTAGTGGGTATTTATAACACTGCATTTATATTTTACAGATGAGAAAACTGAGGTTCAGAGTATTGAATGGCTTGCTCCAGGACACACAGAATGTTAGAAGCCTGAAGTCTGGTGGCCTCCAAGAGGTCAGTCTCCGCCGTCCAAGGTCTTTGCTAGAGGACGCAGATGATGTGGATAAAAGGGGCCACACACTGACCCTGACAAGCTCAGGGGAGGCCTGCATGGTGAGCCTTACAAACTCAAAGACCAAAGGTAACCACACAGGATGGTCTGAACATAAAAATTCCCAATTAAAAGCGGGTCATGGCCCAGCTGGCGTGGCTCAGTGGTTGGGCTTTGACCTATGAACCAGGAGGTCACAGTTTGATTTCCAGTCGGGGCACATACCTGGGTTGCAAACTTGATCCCGAGTGTAGAGCATGCAGAAGGCAGCTGATCAATGATTTTCTTTCATCACTGATGTTTCTGTATATCTCTCCCTCTTCCTTCCTCTCTGAAATCAATAAAAATATATTTTTTTAAAAAGTGGGTCATGGCGGGTAGTCAAGTCCTAGGCCAGTAGCTCCCTTGACAAACTCAATCTTTGCCTTAAGTGAGCCTGTCCATTGTCTTTTTGCATCTAAAATAACATACCCTTGGTATGTCAGAGTTATCCCCTTTCCCAGACCCCTCAGGGCACAACCTCCCTGCCTACCATCTCTCTGTGCTGTGTTAACCATTCTGTACCCACCAATGTAAAAGATGTGTCTCTCTGTTTTACTTGTTATCCAATCTCAGAGATTTCTCTATTTTGCTTTCTCCCAGCTCCCTAATCTACCACCAATAAACTTCATGTAACCCTCTTTTACATCTCCCCCTTTGATTCTAATGTATACAATACGCTGCCAAACTGCCATTCTCCAGAGCATATTCTCAATCTGTTGAGATTTTGCTTCCTAGCAATTGTCAGTTTGACTCAAATAAAATCTTATAAGACTTTTTCTTAGATGGGACATTCTTTCGTCGATGACGAGCAAGTAAGGAAGGCAGGTTATCAAAACTTCCATTTCCTTGAGAGTTGACTCAGCTATCTTGGCTGCCTGACATTTGAACTTGATGGGAGAGAAAGGAGTCAAGGGGGACACTGCCTTTTGGAGAAGCTTTCTACTACACGGCAGAAGGCAGTCAGGGACACCTGCGAGCTGGGGTCTGTGGTCTCGGAACTGGGTTACATCTTCCAGTTCTGCCCCTTACCCAATGACCTGGGCAAGCCACTTCACCTCTGTGTGTCCATCGTCCCAGGGCTGTGTGAGGGCTAAATTAGAGAATGTAGGGGAGAGACCTTTATAGATGGCGGATCATTCTATAAGTACTAGGATCTCACTCCATTCAAAGTAGGACCAACAGGAATTGTGTCAGGTGTAGATGAGGAAGGCCAAGTCCCTTTCCTCAAAGACCTGATGGCTAAGGGAGGGGAGCAGGTGGCAGTGTAAAGTGAGAAGGGCTCTACGTGTGGGTCAGGCCCGTGTGACCCAGATAGAAAATCTTTAGGACCATCAGGAAAAGGGTCCAAGGGTGCAGAACTGTCCCAGAGAGTGCGGTCTTACAGGGTGGGTAAGAATTCACTGATCAGAGAAGTTATATTTGTAAGAAATGGCAGAGTTTTATAACAGGGCGATGACAAAGGGATGGAATTACAAAGCGGCCTGAGGATGCTATTGCTGCTGTCAGCTATTGTCAGAGCCTTCATATTTATGCTGGATAGGCCACACGTGGCCATCTGATTTCAGGGGACCAATCCAGAAGGCTCTTTGATAACTTAAGATTCCCTCTTCCTGACTTGCGGGTAGCATCCATTCCTCTCTTCAGCTCCATTTCTTCAGAGCTAGAAGGGATCTTGAGAAATCTGGTGCCATTTCAGGTAATACTTAAGGTATTGCTCACTTATACTTCAAGTTTCAAGTCCTTTCTTGGAAGAAGGTTATACAAGGAGAGAAGCTGAGACAGGGAGGAAGCAAACAGAATAGGGAGGCTGAAGGCTTCATCGACCAGAAGAGAAACTTCCTTGGCTTTCGTGGACTCAACATCTGCAGCAATCTATCCAGTGGAAAGGTCCCTTGTCCAAACCACAGACCTTGGGAGCTCTGAGAAGCAGAACCAATATTTTCACAGCCTATGACCGGAAGGAACCCAGACATGTAACGTTAAAGGGTTTCTCAGAATAAATTGTTATTATTTTTATTTCCTTCTGTCCTTCCTCCTCACCTACCCCTATTAATGACCTAGTATCAGGGCCATTAAAGAGAGTAGCAGCCTGGAGAAAAGAGCCGGCAAGTGAGGGGGAATGTGGGTGGGGAGGAAGGGGGAGAAACTGCAATGCATACGCAGATCCTGTAGCTCACAGGGCCCACAGCGGGCTTGGCTGGTGCACACAGAGCTGTGGGGAGGAGGGCAGGGTAGAGAGGGGTCACTGTTGGAGTGACTGGAGTGACAGGGGACACATGTGCTGACTGTGGGTTATTAATAGGCACCAGGACATATATTTACAACCGGTGGCTTAAATTAGAACAGTCCACACCTAGCCAAATCTACACCCCATACCAAAGACACCTGAAGCATGCACAGCAGCTGATATGAACCCAGCCCACCCAGTTAGTACAGGTTAGTGTGCAGGCTGCCTTCCGACGGAGATCTTTGGTGCTTGCTCAAGTGTATGCTGCAATCCTGCCCTTCGGTGCACCATTCTCTTTGAAAAGAAGGAAGGAAGGAATGGATCAGAGAGAGAGAGAGAGAGAGAGAGAGAGAGAGAGAGAGAGAGAGAGAGAGAAATAGAGATGAGAGATAGAGATAGAGACAGAGATGAGAGATAGAGATGAGAGATCGAAATAGAGATGAGAGGTAGAGATAGAGGGAGAGATAGAGATAGAGATGGGAGATAGAGATGAGAGGTAGAGATAGAGGGAGAGATAGAGATAGAGATGAAAGATAGAAGGAGAGATAGATAGAGATGAGAGACAGAGATAGAGATGAGAGACAGAGATGAGAGACATAGAGATGAGAAGTAGAGATAGAGTGAGAGATGGAGAGAGAGAAAGCAGGATGCTCAGCTCAGGCCAAGCCCCTCACCCAGCCTCAGGTCTGAGTGGGGACATTGTTAATTTCCACCCCCCCCCCCCCCCCCCCCGAGAAGAATTCTAGTTCGGAACTGCTGGAGGCCCAGCAGTGGAGCAGGGCAATCTGAACACCGAGAGGCAAGGAAGGAAGGAACGCAGACTCCCGACCTTGCTGCAGAGGGGTGGGGCAAAGGGGTGGGGTTCCCTGTCAGGAATAGTGACGCATGGGTGTGGGACTGAGTCCACACCTCAGACTTCCTCTGCGCTCTCCTCGGGCCCAAACAGACGTCCCCAGCCCGTCCTCCACGCTGGGCGAGAACCTCTGGCCTAGGGAGCGGGCCGGGGTGAGGCGGGCTGCCAGCTCGCGCAGCGGGCCTGGTTTAGGAGGAGGAAGGGAAGGGTGGTGGAATGCTGGGCGCTGGGCGGGGCTGCCCCAGGTGTCACACTTGGGGTGGGTTGTCCAGGAGGTGGGGTGGGGTGGGCGGCGGGACAATCTGCCTCCCCCAGTCCTATTGCAGTCCGGAAAGGGAGCCGCCACAGCGCAGTGCCTTTCGCACATAGGTAACTGCTGGGCGCACGAACGCGGCGGACCCCTGGATTCTGAGCCAACTCTCACCCCTCCTGTAACTTGGCGGCTCCGGCCCCGCTTTCCCACAAAGGGCTTCTGAAAAGGACCTCGCGCCTGGGGTTTCGGTGAAGGCGAAATGGGAGAAGCACGAGAGGTGCTTCGTCGGCCCAGGCTTGCCACCCCGATGTGACCAAGAAGGACCGCTTATTTTGGCGGTCATTGCCCCGCAATCCCTGCGTGTCCCTCGCAGAGACAAAGCCAGCAGGCACCAGGAGACCAGGTGAGAAGGTTTGGTGTGTTTAGCACAAAACCAGCACTCCTGGCGGAAAAGGACTCCACGTGGGGAAAGCGTGGGAATTGAAGGCACTACTCGTGACTGGATCTAGTGCTTGTGCTGCTTCTGTATTGTCCCACTGACCAGCCTCTCAGAGCCTCAGCTTACCTAGGGCCCAGGGGTAATACAATCACTTCTGCCCTTCCTGAGGGCTCCCTGTGTTGCAGACACTGTTCTTAGTGTATTACTTCACTTACTCCTTAAGACCACTCTCCCCCTCCCCCCACATCCCCCCAGAGAAAGGCAGAGGGAGAGATAGAAACATCAATGACGAGAGAGAATCACTGATCGGCTTCCTCCTGCTCGGCCCCCACTGTGGACTGAGTTGCAACCTGGGCACGTGCCCTGACGGGGAAATCTAACGGTGACCTCCTGGTTCATGGGTTAAGGCTCAACCATTGAGCCACACTGGCCGGGCTAGCAGCCCGAGTTTTATGAAGTCAGTCAGACCACACCACTCCCCGACAGAAAACTCCGAAAGGACTCCCCTCTCATTCAAAGTAAAAGCCAAAGTCCTCCTTTGGCCTGAAAGTCCCACATGATCTGGGCCCCGTGACCTCCCGTACCTCTTACTGCCCTGGGACCCTCATTCCTGCTGGATTGGCCTCCTCGCTCTTTTCTTGAATACACAGGCACTGCTCTGCCTCCCGGCCCTTGCGCTGTTGTTCCCTCTGCCTGCATGCTCTTCCCCCATTGCTGTGTGGCTAGTTTGCTCACTTCCTCCAGGTCTTTATTTCAAAGGTCACCTTGTTAAGGAGGCCTCTGACCACCCTGAAACGTAACCCCTTCTAGCATTCATCTCCCTCATCCCACCCTTTTTTTTCTTTTTAGCACTTACCTCTTTAATATTATATGATATTATATTATGTATTTTACTTGCTTGTCTTATTGCTCTGTCTCCCCCATTAGAAGATGAGATTTATGAAGGAGTTTTTGTCTGTTTTGTTACTTTTGTATGTTCATTGCCTTGAATAGCACCTGACACCTAGTAGACACAGGTATGAATACTTAGTAAATGAATAAAGGCAAGAAAAGGGGACTGCAAATTAGCTGTGGACACTTTAGCAAATCATGTATCTTCTCTAAGACTCGGTTTTCTTGGATGTAAATTGCCTTTTTGCATTGGATAGTTCTTAGGTTCCCTGCCGCTGACAGGAAGAGAGCCTTGATTTAAGTGGAAGAATTGGAAGCAGTTGTGTGGCTAGAAGGATCTGAAGAGGGTCCATCTGACAATTTGGTTCAAACTCTAGTGATATCACTTGTCTGGGTCTTGGTTTCCACAACAAATTGAAAGGGCTCCACCCAGCGACCACTACGGTTCCTTTCAGCACTAAAAGAGTAAACCTAAAAAAAAATTTTTTTTCATTAAAAAAGGTTGCTATACCCCCTCAGTACCGCAAGGTGGCATAGTTGTCTACTATTGTCTCTGGACATTGCTGTGTCAAGTCCTTCACCAAACAGCTTCAGCTCTTGTAAAGTATTTTTCACTGTGAGTTGCTCTCATCAGGTATTACTGTTTGTTTAAATAACAGACAACAAGAGTCTTTAAATGTATTTTTTTTCTATTAGAAGTCATAAATCTCAAAAGCAAAACAGTGAGCTGAAGTTTGAACTAAATCTTTGTCACAACATGGTTTAAAGATCAAGCTTTGAAAAGCTAAAGAACAAGACAAGTTTGTGCTAGTGTTAAGTGAGTGAGGCCACAGACACATTAAATTACTTCTAAAGTATGTAGCCACATATCTGTCTGCATATAACCATGAATGTTACCTCTAGGAGGTAGGAAGGATAGGGATGGAATGAACTGTTTAAATTCCAGGACCTTTTTATTTGCTTGAAAAAGCTGTTGAAGACACTAATAAATAGAAAAAATTGTGGACAGTACATGGCACCCAGTAAGCCTTCAATTCATAGCAGCCATTATCATTATTGTTATTAATATTATTATTGTCATACTTCTAATTTTTCCCCCTCCTCTATCATCTCCCCAGCTAACAATAAGGCTTTCTACTTGAAATTTATTTTATTATTATACAAAATAAAAATGATTTGTGGCTATTTAATTATAAAAGTATTACATGGTAATTTTAGCTACATGGAAATTTTTTAAAAGGTAAAATGAAGGCAATACAAATTATCCATATTCCACCACTCAGCTCAGAAATAACTAATAAAATAAGATTTTGAGCTCTGGCCCATGTGGCTCAGTGGGTTGGGCATAGTCCCACATACCAAAAGGTTGCCAGTTTGGTTCCATTTCTGGTCAGGACACACACCCAGGTTTTGGGCTCAATCCCCAGCAGAGAGCATGAAGCCAATCGATGTTCTCATCGATGTTTCTATCTTTCTCTCTTCTTACCTCTCTAAAATCAATAAAAACATTAAAAAAAAGATTTTGATACTATACAAACACGCACTCACATTTCTGATCATGGCATCCAGTAAGCCCTCAATTTCTGATCATCTATATATATAAAAGCCTAAGTGACCATTACAACCAGTCACTATGACGCACACTGACCACCAGAGAGCAGATGCTCAATGCAGGAGCTGCCTCGTGGTGGTCAGTGCGCTCCCACAGCCAACCTCTCGCGGTCCCTCCTCCTGGCCGGCCAGCCTCAATCGGGACTGGGCAAGATGATCCAGGTGCAAGGACCCCACCTGTGCACGAATTCGTGCACCAGGCCTCTAGAATTGTATAAAGGGTTTTTTTTTTCACTATTTTTTCATTAATCATATTATGCACATTTCCATATAATTAAAATTGTTGTTTGTTTGTTTGCATTTAAACCCGAGGATATATTTCCATTGATTTTTAGAGAGAGTGGAAGGGACAGGGAGAGGCAAAGAGAGGGAAACATTGACGTGAGAGAGACACACGGATTGGTTACCTCTTGCACACACCCAACCAGGGCCAGGGATCGAGCCTGCAACCAAGGCACATGCCCTTGACCAGAATCAACCTGGGACCCTTCAGTCCATAGGTTGATGCTCTCACTGAGCCAAACTTGCTAGGGCTCACTAAAATTTTTCATGATCATCATTAACTATAACATACTTACTGATTAGAAAATAGGTACATTTTGATGGTAGAAAATACTGAACAGTATAGGCTAAAAAAAAATCACTCCTAATTCCATCATTCTTCCTTCCTCTCTTCATATTTTCCCCTTTCCCATCCCTTCTTTAAAAAAAAAGCGGGGGGAGGGGAACCTAGTTCAACTTCCGGTCAAGAAGCCTTTGTAGTTTTCTTGGGTGCAAGAAAAGGATGTTTCTGAAGGTGATGGGCAGAGGAAAGAAGGAAGTAAATATGTTGAGTTGTCAGTGGATGCTAAGCAGCATGCTAAGAGATTTTGTATCATTTCATCCTATAAATCTCTAGAAGAAGCACTTTCTATTTTATACCTATCTATATATATAAAAGGCTAATATGCAAAGTGTCCCCTTGGGAGTTCAACCAGGAGTTCGATTGCTCACTATGATATGCGCTGACCACTAGGGGGCAGTGCAGACGAAGGAAGGCCCCGATTGGCCCTGATTGCCGGCCAGGCCTAGGGACCCTACCCGTGCATAAATTTCGTACACCGGGCCTCTAGTTTAAAATTTAAAAAATGAGGAAACAGGTTCAACCAGGTGCCCTGTTCAAAGCCACATGGTTTTTAATGGACAGACCCACAAGAAATCATGATCTTCTGAAGTGAGCCTAGTAGTGCCAAGCTGCATCGCTGACTGCTATTATACTCTCCCTGCCTTATGCTATACTTTTCAGTGGGGTAGAGAAAATGGTCCTTTTTGAGGGTGACATGTGTCAGCCCCTGCTCTAGAACTTAATAGTGGTGGAATCTTGGTAATTCCACCTGGCTTTCAGTCTTTTGCAATCTGCCCCTCTTTTATTTAGTCCATTTTATTTCCCATCACTCCCATTTTGTACTCTCTCCTCTTCTCAGGCTGGTATTCCTATTATTGCTACCCATTACATTAATTTCCAGCTCCACCTTTCTGTTTTTTACTAATCAAGTGTACACATCCTTCAATGCCCAACTTAAGCACCTCCTTAAGCATTTCTCATCTATTCCAGTCCGCAGTGACAGCAACATTTGATCCCCTCACAGCCCTGCTCAAAAGCCTTCAGTGATAACCTTTTATCTGCTAAAACAAAGCCCATGCTTCTCAGCTGGGTACTCACACCAGCCATTCAGTCACAAATACATACCTAGAGTGATTTATGCGCTCTCTAGGTGCTGGGAGAACTGTAAGGAACCAGGTCCCTGCCCGTACGGTAAACAAACTGGACATTAAATCATTACAAATAATTAATTATTAGTGTGAATCAAGTGATTACAAGGCCCTATACAATCTGGTCTCAACCTGTTTTTCAGAGTTCTTTCTCATCCTCTTATTCCATCCCGATGGCCTTACTCAAGCTTTCCCACCTCTGTGGCTGTGCCCATATCCTCCTTCCTTTCCGGAACACAGGTTCTTCCTGGCTCCACCCTGTACCCATCCAGGACCAGCTTTGGTTCTGCCTCTTCCATGAAACCCTGCTAGGCAAAGTTAGCCGGAAGAATCTTCCCTCGTTTGAATTCCTATTACTTACCCATTCAACAAATATTTACTGAATGACTTCTTGGAATGTTTGATGAATGACTCTTCATGAGGTGCTAAACACATGCTATGGTATTACATATTTAAATTATATCGGGAGTTAGAGGGATCTGGAATATCTTCCCCTTCTCCTCTGGGTGGGGGAGAAGTGAAGAGCCGCAAAGTGATATAGTAGCACATACAAAAAATTACTGAGAAGCAAAATGACAAAAATTGTCCAGTGACTCATAATCCTGCTACTTGAAAGCGATTCACCACCGGTTTTCTCTTTATCTTTCTAGTGGTTTTCTTTTTCTGTGTCTCTCTGTGTATGTCTATGCCATTTTCCTCCAAAATAAAATTTTCTCAAGAAAACCTTCTTTTTCTTATGGTCTTTTTAAAAGCATAAAGGACCTCTCTATCACCATTATCCAGCTCTCTTTTGCTTGGGGATGGGATAGTTTGTCTTAAACAAAACCTAGAGAATTGGCCCTAACCGGTTTGGCTCAGTGGATAGAGCGTCGGCCTGCAGACTGAAAGGTCCCAGGTTCGATTCTGGTCAAGGGCATGTACCCTGGTTGCGGGCACATCCCCAGTAGGGGGTGTGCAGGAGGCAGCTGATTGATGTTTCTCTCTCATCGATGTTTCTAACTCTCTATCCCTCTCCCTTCCTCTCTGTAAAAAAATGAATAAAATATATTATAAAAAAAACACCTAGAGAATTGACTCAAAGACTCCTCCATATCTTTTCCAGTTCACTGATCCAATGTACAAGAAGAATCTGAACATTGTTTTAGGGCATCTACTCAGAAGTCCTTTCTCAAGAACTCCTCTGGACGCTCTTCAGAACAGCACTCAAATCTCTCTTCTTCAAGACCTCGGATGTGTGGGTATACCGTGTAGCCATACTGGTGTGCAAACCACAGAGCGCTGGGCCTACGAGAACACGGGACATCTTCCAGCCCACCCCCTCACTATGGATGAACACACTGCACTGCAATGTTACGTACTTCCTCAAGATCATGCAGCTGCTGGCGGAGGAGCCAAAGATGCCAGCTCTGCTTATCTTTCCCAATTACCCCACTGTCTCCAGTTTGTCCAACCATTAACCCCAAACTAAAATTAAACAAGAAATATTCAGTGAAGCACTAATTCTTGCTAAATAAATTGTATCTATTCTTACCACTAAAGGGGAAAAGGTAAGGCAGTTTGGTAGAGACTGGGCTAGATCTTTCAGCCTTCAGTTATTTTGAAACGCCAGAAAACCTCATTGGAAATTTTCATTGCTCTGATAGGATTAAAGCACAGAAGAAATAGTAGGGACCACCTATCAGATAGGTCCTATCTCATTCTTTCTTCATGTTTGAGAAATGGAGGATAACAAAAGGATGTAGAAAATGGCCAGCCCTTGATCATGAACTGCAGCATCGTCATATATATATATATATATATATATATATATATATATATATATATATATATATCTTCTTCCTCTTCCTCCTTCTTTCAGAGAGGAAGGGAGAGGGAGAGATAGAAACATCAATGATGACAGAGAGGCATTGATCAGCTGCCTCCTGCATGCCCCACACTGGGGATCCAGCCCGAAACCTGAGCATGTGCCCTGATCAGGAATCCAACTGTGTCCTCCTGGTTCATAGGTCAACGCTCAACCACTGAGCCATGTCTGCTGGGCTCTACTTTGGTTCTTAACCTAATTTTTATATATGTCACCGTGACCAGAGGTGCAGTTCACCCAGGCGAAAGAAATGCACGACTGTAACAAAGCTGTCTCTTTAGAGAGACCAAGCCAACTTCGCCAGAGTTTTCCAGCCTCAGTTTGAAGCCCCTGTAAAGTGGTCTCTCTTTCTGAATTCTAAAAACCACTGTAATGGAATCTCTTCGCACAGGAACCCAGGACAAGGAAAGCTGTGCGCACTCTTCGTAAAGGCGGGAACTGTCGTTGTAAGAGTTTTCCTAAAGAACATTTCAATGGGCCTGCAGGCCTTACATTGAAATGAAAGGTTACGGAGGTGGGGTGGAGCCAATCCAACTGGTTGGACCACGGTGGCAAAGGCAGATCCAAGAGGGGAGAATCCAAATGTAAGAGGTAGATGGAGAGGAAAACGCTCTCCCGGGGGGCGCAACCCAGCTCCCTTCTCCTCTGCTCGTTTTCAGAAGCTCACTGTGGGATAAAAAACACCGGTACTGCCCAACAGAACCCCTACCCCCCCGCCGCAAACAAAGAGAAGGGCCTCCTCCAGGCTTTTGGTCTGAATGAAGTCTGGGCTTTACCTTTTAGGACCCACCCACCCTTCCTCACGTACCCAATGAGGCCGCGGCCTCCTCCAGCCCGGAGGTGGTGAACTCTCCCAGGAAATGGACAGGTACCTCGGGCCAATGGTTGGAGCTGCGGCGGGCCAATGGGAGAGAGAACGGCGTGACCTGGGGTTTGAGAAGGTGGGAGCCCGCAAAAGAGGGCGGGATCGAGGGGGCCTTGGACCAGGGCGCAGGGGGTGGAGAGAGGCGGGCCGGGTACTGGGCGGGGGTGCTCCTACCGCGCCGGGTTGGGGGGGGGGGGGCGGGGAACCTGCGGGCCGGTCGGCAGCATCCAATAGGAAGGCGGGTTGGCGCAGGGGCGGGCCGGGTGCCGGGGAGCCCGCCCCTTCGGTCCGCAGGGCTGGGGCGGAGCCAGGCCGCGTCAGGTGGTCCCGGGCGGGCTGGCGGGGCTGGGGCGGGGCGCGGCGCCGAGAGGGGAGCGGCCGCTGGCGGGCGGGCGGCGGCGGGCACCGGCTGAGTGAGCAGGTAGCGCGGCGGAGGTGGCCAGGCCGCCCCCAGGGGGCGAGCGCACAGGCGGGGGCCCCTGCCCGCCGCGCCCCCATGCTGCGGTGAGCACTCGAGCTCGTGGCACTCGCCGCGCCAGCCGCAGGCAGCCCGTTCTCTCCCGCCCCGCCAGCCCGGGCCCTACCTGCGGCCACTGTCGGGGGAGGGGGTCCCCCCAGCTCTGCGGAGCCGCATGAACAATAGGCGGCGGCGGCTCCTGCGGGTGGCGGCAGCCCCGCACCCTATGGATCGGCCGCTCCATGGAGCCCTCCAGAGCGCTTCTCGGCTGCCTGGCGAGCGCCGCCGCTGCCGCCCCGCCGGGGGAGGATGGAGCGGGGGCCGGGGCCGAGGAGGAGGAGGAAGAGGAGGAGGAGGCGGCGGCGGCGGCCCCCGGGGACCTGGGTTCCGACGCGCCGCTGCCCTACTGGACCGCCGTGTTCGAGTACGAGGCGGCGGGCGAGGACGAACTGACCCTGCGGCTGGGCGACGTGGTGGAGGTGCTGTCCAAGGACTCGCAGGTGTCCGGCGACGAGGGCTGGTGGACCGGGCAGCTGAACCAGCGCGTGGGCATCTTCCCCAGCAACTACGTGACCCCGCGCAGCGCCTTCTCCAGTCGCTGCCAGCCCGGCGGCGAGGACCCCAGTTGCTACCCGCCCATTCAGTGTAAGGCGAAGGCGGGGCCCGGGACCCTGGTGGGGAGCTGGTGGGGTGCGGGGGGGGGGGGGGGACGTTGGAGCCTGGGGGTGGTCGCAGAGAGGCGGGAGCCCTCCCGGAGGGTTAGGCTGAGTGTGGAGGGATGGTTGACCTGGGGCTGGGTGTGTGCGCGCGCTCGGGCCGCAGGGCTTTGGTGGGTGCTGGGTGTACCGTGCAGACGCCGCAGGCCTTGCCTGGAACCTCAGGCGCTTGGGCTTCTCAACCTTCATCTGACCACCTCAGCAGCAACCCCGGATTGCACTTCCTGAAGCCTCAGCAGGAGAATCTCCCCATTTCCCACTCCCCTCCCGTCCCCCTCCCCCCAACATCTCCCCTCCCACTCCCCCGTCCCCTCAAAAAAATATCTGCAAGGATTTCAGGCAAGCTTGCTGGTGATTTCTGTCGTAACCTTAGTCCCCAAGTCCAGGACTTCCCGGCTCCTGGTATCCTCCGTCCCCGCCCCTTAAAGGCATTTGCTTTGAAGGAGTTGGGGGTTGTCTCCCGCAGGGCTGGGCTGGCTCACAAGTCCCGGAAGCCTGTGTGAACTCAGGGCTGAAGTGTCTTTGAAATGTCGTGTTGATTTCTTGGATGCTAATCTTGTAACTCGGAAGTTGTACCTTCTGGAGCCTCACTGAATACTAATGTGCTGAGGAGGGTGTGTGTTGTGTGGAGGGGCAGGTGATGGGTGGAGAAATGATTAGAGAGGCAAAAGTAAGTCATTCTCCCGGGAGAGATCAGGAGGTCAGGGTACAGTGGCTAAATCCCAGTCCCTTGACACCTAGGATGTTAAGACAATACATTTTCTTCTTTATTCTCATCCTACATCCTTGCCTGTATTTGGTGTTTGCTAAATCTCAGGGGGACCATGCCCATAGGTCCCTCCCAGGGCCTGCCTTCCAGTGTCCTGGTTTTTACCAGTTTCCCAGGAGTCCCCTGTTCCACACCCTGTAATGAAATTTCCTTTGTTTTTTTCAAAGGATTTAAGCTGCCATTAGAATCCCTCAATCAATGATGCTAGGTGGTTTTAGTAGAAAGATGTGGATATCTCCAGGTACCGTTTACACTATATTTGTATTTGAGGGATTCCCTAATTTCTTTCCTGTTAAGAAAAATATTGTTGATACATATTTAGCATTCCTCATTCCATATTTTGTACACTTTGCATCTTAGCGCTGATTTTAAAAAATCATCACCACCCAACTTGAAACATTTAGTTTTAAAATTTCATTTGTGACAGTTATCTTCTGGCCCTGTAACTTATTTTCGCTTGAACAACTGTGTTAGTATCTTAAGATATTTATTAAATACCACCACTTAATATCAAAATCATAATCTCTTACCCTGTTTTTTTTCTACTTTCTCTTTTTGTATTGGTGATGTGGCTATCAATTGACGTTCAAACCTTTAGTTACCTTTGCTTCCCTCTCCCTCTCATTCAATTAAAAACTTTGTTTCTGCATCTGATAGTACTTGGAGGCAACAAGTTACTTTGTGCTGTTTCTAGGCATTATATCTTTTTGGCACTAGTATTGGGAAGATGAAGGCTAGTGTCTGAAATAGTGTTGAAGACGAACTTGGTCAGACAGTGGGAGAAATACGGAAGAAGGGTCTGGTGTGTTAGAAAACAGTGTCGTTTTAAACCTAAGTCAGATTTTGAGGTTCTTTGTGGGTGAAGTTTGATTTTTGTTTTTTCAGCAACAGCTAATGCCAGAGCAGAAGGGTGTGTGAGGCTCACGAGCTGGAACGCAGTTTCTTGACTGTCTTGTGCTCCCCGCGGTCAGAGCCGTCAGGAGAGAATGAGACTTAGGCTGGAAGCACCCACCCCCAGAGAGCCAGACATGGCCCGTGTGCTACTGTAGACACTCCTTCATTAGGTGCCCAGGACTTCATCTTACTGTAACAAAAGTCACCTTGCATAGACTAGATTAGTTCTATATCTAGAACTCAGATGGTGAGAGAGTAGGCGGTACCTTGTGCTTATTGAAAGAATTGACTTGAAGAACATGGTATTGGAAGGTCCTGGTGAGTTATTTTATTTAGTGTCATCAGGAGTTCTGATCTTGCCTGGAAATAATTCTTGACAATTCAGAAAATGTAATTCCAGTCAAAAAGCAATTACAGGGCCTCGTGGAGAATGGCTACTGTGTTAAATATCCAGGGATAAAGACATGATAAAGAGGTGCTTGCAAGTCACACACGAGGGAGATTGGTGATGTAAATGATTTCACTGCAGCGCTTTGGTAAAGATGAACCAGGCACGTTGCTGACAGGTGTGCTTCCTACCTGTAGGCTAATGTCCACCAGTTCAGGTCGTGTCGCTCAGAAATGAAAGGTGATTGACAACCTTTCTGCAAAGATTTGGAATGAAGTTGAGCCACTGGCAGCTTTTCCCTGTTACCCTTTTGAACTTCCCATCTGGAGCATGAATTGTGATGCTAGACTGCGAATAGAAGACACTAACAATGATCTGTTTTAGTTTTAAATATTGCTTCAGAGGGAAAATTCTGTTTCAAACTTTACTCAAAACAAAAGAGGTGGAAATTACTAAATCTTATGACAAAGAAAAATGTAATAGTGCTTCTATCCCCTCCAATGTGGACATTAGAGTATAGCTCTTCATCGAGCTGACAAATAAAAACCACCAAGGAGGTCTTTCATCTTCCTTATTTTAGTAAAAGATGAAAAATGTAGTTCCAAATGTTTTATCTTGGGAGATATGTAGGCATTTAAAAACGTTTCTCCTACAGGAGGTTGTGTCTACTTTCAAGCAGGGCATAAATTAAGGTTCTGACTAATTTACTTTATTTTTTCTTATAAGGATGCATTTTCATATGTCCTTAAGATTTTTAAATGAATGAGTGAGATACGTACCATTCACTTGCCAGAACCTATACATTTCATTTTCAAGGATACAATTGTGCCTATGCATTTCATTTTCAAGGATACAATTGAGAGAGAATAACATCTTTGACTCCGAAAATGAAAGAAATAAGGTTTTGTTCCTGATATTCCTGGATATGTCCTTCCAAAGAAACGGAAAACTGTGGTGGATGCGACTTGACCCGATTCTTACTTAAAACCAGGTCTTGACTGGAGCAGGGAACGGAAGGAGAGCCAGCCCCACATTCTCTCAGCGCAACTGAAGGTCTAGTTCTGACTCCAAGGAACTTCTTACTTCCAAGGGAAGGGAGAAGAAAGAAGTACCTTCCTCCCTTGTCCCTGACCTCCTCTGTTCTTTCTTCTATCTGCTTGTAAGCTGTGCTCTATACTTTTCTTTAAGTTTGGTCATAATATTTTCTTAACTAAATAGCAAGAACCTAAGAGTTTATGTTCTACCCAGAGCAAGAATATTGATTGCTTTGCCTTCCCCACAGAGGTTTTGTCTTCTGCAAAACGCCACCCGTGGAGCTGTCCTTTCAGCACCCGAGTTCAGAATCACATCTTTAAAATCCTCATACATTTAAATAAATATTTAACACCTCCTGCATGTTCACAGCTATGCCTCAGTCCCAGGGAAGAAGGCAGGGTAGAAGAGAAAAATACAACAGTTCATTCCCTTAAGGAGAATTCAGGTATTCAGCTAAAGAAATAAGATGTGTAAATACAAATTTGTTAAATAGGCACATATCTTTTCATCAGTATAAAAACTGGTAGAAAACAATGAACTTTCCTTCCCTCCATGATCCAGGAGACTCCTAACATAACTTATATGTTTCTCCAAAAGGGTTTCTAATCTCTCTTTAAAATGGGGCCTATTTTTCTCCCATTCATATAGACGAGATAAGGCAAAAATTAGTAATGTCAGGTTTCATTTTAGGACCTAGAAACACTCAAGCTATTTTAAGTAGAAAGTGCTCTCGCACAGGAAATTAGGTGCTTGCAGAATGATCGGGAGGGTAGGGAGAAGGGACTCTCAGGTGGACTTGTAGGAAAAACTCTTAAGAACTTTGCAGACCTGGCCCACCAGGTAGGCTGCTACTTCTCTCATTGGGAAGGCACAGAATCCGGAGTTGTCATTGAAGCTGTGGAGTTCAAGAACGCCCGGTTGTTGTTGCAGTCCAAGATTAGGCAACCACTTGGCCTTGCAACATGCCTCTCCTCATCCACAGAGCGAATGATTGGACACTGACTCGCTGTTGCAGAAAAACGCCGCCTCTCCACAGCCTTGCTTGCCAGGAGATGCAGCAAGAAGATGGTCTCCATTTCATTTCTGCCTTCCAAATCTTCTGCATCTAACGCAGAACCTAATCGAATCCAGAACTCTAGCTGTCAGGGAGTCTGGGAAATGTAGTTTTCAGCTTTCTGGCCTCTGTAGACCTGAAAGACCTGCTGGAGGGATTTTAGAATGGATGCTGATGGCTAGTCTGCAGGACCTGCCGCACCATATATCCTTTGGGGAGAGTGCCCAATGAGGGGATAAGTCTGAACACTTGGAACATTTGGAGTCAAGATGGGCCATACTTTTTGTATACCGAAAAACAACTAACTTTTCCTAAGAGTTTCCTTTGTGCAGACTGCCACTTGCATTACAAAATACAAGTGAATATCAGCCCCAGATGGAATAGAAACACTGTAATTAAGCAAGAACAGAGTTTGGAGCACCACCAGGATCTGAGTGTAGAATGGCGGCATCATGGGGCTGGCTGTGGAAGGAAGCAGTGGGCAATTCCTCTTTTGGTCTTGCCAAAAGTTCAGAAATACATGTTTGTTTTCTTAGTTTTTTAGCAAAGTTTCGTTTGTTTTTATTTTGTGTGTGTGTGTGTGTGTGTGTGTGTGTGTGTTGTTGTTGTTGTTTTCTTAGCCAAACTACTAAGCTGAGAGATGAGTATGAGTAAGCCAGGTAAAGATGATGAGACTGAGAAGGTAGAACAGGGTTTTCATGAAAAAAACATAGAATAGCACTTTGCTCATATAGCAGTACCATGTCCAGCCCAAGATTTGTGTGCCAGTTACAAAGCATAAGGCCGCAGAGAGTAAGTTAATCCCATTTCCTGCCCTTATGGAGTTGCCTTGATATTAGGAAGACAAAAAACCCACATGAACAGACAACTTGCTGCGTTTACTCATCCGGGTAAATGGGTGATTAAGTGGTGTTTTCGGAATGTTTTTGACTTGCTCTTCCCTCCTCTTTCCCAGTGTTAGAGATTGATTTTGCGGAGCTAACCCTGGAAGAGATTATTGGCATCGGGGGCTTTGGGAAGGTCTATCGTGCTTTCTGGATAGGGGATGAGGTCGCCGTGAAAGCAGCTCGCCACGACCCCGATGAGGACATCAGCCAGACCATAGAGAATGTACGCCAGGAGGCCAAGCTCTTTGCCATGCTGAAGCACCCCAACATCATTGCTCTCAGGGGTGTGTGTCTGAAGGAACCCAACCTCTGCTTGGTCATGGAGTTCGCTCGTGGAGGACCTTTGAACAGAGTGTTATCTGGGAAAAGGATTCCCCCAGACATCCTGGTTAACTGGGCCGTGCAGATTGCCAGAGGGATGAACTACTTACATGATGAGGCGATTGTCCCCATCATCCACCGCGACCTTAAGTCCAGCAACAGTGAGTATGAAGGGATGGGGCTGGAGGGCTTAAGAGCACGTTCAGACTCAGTCCAGGGCATCAGTTGGCGTGGATTCCTAAAGGAACCTTAGTGGGCAGTGAAAACTGCTTGCTTAAAACCATTCCATCCTGGAGTTGAGATGTAGGGCTGCAATGAGTGCCAGGAAAATTGGTTTAGGATGAGAAGAATAAGGCGCCTGAGGGGTTGGGACACTTCTGAGCTCCCATTAGCAGGTAAGTTTGGCAATGTATAATTCTGATGTACTGTGCAAAAAAATGACGATGACATAGATTTACTTTTCCACTTGAGGGAATTGTGTCTGTAATCACAAAAGGGCTTTTTCTCTTTCGTGGAACATCAGGTAAAGCAAACCTATACCACCTGTTTGCATTTCTCGAAACAGCCAGCTTGAGGCACCCGCCAGAGAAGGGGCTCTAAGGAAGAGGAGGCATGTGGTTTAAGCTGTGAGGCCTAGTCAGGTGACAGTGTCAACTTGGAGAGCAGGACCTGACTGGTAGGCTTACAGACCTCCTGATAGCCTAGGGGTAGTGTTAATTAATTGTCATAACTTCCTAGTGTGTAATAGCAGGGAACTGAGAAGCAACTTCATTAAACATCCAGAATCCATAAACTGGATCGTAAAGCAAGTGTTAGACATAATTAAATGGTGAGTCGGTAGACACTTGAGTCTCTTTCCTTGGCTGAATCCGCAGGTCCTGGGAATATGCTTCTTTTGTGTGCTCATGTGTGTTCTCTGTTGCCTAAACTATGTGGCAAACAGGATCCAGTGTGCTAAATGGTCACTGAGCACCCTGTCCAGAGAGGAGGGTGTTAGGACTTTGGTGGTGAGGTGGGCCCAGGAAATTCACGCTCTCTGTAGCCTTCAGCTTTGAGGCCAGAAAGCCTTCAGGCTTTGTTTTGTTCCGGGCTGTTCCAGAGGTAGCTTACTTTTCTGTTGATGCTTTTGTGAATCTGTTTAAGGTAATGCATTTTAGCCCGGGCCCGTTTGACTTGGTGGATAGAGGGTGGATAGTGTGTCGGCCCTTGCACTGAAAGAAACCCATAATGTTTTCTTTCAGGGAATATAACTATTACATTTGGCATTTCTTGCAGACATTTCTAGAGCATATATGGTTTATATACTTTCCAATTTACGTTAAGTAGCCTTTATTTATTTATTTATTTATTTATTTATTTATTTACTTACTTACTTAAATATATTTTTATTGATTGCAGAGAGAAAGGGAGAGGGAGAGAGATAGAAACATCAATGAAGAGAAAGAATCATTGCTTGGCTGCCTCCTGCACACCCTCTACTGGGGATTTAGCCCGTAACCCGGGCATGTGCTCTTGACCGGAATTGAACCTGGGACCCTTCAGTCCACAGGCTGGCAATCTATCCACTGAGCCAAACTGGCTATTTTTTTTTATTGTTTAAAGTAATACATGTCTCCTTTTTCCCCGATTGACCCCTTCACCCCCCTGGTAAGTAGCCTTTATTACCCTTACCTCTTCCACCTGCACCTTCTTCCCCTTTAATAATAGAAAATTCATTCTTGTGAGAGTATGGAATATTGGGTATGTATTTTAGATATAATACATGTGAAGGATTTAAGTTCCATAAAATAAAACCTGATTTCTCTTTTCCTTCTGCCATTATTCTATCACTTTAAACATATGATTATTCTCATATGGGCTTCCAAAATTCTGTTCTTTAAATATATTAAAGAAATTAAAACTTTTGGTGACCCTTTTTCAAAGTGATTTCCACCTAGAGATTGCTTTGGATGATGGGGTAAAAATAAGCACATGTGTTGGTTCAAACAAATGATAAAGAAGCTGAATTTTCTTTATTTTAGGGGAGAACTAAGCAAAGTGCTTTAACCTTACATAATTGAGCCCATTTAAAAATTTGGGCTAGGATGATGGAATTGTGAAAGTTAATAATTTCTTATATGAAGTTTTAAATTTGGGTATAATTTCAAGCTGTAAATACAAGGTTTTACCTTATGAGATTTGTGTTTGTAAGTCTAGGCTCTTGTGAAGGAAAAGCTAAATTGTCAAGGTTCTGCTGTTTGCAGGAGATGGCAAGAGACCCGAATGTCATTCTGTCATCCAGGAGACGAAGCCCTGGTCCTTTCTTTGTCCTTAAGTGAATTTTAGGATTGCCAAGGGGGGCCTTCAGTGCAGTGTATTGTGGCAGGAGATAACTGATGTCCAGAAGTGTGTAAGGTTCATTGTTCTGCATGGTTGGTGTTGATGTTGATGCCCCCATAAATCTCACAGGTGAGGTGGGGCACCTCCCTGGCATTTACCTCCTTGGCTGTTTGCCTGGGATCGTATACAGCATACCCAACAGGAGCCTTCATGACACAGTTCTTATTGCATTGCTGTGTGTACATGACTTGGAAATCATTTTTAAAATGTTATGCCACTTCTTTGCCTCCAGTTGGAGAGTCACAACTTCTTTGTGCTTTGCAGACTTGGGGCTACTGGCCTGTCTCCCTTGGTTTTCATTAGGGGTTCCAGAGAGTTGGATTTGGGTCACTGTCATGTGAGGGCAGAATTCTGCAACTTACATGTATTAGTTGACTTTGAACCTCTAGAGAAAAGAATATGTATATATTGGGAAGGTCCTTGTTGGGAAAAAAAAAGTAGTTGATGATAAACATCTATTACAAAAGGTTCAGCAAAAAAGTGATTTTTTAAAATATATTTTCATTGATTTCAGAGAGAGGAAGGGAAAGGGAGAGAGATTTAGAAACATCAATGGTCAGAGAGAATGATCGATGGCCTGCTCCCTGCATGTTCCCAACTGGAGATCAAACCTACAACAGGGGCACGTGCCCCGACCGGGAATCCAACAGTGACCTCCTGGCTCATGGGTCAATTCTCAACCACTGAACCACACCAGCTGGGCAAAAAAAGTGATTTATTAAAATGTTATATCATCCTGATCACCTGCTTAAAAAGTGTAAGCTGTTTAGTGGCAGTGAAATGTGAATAACATGTAGTATCCTATGTTGATACACAGTATAATCTTTAGTAAGCTTAGGTTTGACTGTATATAACCTAAAAAGAACAAAACAAGGTAACAGTGGCCAAAACAAGGTATGCCTTCATTTGCCTTTGAAAGGAAGTCCGGGGAGTTTTAGGGCATCTGCAGTGTCCTCAGGGACCCAGGCTCCTATTTTTCACTCCATTATCCCAGCACATGGCTAGTATCCTCAGGGGTTGTCTTACAGTTCAAGATGCTATTATTTTGGTCTAAGTCACAAGCCTGGAGGAGGAGGAAAGCAGAAGCACAGAAGTTGTCTCCCATGAACCTCCCAGAAGTCCAGCACAACACATTTGCTTGCATTAATTGGTCAGAATGAAATCACATAGCCATGGCTAGTACAGGAGAGGCTGGGAGATGGAGGATTTTGTTCTGGGTGCAGTGAGCGCAGCTAATAATCAGGGTGTGTCACCAAGGAAGAGGGAGAGCATGGCTGGTGGGGAAGCAGCTGGCAGTCTTACCGTGGAATCTCAATGCGGGACATACATTGGGAAGAACCGTTATCTCAGATACTTAGCATCATTCAGCCCAACAAGGCTAGACAGGCCCTGGGATGTGTGGCTCAGACCCTGATTTAGCTAATGGCTTATATTACTTTACCACATTGCATCGTTAACTTAAACATCACTTCTTGAAACTGCTTGTAAAAGTGCTGGCTGTAAAAATGGATTTATGTGGCTCTGCTCCATGAGACAGGGGAAAACCTGATAGTTAGCAACAGTGTTAGTGATCGGTGGTCTTTCAGAGGAAAGATTGTCTTTTTGGGGGTAGGTACATGGATTTCAGGGTTTTGACTTACAGGCATTTGGCAGCATTGCAGTTTAATAGTAGCCATTAAAAGTTAAATTAGTGCCCTGGCCAGTTTGGCTCAGTGGATAGAGCGTCGGCCCATGGACTGAAGGGTCCCGGGTTTGATTCTGGTCAAGGGCATGTACCTTGGTTGCAGGCTCAATCCCCAGTAGGGTTTGTGCAAGAGGCAGCTGGTTGATGTTTCTCTCTCATCGATGTTTCTAACTCTATCCCTCTCCCTTCCTCTCTGTAAAAATCAATAAAATATATTTTAAAAAAAAGTTAAATTAGTGTAAAAATGAGGCCATATGAAAAAGCTTTGGAAAATGGAAAGCCTCACCCAAAGTGAAGACAGTGTTCTTTTATTATTAAACTAGTGGCCCGGTGCACAAAATTCATGCACTTTAAAAGGGAATTAATTAGAGGAAATATTTTAATATTGCTATTTGTCCTTTCTCTATAATAGAAGTGTCAGAGATGAAAGAAAATTAGTAAAATGTATATGAAAATAATATATAAATTTATTTATAAATAAAAAATAACAGCCTCACGTCCCCCGGCCAGTGCCAGGTGGGGAATGCAGCCTCATGTCCCCCGGCCTCGCTGTACACGCAACCCCGCCTCACATGTAGCCTGCCCACATGCTCTTGCTGCACGTGCAGCCTCCTGCTGATAGGTTATTATGGCATGAGGGTGTCACGACCATTTGCATATTAGCCTTTTTTATTTATTTTATTTTTTTTAACTTTTTTACTTTTATTTTTTTAAATAAATCTTTATTGTTCAGATTATTACAATTGTTCCTCTCCCCCTCCCCCCATAGCTCCCCTCTACCCGGTTCCCACCCCACCCTCTGCCCTTACACCCTTCCCCACTATCCTCATCCATAGGTGTATGATTTTTGTCCAGTGTCTTCCCGCACCCCCCATACCCCTTTCCCCCTGAGAATTGTCAGTCCACTCCCTTTCTATGCCCCTGATTCTATTATATTCACCAGTTTATTCTGTTCATCAGATTTTTTATTCACTTGATTTTTAGATTCACTTGTTGATAGATATGTATTTGTTGTTCATAATTTTTATCTTTACCTTTTTCTTCTTCTTCCTCTTCTTAAAGAATACCTTTCAGCATTTCATATAATAGTGGTTTGGCAGTGATGAACTCCTTTAGCTTTTTCTTATCTGTGAAGCTCTTTATCTGTCCTTCAATTCTGGAAGATAGCTTTGCTGGGTAGAGTAATCTTGGTTGTAGGTTCTTGCTGTTCATCACTTTGAATATTTCTTGCCACTCCCGTCTGGCCTGCATAGTTCTGTTGAGAAATCAGCTGACAATCGTATGGGTGCTCCCTTGTAGGTAACTAACTGCTTTTCTCTTGCTGCTTTTAATATTCTCTCTTTGTCTTTTGCTCTTGGCATTTTAATGATGATGTGTCTTGGTGTGGTCCTCTTTGGATTCCTTTTGTTTGGGGTTCTCTGCGCTTCCTGGACTTGTAAGTCTATTTCTTTCACCAGGTGGGGGAAGTTTTCAGTCATTATTTCTTCAAACAGGTTTTCAGTATCTTGCTCTCTCTCTTCTTCTGGCACCCCCATAATTCGGATATTGGTACGCTTGAGGTTGTCCCAGAGGCTCCTTACATTATCTTCATATTTTTAGATTCTTTTTTCTTTTTTCTTTTCCTGTTGGGTGTTTTTTGCTTCTTTGTATTTCAAATCTTTGACTTGATTCTTGCGATCCTCTTGTCTGATGTTGGATCTCTGTATATTATTTTTTATTTCAGTCAGTGTATGCTTAATTTCTAGTTGGTCCTTTTTCATATCCTCGAGGGTCTCGCTAAATTTATCGGCCTTTTCTAGAAAATTCTTAAAAAACCTTATAACCGTGGTTTTGAACTCTATATCCGGTAGTTTGCTTTCCTCTATTTCTTTCATTTGTGATCTGTTTCTTTGTCTCCGCATTTTGGCTGCTTCCCTGAGTTGACAGAGTGGCTTTGTGTGCTAGGTGTCCTATAGGGCCCAGTGGCTCAGTCTCCCCAGTTACCTGAGGTGGACACTCTTGGTACACCCCTTTGTGGGCTGTGTGCACAGTCTTGTTATAGTTAATCCTTGATTGTTGTTGGTATCACTGGGATGAATTGATCTCCAGGCCATTTGGCTGTGAGGATCAGCTGTGTCTACGCTGGGAGAACTTCTGTGATGGAGACACCCTTATGAGACAAGACTTGAAAAAGCCTCTGTGCTCAGCTTGGATGGGGTGGAGTCTCAGGGCGGAGCAGACAGCCTTGGCTTCCCATCAGCCCTGCCCTAAGAGGCCCCTGGGTCTCAGTGTCCTGCGGTAATCACTGCAGGCACCTCTGAGAGAAAGCCGCCCTTGAGTTTCGCCCGCTGCCAGACAATCCAGTTTCTCCCCGAATGAGTCTGGGTCCCCAGAGTCTCGCCCGGAACTGGAGTTCAGCACAGTTGGGAGCTTTTGTCTCCTTCCTGCTTGAGAAAGCCAGCTGCGTACTCAGTTGCCCGCCCTCTCCTTGCACGCGCGTCTCAGTACCTCTGCCTTCTGCAGCTCCTCTGAGTCTCAGTGTGCTTTTCTCTTTCCTTCTAGTTGTAGAATTTCCACTCAGTCAGCCTTCCTGTGGTTCTGGATGATGTCCGTCTTGTCTTTTAGTTGTAGTTTTGAAATTGTTGTGCGAGGCAGCAGTTTAGGTGTTTACCTATGCCGCCATCTTGGTTTTCCCCTTGCATATTAGCCTTTTATTATATAGGAGGATAACTTATTTCCTCCTCTTAGGACACATGGAAGAAGCATACAGGCAAAAGCTGTGTGTGTTTTTCCAAATTTTGTATTTGTGCATATTTGTTCTCTCTCCCAAGTCATGTACAGAAAATCTTAATAATCATTGCTTGTAGCATGCATTCCCCCCACACCCACAGAAACTTGTCAGTGTATTGTAGCCACTTTCTCATGTAAGAAAATATTCTTTTACTACCAGATATTTAAAGGTGCCACAGTATTTTACTATTTAGATATACCATCCTGTATTAACAGTCAAACCCTTATCTAACAATAATATTAATAACAACAACTAATGCTTATTGAGTGCTCCCTTTAAGTCAGGCACTGTCTAAGCATTTTATGTAGATTCTCTTTTAATTCTCTCAGCAACCCTACAGGGTAAAGGCTATAAGTGTCTTTACAGATGAGGAAACTGAGGCTCGGTAGGGGTCAGCCACTACTCTAGAATCTCACTGCCAGTCCTAAGACCAGGCTTGGAGCTCAGGTCTCTCTCCTCAGCTTGTGTTCCTAATCACTCTGCCATCATCGGCACACTGCTGTTGGGCAGCTGGGGTGTTTCACTGCATTATTTCTGTGGCCCTTTAGTACTTCAGTTTCGTGTAATTAGAAGTGATGCTACTCTGCTCACAGAGCCATGGCATCCACATTTCATTAATGTACGATCGATCACCTTATTCTTGATTTCCTAGTTGAAAGAACAGGTGAGTGGTGAACTGTATTTGGTTTGGGACTAGCCACACCTGCCTTCCTGTTTTTGGATGTCAACTTATTCTTCTCATGTGGTTTTTTGCTGCCTTTTTTCCCACTTTTCCTCAAAGGTACTTGTCACTTAAGCCAAGCTGGTTTCCTCTTTCCCCCGGGACACATCCTGTACTTTCCAACCACTGCACCCTCATCACACTGACCCTTGCTGTGGGAATAATCTTGCTTTCAGGGTGCTCTCGCCTCATCTCTTTGCCTAGCCAAACACCACCCATTTTCCTGTGCTCAGCTCAAAGCTGGCTGCTTCTCCTGCCCCACAGCCCATCACTGTAGTCAAGGCTGAGTAGTTGTTTGATGCTAAACATGTTCACCCGATGGCATGTAGAAGAATATTAAGGAACAAGGGACTAGATCTGCTAGGCCAGTGGTTGCAAACTCGGATGCTTTCCAGTCAGTAAATTTGTGAAGCAGCTGGTGTGAAGGTGTAGGGCTTGGTGGGAATGATGGCGAAGAGCATGTCTGTTCCACCCAACACAGGCCGATGGAAAACAAAGCAAAACACTGTGCTGGCCTGCAGCTGGCTGCGAAACTGCCTCCCTGGCCTCCTGTTTTCATTGGCTCTGATCTCAGGAGCATCCCCTATGTCTCTAAATAGATTTTGTGTCTTTAGTTTTCAGGCACTTCAATGAATGAATGATTGAGTGAATAAAGTAGCACTTGAACTGGTCTACTTGCAGGATCTCAAAATGTAAAAATTCCCATTTTCTTGTCGGAGGTCCCTCGTGCCTCATTTGCATGGAAGTTGCTTTGGATCCTCATTTTAATCTCCAGGCCCCTGATCCTTGCTAACATCTGAGTTCATCGACCTGTTCTGGGTGCCACGTGTGACATTTTTACAACATTCGTTAGCAACCTCTAGGGCTTTGCCCTCTTCTTTCTCTGCACCCTTCCCAGGTGCTCGCCCCCCGTGACTCTCACTGGCCAGTGTCTCCATAGCAGCCAGTTGCAGCTGCCAGGTGCTGCTGGGTCCACTGCCAGCCTGTCTCATCCATCCTCGGCGTTCCTTTAGTCCCAGCTTGTGAAGCCCTGTCTTGTTCTTCACGGTGCCGGGTCCAGTTTTGTTGAGTTGTTTGATTGGCTGCTCCTTTGCAACCGGAGGCCCTCCCTCCCCGTTCTGTGCTCACAATGCTTTGTGCCTGTCTCCAGCCTTCTCTCAGAGTTCACCAGGCAAGGAAGAGGAAGACCTGCTTTCCTACAGTGGGAGGAGCTTCCATCTTGCCCTTTGCCTCAGGCTGGCTCTAAGTTCTAAGCCCTGGCGTGCACCTGGACTGGCCCCTGGCCTCAGCCCCTGGCTGCGCTCCCTGTGTAGGCTTTCCCCAGGCTGCGAGCTTGCTGGCTGCGAGGCTTATGGAGCCCCGTGACCCACTAGATTCCACTCTCTAGTGTCCTTGTTCCTGCACACATTCCTCCTGAGGTGGAGCACATTCCTGCCTTAGGGATGAAGCCACTGAGGCAGTGGCCTCCTGGCCAGCAGCAATGTGGCAGAAAGGACCTGCCTAGAAAAGGATGAGGAGTAGCCATAAATGTAGCTTTCCAGAAGGACGGGTGCGGAACGTCTGGCCCACGGGCCATATAAGGCCTGTGAAATAATTTGGTCTGGCCCTGCCACGGCATTAGGAGTGAGTTAATTAAATGTTTGACCAAATAGAGCAAGCTAATTTTTAAGTTGATAATTTTGTATGGCCTGCGAATGATATTAGAAATATCCAAATGGCCCTTGTCAGAAAAAATGTTACTCACCCCTGCTATAGGAGAATAAACTAGAACATTCTCAGGGTGGATCTGGGAGGCAGTCAAATATCAGCTATAGAGAACCCAATTCTTAGTCTTTTTGAGAGGTTCTTAAATGACTTTTTCTATGACTCATGAACACATCTCCAGCAGTACCTGGCTCTGGTATTTCTGAATCCTTTTCCCTGTTATTCTCCCCATTCCTAGTCTTTGGGGTGCTTTGCTGCAAGTTCCCTCCTACAGAGAGTTGGAGGATGACAGATGTGTCTTGAGGACTTTTCCAGGCAAAAGTATACAAACGCTCAACGAATTGGATTTCTCCTTTGGTTGCAGGAAACTGTACCTGCAGTCAGCTAGCAGCCCTCAGGCATGCCCCAGAGCGTTGTGGTCAGTTGATGGGTCGCATTTTCCATGAATACAGAGACCTGTTCTGCAAGTTAAAATGAATACGTAAGTGAATAAAGCTGAAATGAAGCAAGCCACCAGCCAGGTGACACGCCTCAGCAGAAGACCCCAGTGAGGCCAAGAGGTCTGACCTGCGGGTTGCATTGTGTCTCCAGTTCTTTAACTTTGGGAACCTCACTGCTCCCGCACAAAGGGGGTTCTGGTGGTGTCAGTTTGAGCGTGTGGTGTTGGGAATGGAACAGTAAGCAGAAACAGATGCTGTCATGACGGGTGAGCATAGTAGAGGGAAGGTGCAGGTGACAGGAGAGTGACTAACACAGGGACATACCTGAGGGTTTGCCGAGGATGTGGTCTGAAGAGAGGAGTTAATGATACAAAGTGTGGAGGGTAGGTGGGGCTGGGAGGTTCCAGGCTGGGAGACTAGCAGACACAAACGCCTAGTGAGAGCATGGCCTCCCATGGGGAGGAGGGTGGCAAATAGTGCCCTTGACATTCTCTGTGGATTTTCTTGCCTCAGTCTTTTCCTGTGGTTGGAGGGGCTTCTTTGTGGATTGTTTCCCCTCCCCCCCCCCAAGTTTGCTCTGGAAGCCGCCCACTTTCCCTTCCTCTTGCTGACCCTGGGGGCTTCTCTGTAGCTTACTCAGTGGGGCTGGAGTGGCTTGCGGGGGGGGGGGGGGGTCCTGGGCAATATTTAGGCACCTACAAAGCCTGCATTGGAGTTGGAGCAGAAAATTGTGTTGTGTGCAGGGTTTTGGTAGATATTTCTGGACTATGACTGAGCTGTTATCGTGGAGGAAATAGCCTCAGTGAAGGAAGGGCTGGGTGGGCTCAGAGCAAGAAGGGTTTTGAAAGGTGTATGGGCTCTGATTCCTAAATACAGGGTGGGGCAACAGTGTTCATATGGAAAATAACACAATAATTGATAAATAGTAATAATACCAGAATAAACTCTGCTTCAGATACTTATAAACAACTGTAAACCTACTTTTGCCCCACCCTGTATTTCTTTTGTCTCGTCTCCTTTACCCCTGTACCTGTGTCTGCTGGTTTGAGCCACTGTTGCCTTGAAAGTCGAATAAACTATCATGTCTTCTCTTCCTTAGTTCTCAACCCCAAGCGAACCTGGTCACAGCTAAGTAGTGACCTCCGCCTTTCACAGGTGGCTGGTGGCGCTGCCATCGCTCAGGGTCAGGATTTGTGCTTCACAGCCTCTCTCTCCTTTCCTCCATGGTGGGAAGTTTTCCACTCCTGACTTGGCGCTCGCCTCATTCCCATGAGGTAGCTCAGGATCACTGTGGATATGGACACTGAGACAGAAAGTGGTGACGTCAGTGGTCTGAGTCAAGAGAAAAATGTAGCTTCTCCCCCAGGTCGCCCTTGGAGTCTCCTTCAATGCCCTATCGGCTTCTTGTAGAACCACACTTGTTCTTAATCAGGAAGGGCTGTTAACCTTGAACCCCTGGATCTATGCAAAATGTGTGCGGGTTCATTTGGGGAAAGGGTTATAGCTTTCACCTGTCCAGGACTCAGATAAAGTTATGAATCAGCGCTGTTACAGAGAACTTCTTTGAGCATCTCGGTAAGAGGACTGGTGCGGTGGAAGGGACACCTGCCCAGTGGCGCTGACTGGCTGGGTGGCCCTGGGGTACATCTTGTGCTTTCTCTGGGCCTCAGGGTCCTCGTTTGTGAAATGAGAGGTTTGGATGAGATGGTCTCTGCGGTCCCTCCCGGGACTGACATGTGACGTAAGTGTCAATGTGTGTGTTTTGGGAGCGGGTGAGGACTACACCCGCTGGTCTGTCTGAATCTGTGCGCAGGCTGCTGCATGCCCAGGTTCCCCCTCTTTCCAGCTTCTTGTTGCAGGGGCCAGGCGCCTGGTGGGGAATCTTCGCCAAGTGAGAAGACCGTTGACAGGAGCCCACAGGTGCTCCCTTCCCCCTTTGCTGCCCAGGGTATGACAGATGGCCTTGCAGAGAGAAGATGCCCTGGTCACATGCAGCATAATTGGGATTTACCATAAACCAAGGGCAGCCTGCATCCACAATCAGGACACAGTCCACTCTTCTGTCCTTGGAGCTGGGTGACGGGCGTCCTAGTGTCTCAGGGCTTTGCGTACCGGCTTCCCATCCACTTTTCTGAACGGACATAAGGCTTTTTCAGATGGGGCTCAAGACCGTTTAGATGGTTTTAATTGTGTGCTCGGTTCTGCACTCACCAATACAACTGCAGGAAGACTTTGCAGGCCATCAGGCTGTGGCAGTGAGCTACAGAAATGAGACATATTAAAGCTGTGGATTACACAGCCCTTTCCTTCCGGACTTCCCTGGGGTTTTTATTCTCTGTAGGAAACTTGAAGGTTTTCATATGAGAAGAAAGCATTTCTCCCTTAAGCTTGCTTTTTGGAACCACTGTGCTCTAATGGAAGGGACACTGGCTTAGGCGTCAGAGCGACTTGGATTCAAGCTATTTCTTAAGCCCTTGACACTGGGCATGTGGCTAGGATTCTCGTCTGTACGACGTGGACAGTCCAGAAAGGAGCAGGGTTGTCCCGAGATGGTGTGTCACGCACAAACCACAGTCAGCAGTGGGCCTGCACTTTCTCTCCTCTTCCCAAGGAGTAGGAGAACCTTCTTTCTGTTCCTTGCTGTTTGAGGTGTGTGTACAGGATAGAATCGGGTTTTTCTTTTTATTATGAGGATTTTCAGCAGCCCTAAGCTGCCGTCTCTCAGGCCAGCCAGGTGTAGTTTTACCGCTTCCCCTGAAATGGGCAGATTTATTTCCGCCGAGGCTGCAGAAGGAGATTGATCCCTGCCAGCCCCTTCCAACTGTGCCTGGGCCTCTTGTGGCCCCAGCTTAACTCGCAGTGCTAGGCCCCCTGAGAAATGCTGCCTGGTCTTGTTATGGCCTTTGGCCTGATTGAAAGGGACAGCTGGCCAGTTTTATGGCTCGGCTGGCCTCTCGGCTGATCATTAAAATGCTTTTGCCCTAGGAGGAAGGCCATATATTTCTCTCCCTCTCCCTTCTTTGCTGCCCCGCTCTGCGGCTGAGGTCAAAGGGAATAGATGCCCTTTTTCAAACCCTCCTCCCAGCCTTCCCAGATCAACGTTAGCATTCTTGTTGCACAGTCTCCTTTAAGACTGGAATATTCAGGGTGGGCGGAAGAGATTTTATTTTGAGTATTGTGGCCTTCTTTTGGAAGGAGAATGGAGCGTGATTACTCCTTTTCCATCTCTGTATAGCAGCTCTTACTTCCTACTGCTTTTCCAAATCCGGTTGTGCCAAGCTCCTGGTGGGGAATCTCCATTTGGGGGGAAAGGGTTATAGCTTTTACCAGCCCAAGACTCAGATAACGTTATGAATCAACACTGTTACAGAGAACTGCTTTAATTGAGCATCTGGGTAAGAGGACTGTAGCGCGTAGGAGGTCCTCAAGAAATGTGTGTGCTTTTGATCATCACAGGTTCCGGTGCTGTGCCTTTTCCGGTGCTGTACTAACTACCCCCCTCAAGACATTCTCCAAACAGTGCCAGAACCCCCCCCCCCCCGCCCGCCATAGAGCCCACATTTAGATGGGAACCCCCTTTCCGTTGGAGATGAGCCCGCGTGAGTTCTGGGTGAGACTGGGTGTGAGCCCTGGCTCTATTTCTTGTTAGCTGGGACCTTGAGCAAATGAGAATCTCTGTGCCTTAGCTTCTATAAATGTGAAATGGGGATAATTATAACCCTACCGATCTCATTTTACAGGGTAGACATGTCCATAAAATAATCTAGGTGGCGCTATTAGAGGTGCCTGGCATGCGGTAAGAACTCCATATACTGACATTATTATTGTAAATCCAGCGACTACATTTATTCCCTCCATATTTAGATACACAATTTGTGATCTTGTACTTTTGAGAACAATTTGTCTTGTACCTGCATTTTCAGTATTTTAGTCATATTCGCTCCAATTGCACAATGGGTTTTTAAAATTCAAAGATGTCAAAATAGTTCAAAATTGAAATACAAAGAAAAGTGAGACTCTTTCCTACCCTAAAGTTTACTTCTTAGAAACAAATGGGATTAAGGTTCTTTGGGTTTTCTTTGCTAATTTTTTCCTATGAAAACAGGAACCCCAATAGGATTCCTGACAGCAGAGGTGTTGTGCTCCTTCTTCCATCTTCCCCTCCTCCCTGCCCCCTCCCTCGAATCACGCCAACATAGGACTTTGCATATGGCAGTCCAGATGCTGAGCAGCAGTTCCAATTTTGCTATGAAGTCTTGCCTTTCCTGTGCCTAGTTCCTTTCTGGATGGACTCAAACTCCTTTACTGAGTGAGCTGCGTTTGCTTCGGTCAAGCCCTTGCTTTTATGTACCCATTTTATAAACTTTAGGAGCTTGGAATCCTAAGGGAAGGTGTTCCCTGGAGTTATGCAGAGAGTCAGAAGCCTAATGTTTGCCTCTGCAGTTGCCCACCTGGGAAGGCTCTTTCTTCCCCTCCCCGTGGGTTGGGGGTGGGTAGGGGTGAGGGCTGTGGCCACACCAGTGCAGCTACAGAGTCCTGGCAATGGTGGGTATTGTAACTAAGACCTTTCCCTGCAAATCCGTGTGACTGTTCGCAGCTTGTTACCTGATAAGGGAGTGTAACAGGAAAAAAGCATCATTGAAAAAGGAAAAATTATCCCAGATTTCACTGTGTAAATGTTTTTATTAGTAGATGTGATTTGCCTATTTTTGTCTGTTTAGCGCATCTTCTGCCATTTTAGTCATAGTGTACCTACTCTCCAGATACTTATTATATTACTAGAGGCCCGGTGCACAAATTTATGCACTGGTGGGGTCCGGCCGGCCTGCTCCAATCCAGACAATCAGGCCGGGCGGCTGGAGGGAGGGGCTGTGGCTGTGGGTGGTTGGCCGATTGGGGTGGGGGGGCTGGTTGGGGGCGGTGCCGGCCGGGGGGGGGGGAGGCAATTGGCCGGCCAGCCCCACCCCCTGGTCCAACTCCCCAGGTCTAACTCCTAGTTGAGGGGACAATTTGCATATTAGCCTTTTATTATATAGGATTTGGTTTCTGCATTCTGTTAACCTTCAAAACATAAGAGGAAGGAAAAATCTTTGTGGTTGGGGAAAACAGTGGTCGTCTTCAGTTTCCAGTCATTCTTAACATTCTTTTTCTTCTTTTTTTAGATTTTTTATTGATTTTTAGAGAAAGAGGAAGGAGAGAAAGAAAAAAAATATCAATGTGAGAGGGAAATATGGATCAGCTGCCTCCTGCACACCCTCTACTGGGGATCGAACCCACAACCTGGGCATGTGCCCTGACCAGGAATCTAACTGGCAACCTTTCGGTGCATAGGATGGTACCTAACCAACTGAGCCACACCGGCCAGGGCTTACCTTTCTTTCATGTTTTTCCATAAGGTCAGAGCTTAAGGGAACTTAAGAAGCTGGGTGACTTGCCGAAAGTCGTGCTGTTGACATTGCTGAGTCTCAGGACAATATTCTTTCTCCCAGACTCCCGCAGCCCCTGACAGCAGGGCCTGTTCCTCCGCCAGGCTTTCCAGCCAGGTCACAGTGCTGTGGACAGTGGTGGAATGAGGCTCTATACATCATCTGAGGAATGGGGATGACTTGCTGATAAGACCTTGCTGATAAGACCCTGGGGTCAAAGCTGCTCACCAACATGAGCTCGATCATTTTCTTCTCTGTGTTAGGTAGAAGGATAAGAATGTTCACGGCTCTTCTAGTTGGTTTAATTTTCAGGAAGAAAAAAACAGTAAAAACATGTTTATTTCTTTTCCCCCCAGCTTTGTTGAGATGTAATTGACACATAACACAGTATAAATTTAAGGTATAGAAATGATGATTTGATACACATATGTATTGCAAAATGATCACCACAGTAGGGCTAACACTGCCATCAACTCACACTATTACCTTTTTTTGTGGTAAGACCATTTAACGTCTATTCTCTTAGCAACTTTCAAGTATATAGTACAGTTTTGCTAACTATAGTAATCATATTGTACATTAGATCCTTAGAACTTACTCATCTTATAAGTGGAAAGTTGTAACCTTTGACCAATATCTCTCCATTTCTCCCTCCCCCTTCCGCCCTTGGTAACCACCATTCTACTCTTTACTTTTACAAATTGGACTTCTTTAGATTCCACATATAAGTGATATCATAGCGTATTTGTCTTTCTCTGTCTGTCTTATCTCTTAGCATAATGCCCTCAAGGTTCATCCATGTTGTCGCAAGTGGCAGGATATTGCATTGTATACATATACCACAGCTTCCTTAGCCACTCATCTGTAGATGACATTTAGATTGTTTCTTTATCTTAACTATGTGAATAATGCTGCAGTGAAGATGGGAGTGCAGATATCACGTTTAGGTAGTGGTTTTATTTCCTTTGGCCATGTACCCAGAAGTGGGATTGCTGGGTCATGTGGTAGTTCTACTTGTTTTCCAGAGTGACTACACCAATTTACATTCCCACCATCCGTATTCAAGGGTTGTCTTTTTCTCCCATTTCCTCTCCAACCTTGTTACCACTTGTCTTGTTGACAGTAGCCATTCTGACAGGTGTGAGGTGATAGCTCATTGTGGTTTTAATTTTGCATTTCCCTCATGATTAGGGATGTTGAGTATCTTTTTATGTAAGTCTTCTTTAGAAACATGTCTATTCTGGTCTTCTGCCCATTTTCCAATCGAATTGAAGAAAACATTTTTATTTCTTAAGCAGTCAAGCCCTGGTACCTGTGCTTAGTTTAGGAATCCTGGGGTGGGTCAGTAGCAATCGCTCTGCCATTGGTAGTTCTCCTTTCTCCTCCCATAGGAGAACTTCTCACTCTAATTATTTGGATCAAATTAATAATAAAATTAGCTTGTCAATCCCAAGTGTGTGGCAGCTGGGGACAAGGAAAGATGCACCATCAAGTTCCATGGATAGCAATGAAAAACCTTAAAATTTTCCCACAAGCTTTTTTTTCAGATGATTTAAGATTACTAGTGTAATGTGACCTTATCTGATTTTTTTCTTTAGCCTGTGATTCATGGTGACAGCAATAAATGAACCTTCATTCTCCCTACCCCCATCTCATATTTCTAGAGATGGGATGAAGAATAATCATATTTGTATTTGGTGCTGTAGAATTTCATTTGAAAGAATATCTAATGTATTCCAGGCGGAGGTGATGCTAGCCCCATTTTACAGTAGAGGAAACTGAGGCTCAGAGAGATTTAATGCCTTGCCTAAAACACATAGCTAGAGAATGGTGGAGCCTGAGCTTGAACCCCAGGCTCTCGAGCGCTCGTGTGCTGTTCTTTCTGCTCTGTTCCTTGGGAACAGACTGCCGTAGGAGACTCTCTTGTAGCCAACTTGTTCTGTGGGATGACCCGTGTGACCCACCAGAGTCTGGGTGTGGTGAGGAGGCTGGTCCCCGACTTTAAACCTGGTCTTGCGGAGCAGATCATCCCCACATCTGGAATTTCAGGGAGCAGATCCGTCACTCCACCCCAGGGGCCTCTGACACCTCTGGACCTCATGGTCCTAAAATGCAATTTGCTGCAAATTAGTTTCTCATTTTCCCCTTCCCCAGGGCCCCTCCAAAAGCACAATATGCACCTCAGCTTTCATTCTGTGGCCTCGGCTCTGCTTCTTGTTAGTGTTGGTCCTGAACCACAGTGATGCTTGCATACAGCTGCCCAAAAGTTGGGCCATAACCGAAGTTTCCCCTCTATGGGACTCTTGTTTTTGTTTATGTTCATGTTGTGGTTTTGTTTTTGTCTAAACCAGGGAAGTATCTATAAATTTCAGGTAAATTCACTGGTGCTCCTTTATGGCATTTAAAATTTTTTAAACAGAAAAGTAATGTAAACATTCAAAAACATATGGACACATCTGTTGATGGCAGAGCCCCATGTGGTTATTCAGATGCCGGGGTTTTAGCTCCGTGTCTTCTTGGCGGTGAGCCGGCCCCCTCCCCCAGGGATTGCCTTTGCAGTTGAGCTTGTAACCAGAAGAACCGTGTTGGACCAGCATGGCGCTTCTGTACCCCATGGAGGAGAACACGGCAGGCTTTGTGGTGCTACTTACAGTTTCAGATGAATATCGTGAAAGAGAAAGTTGATTTTCCACCATTCATTCTTTATTGCTTCAATTTGGGTCAATTGCTGGTGGAACATCCCCAAACCGTTATGAGTGCAGCTTCCCCACTGTTCCTTCTCCCATCTCACTGTAGAGAATTTGACTTTGTTGCTACTAGTACTTTTGAGCTGCTGTGATGTGAGGGAGGGAAAGGGGACGAGGACTAGAATCAGGCAATTCAGCAGGACAGAATCATTATTTAAAAAGGAATTTTAAGCAGGAAATTTGTGAGCTTCTTTGAGTAAGGGCAATGAGAGGAAGGAAAGGGGGGGATTTGAAGAGTAATTCTGTGGACCTTATGAACCCCCTGATGCCTGACAAAATAAGTCAACGGTCCAACTACTGATTTCCTTTAGGATGCTGCCCCCTCCCCCCACTGGGTGCATCTTGCCCTGTGATTATAACCTATGAGCCTGGCTTTACATGCATGGCTGTGGGTGGCATGGACCATGAATCTGGCTAAGCTCAGGCTCCTCTAAGCTTTTTGGTGCCTGCTTTGATATGTAGTATATTGGAGGAGAGGCTGGGAATGGCAAGGTCACTGGAAAGAATAAGAACGTCTCTGTTGAGGAAAAAGGAGATATTCTAAGATCTTTCCTCACAGGGAAGTTCCCCGAGGGAGGAAATCAGGCATTGGAATATTTTCCCGGCAGTTTCTGGGCGTGCTCATGACATCTACATTCCCAGGTAGCAAGGAGGAAGGAAGGAACAGATTGGCTTCCCCCTGGAAACTGAGATGTACCACCTTGAGAATCCGTGTGGTTTTAGTTTGCCCAAGTATAGTAAGATCCGCAGCTCCATCCGTGGAGAACGGGATATGTGGAGTAATTTTTGGAGGTAGACTGGGAAGGTATAGGCACACACTTCGTCTTGCCCATCCCAGTGGGCGTGGAGGTGGAAGGAAGGTAGTAGGAAAGGCATCCACAGCATAGACTGGAGGACAGTGAGTCAGAACAAAGTTAGTCGTAGCCTGAGGAGGTACTCAGGGTTCGTCCCTCCTTGCTCTTAGTGGGGAGCTTGAGGAGTGACTCACAGGAAACTTCAATCGGTGTTTCTCAGCTTTCCTGGACTATTAAGGACTTGTGGTTCAAAATGGCAACTTCTGTACCTTTGTGTTGAGCCTCCATGGTCGGGGCTTCCTTGCCTGCCAGGTGATGGGGATGGGTGTCTGTGGTGGGTCAAGCTGCTCCTTCCGCCGCCACCCTCAAGTCCTTTCTCCTCTGTGATGCCCGGGGGGAAGTGCAGGCCACGGAGCCTGGGATGTTTGTGTTGTGCGTGGGTTGTGGTTCGCCGCCTACCAGCTCCTTGTGAGAAGCTGATGTGCCTGCTGTTGTATAGGTGCTGCAGGTTAGGTCACTTTATCACTTGCATACCTTAGACGTCATTTCCGCCACATTCTTTCCATCCTCAGGAGCCAGGCAACCAGGGCACCAGGAGACGGTATGGAATGGTGTGCCCAACAGATGTGAGAGGGTGTCCAGAGAAGGCAGAATTCTCTGGAAGGCCTGGGCGGAGGAGTTAGGCCTTAAAGAAGGAGTGGGATTCAGGGGGAGTTGAAAATAGAGTGATGGGCCATGGCAGGGACTTTCTAGGCAGGGGGTTCTGCCCCAGCTTAGACTAGGCCAAGTGTTTGTCGATGCTGTGCCCCTGTCTCCTGGCTTCTTTAGGAAATTGCCAGACCTGGGCTATTGGACAGGAAGCCCGTGCTCCCAAGTAGCTGAGTCTTCCATACAGAAACAGCTTCTTGTCCAAGTGGCTGGATCGCAGAACGTGGCTCAGGGTTATGGGCTGTCAGTCAGGCACATCTGGGCAAGGTCCTCAACCTCTGAGCCCATCTCCATTTTGTAAAATGGGGGTAATCTTAGTATTTACGTATAGCATTGTAATGAGCATTGAGTGCAATTATGTGTGTAAGCCCTTAGCATAATGCCTGGCCCTAAGTAAGTGCTCAATAAAAGGGAGCTTTTAAAAAAAAAATACTGTTTGCTTCTCTGGTAGCCGCAGATGTGAGCATCGACCGACAAATGAGTCACCAACGGTTTCCATTACTGTTGCTTCGGAACGAGAACCGTTTCATCTCACGGAGACTTTGGGTCAGGAATTTGGAAAGGGCTTAGCAGCGGTGGCTCATTCTTGCTCCTCAGTTTCTGGGGCCTCAGCTGGGAAGATTTGAAGGCTCGGGGTGAGGCCAGAGATGGAGGCAGGAATCCTCGGAAAGGCTCGTTCACACACACCTCTGATGCCTGGGCCGGGAGGACTGGAAGGCTGGGACTGCTGACGGGGGTGCCCACCTCTAACCCCTCGATGGGCGCCGCTGTCTCAGGGCTCTTGGCCTTCTCACGTGGTGGCTCAAGGCTTCAAGCACAAGCGAACAGGGCAGACACTGCAGCATGTGTTCTGATCTGGCTTCCGCTGCATTCTAGTCAGCAAAGTGAGTCCGGGCCCACTCAGACTCAAACAGAGGGGACGGAGACCCGCCTCTCAGTGGGAGGAGTGTCCAGTCACATTGCAGAAAAGCACAGAAGACAGGAGATGCTGTGCCCTTAGGAAAAGGCCACCTGCCATGCCTGCTCAGGGAGCTCTGGTGGTCAGGCTTGGGGCTCGAGGTCCTGAGAGCCTGTGCTCCAGCAGCACCCCATGCCCACATGCCAAGAAAGAAGCACGGCTTTTTGTTGACAGCATCGCCAGAGGTCTGATGTGCCACCCCTGTTTTTATTATTTTTATCCAGCAGGTAGCTGCGTGCTTGCAAGGCACGACAGAGACCTGGCATCTCTGCTCGGTCCGTCTGAGCCGGTAAGGTGGGGGATATTCAGGGCAAACAGGTGTTTGAGGAAATGTTCTTTCATCAGGAAACTGGCTGCACAAAAGCTCTGCCCTGCCTTTGTGTTCCCCGCTGGTGACATCTGTGTCTGGGCCAGCACAGGGATGGGTGCCCGCTGTGCTATCTGGGCTTAATCTGCACAAGATGGCTGTAGCCGTGGGTACCCACGTTGACACCTTTTGAAATAGTCATATTTTAGGATGTTGGAGAGAGCAAGGTGTCCTGCAGATGCATGCTGGGAGGCTTGGCCGTGGAGATGGCACTGATTTTTCTGTTTTAATCACCAAGAAGCTTGTCTGTAAGAAAACCTTTATGCACAGCATGAGAGAGATGGGAGAGGGGGTAGAGCATCCAGGGTAGAGATGAAAGTGAAGGCCCCGTGGAAAGCTGGGGCTGGTTAAAAGGGTCATTGAAAAATAGCTTGAAAAGGTCTGGTGACTTGTGCTGTGCCTGCCGGAGACCAGCCGCTGTTACTCTGTCAACACTGTATTTCCCTACCGTGCCCCCTTCTAGGCTTCAGCCCCACAAGGCAGCAGAAAACCACCCTCATGCTGTCGAATCATGTCGCAGCCACGGATGTGGGCGCATAATGAAGGCTGCTCCACTCAAATGCATCTGGCCCTTCCTTGTTCCCCTTGGCCAGCCAGCGTTGGGAGTGGCCTGAAACCCTGGCCACCCTTGAACAGTGGCACAGTCCTGTTAACTAACCACCACGTCTGAACGCTGTGCTTCGGGCCCAGGTGCCAGTCTGAGCACTGGCTCACGTTTCAGTTCCGTCCCCGCTGGCCTCATGCTTGGTTGTGCTGTCCCCTGAGCTCTCTGTTGCATGCCCTTGGCTGACATTGCGAAGCTCAGTCCATTGTTCCTGATGAATGCAGGACTGAGCTGCTTTGGCAAATAGTGTCAGCACAACAGGACTATGGGACCGCACATGGTCCAGACGGCAGCAGTCAGTAACGTGAGAGTTGGTGGTTACAACTGGAAACAGAGGAACCGTGTGTCTAGTCAGTGATGGCGAACCTATGACACGCGTGTCAGCACTGACACGCGTAGCCATTTCTGATGACACGCGGCCACTGAGGCAGCCGCATGCCGAGGATGAAACATTTGCTGCTCCTGAGGATGAAACATTTGCGAAATAATGTTTTTTCCTCAAAGTGACACACTACCCGAGTTATGCTCAGTTTTTTGGCGAAGTTTGACACACCAAGCTCAAAAGGTTGCCCATCACTGTCCTAGGTGGTTGTGGAGCATGTGGAGGGGGATGGGAAGCTTCGGTCCCTGTTGGAAGGGAAGAGTGGGTGGGTGGATGTTGGCGCAGAGGCGGGGGTGGGAGGGTGAGGATGGGACCTCTAGAAGCCCCTGTACTCACTGAACCCTCCTCCTACCTTCCCGTAAGATTGGTGACATACAGGGACCGGCTGGAGAAAATGAGTGATGTGAAGCCAGGAGATTTCCTAGGGCTCATTGGCCGCTCCTGCTCCCTGTACATGTAATTAATTACTTCATCTCTTGATCATGCGTCCCCATCTCCGGTACCTTAGTTTGTTCTTTACCACCTTCCCCTGGATAATGGTAATAGGTGATTGTGTCCTTGCCGCCAGCTTGTTCTTGCTGTCAGTCTCTCTGCAACCACCATGTTTTGCTAAAACACAAATCTGATCATACCACTTCCTTGCTTAAAAACTGCCTGTGATGCCGTAACCGGTTTGGCTCAGTGGATAGAGCGTCGGCCCGTGGACTCAAGGGTCCCAGGTTCAATTCCGGTCAAGGGCATGTACCTTGCTAGTGGGCACATCCCCAGTGGGGGATGTGCAGGAGGCAGCTGATCGATGTTTCTCTCTCATCGATGTTTCTAACTCTCTATCCCTCTCTCTTCCTCTCTGTAAAAAATCAATAAAATATATCTTAAAAAAACCCACAAGGGAGAAACCAAGATGGCGGCATAGGTTAAACACCTAACCTACAGCCGGGCACAACAATTTCAAAAACACAACTAAAAATCAAAACTACATCATCCAGAACCACAGGAAAGCTGGCTGACTGAAATGCCCACAATTAGAAGGAAAGAGAGGACCACAAGGAAAATCAGGGAAGCCGTAAAAGCTTGAGGTATGGAGACACGGGCGGAGACACGAGCCCGCGCGCGTGCGGGGAAGACGGAGCCGGAGAGGAAGGGGCGGCTGACGGCCTGGCTGGCGTTCTCTGGCGGGAAGGAGATAAAAGCGCCACATTGTGCTGAACCCCAGCTCCGACTGCACTGAACCCCAGTCCCGGGCGAAACCCTGGAAAGCCGGGCTCATGCTGGGGGAGTCTGGGCTGTGGGACAGAGACACAGAGGAGCTGCGCCAGAGCCGCGCACGGGAATGTGCGCAGAGGAGGGACTGTTGCCTGTGCCGCTGGATTGCCCTAGCGGGAGGGAGACAAGGGCTCCGGACTGTGCTGAACCCCCAGTTCCAACTGCACTGAACCCCAGTTCCGGGAAAGACCCGGGGAAGCCAGGCTCATACTGGGGAAAGCTGGGCTGTGGGGCAGAGGTGCAGAGAGGCGGCGAAGAGCAGAGCACCGGAGGCGCGCAGGGGATTGTGCGCGGAGGATGGGCTGCTGACTGTGCGGCTGAGTCGCCCTGGAGGGAAGGAGACAAAAGCGCCAGACTGCGGTGAGCCCCAATTCTGACTACACGGAAACCCAGTTCTGGGCGAGAATCTGGGAATCCAGATTCATTGGGGGAGAGACTAGACTGTTTGGCAGCGCGCGAAACTCCAGGGCGCTTTTCTCTCAGAGGTGTTTGCTGGGAGTACGGAGGGACACTGAGACACAGGAACCTCATAGGGCGGGGCTGACGGGAAGCCAAGGCGGTAGGCTCCGCCCTGTAACTCCGCCCCATCCAAGCTGAACACAGAGGCTTTTACAATTTTGCAAGTCTAGTTGAATGGGGCTGTCTCCCGGCATAGACACAGCTGATCCTCACAGCCAATTGGACTGGAGGTCACATCCTCCCAGTGTACCAACAGCAATCAAGGCTTAACAACACCAAGACTTTGCACTCAGCCCACAAAGGGGGGTATCAAGAGCGACCACCTAGGGAGATTGGGGAAGCTGAGCGATAGGGAGGCAGCCAAAAGGGGAAGACACCGAAACAGGTCACGAATATAAGTGATGCTGTAATTCATGCTGAGGGGCCACAGGCAGTAGCTGACCTACACTCCATTGGAGACCCAGAAACGAAGGCATCTAGTGGTCGGTGTGAGATGACACCAGATTTCAACCACTACCATAAGGGACACATTCAAGAGGCAGACGCAGTGAGCGCCAAAGCCTTGCTGCACCAAGACCTGGCAAATAAACGTGTCTCCCGCACAGCAACTCTTCCTTTATAGACACAGAGGGTCCGCACGACCAATTGGCCTGGAGGACAATTCCTCCCAGTGACACCAACAACAATCAAGACTTAACTATACAAACAAGGACCAAGATGGAGGCATAGGGCAGAAGCCTGATTGCTGCCTACCACAACAATTTTGAGACTACGACGGGAGAGCAGAGCAGACACCATCCAGAACCACCGGAGGGCTGACTGAGCAGATGCTCCATAACTAGAATAAAAGAGAGGGGTACGCGGGATGAAGCTGATGCCGGTGACCCAAAGACCACACTTTAAAAACTACGGCTCAGGCGACACAATGGTGGCCTGGATCGTGCTCGGCGCAGTTCCCCCAGCGGTCTCCGGCTGAGGGGAAGGCTTCACTCGCTGCCGAGCACGGACAGACGAGCCCCTGGGAGACATGGGGTGGGAGACTACGCGCTTGCTGACCTCTGAGTCCTTCAAGAATCTCAACGCCTCGGAAGCGGCCAGGTGCGCACGCTCGGCGACCGGCCACCGCTGCAGACCCAAGGGCCGACGCAGCCACCCCGGACCAGCCCGCCGCCGCGCACCGGGCACACCGTAGCTTCGCCGAGCCCGCCGCCCAACGAGTTCTGCGGTGGCTGCCCTGGAACTCTGAGAAAATGGCCGAAGGAATTGCTGAGAGGGAATTGACCAACAGGAATTGGGATCAAGAAGATGAAACCCCGCTGGGTCCCGGAACCGGGTGAAGCCGCGCGCCTCTGGGTCCGGGTGAGGCTGGAAACTGGGTCAGGGTGAGGTTGGGCCCCAGGTCCGGGTGAGGCCATGTGCCCCTGGGTCAGGGCAAGGCCATGCGCCCCTGGGTCCGGGTGAGGCTGAATCCTGGGTCTGGGCGAGGCCGTGGGCCCCGGGTTCCGGGTGAGGCTGAATCCTGGGTCTGGGCGAGGCCGTGGGCCCCGGGATCCGGGTGAGCCTGGGTCCCGGGTCCGGGCGAGGCCGTGGGCCCCGGGATCCGGGTGAGCCTGGGTCCCGGGTCCGGGCGAGGCCCTGGGCCCCGGGATCCGGGTGAGCCTGGGTCCCGGGTCCGGGCGAGGCCCTGGGCCCCGGGATCCGGGTGAGCCTGGGTCCCGGGTCCGGGCGAGGCCCTGGGCCCCTGGATCCGGGTGAGCCTGGGTCCCGGGTCCGGGCGAGGCCCTGGGCCCCTGGATCCGGGTGAGCCTGGGTCCCGGGTCCGGGCGAGGCCCTGGGCCCCTGGATCCGGGTGAGCCTGGGTCCCGGGTCCGGGCGAGGCCCTGGGCCCCTGGATCCGGGTGAGCCTGGGTCCCGGGTCCGGGCGAGGCCCTGGGCCCCTGGATCCGGGTGAGCCTGGGTCCCGGGTCCGGGCGAGGCCCTGGGCCCCTGGATCCGGGTGAGCCTGGGTCCCGGGTCCGGGCGAGGCCCTGGGCCCCTGGATCCGGGTGAGCCTGGGTCCCGGGTCCGGGCGAGGCCCTGGGCCCCTGGATCCGGGTGAGCCTGGGTCCCGGGTCCGGGCGAGGCCCTGGGCCCCTGGATCCGGGTGAGCCTGGCCCCGGGTCCGGGCGAGGCCCTGGGCCCCTGGATCCGGGTGAGCCTGGGTCCCGGGTCCGGGCGAGGCCCTGGGCCCCTGGATCCGGGTGAGCCTGGGTCCCGGGTCCGGGCGAGGCCCTGGGCCCCTGGATCCGGGTGAGCCTGGGTCCCGGGTCCGGGCGAGGCCCTGGGCCCCTGGATCCGGGTGAGCCTGGCCCCGGGTCCGGGCGAGGCCCTGGGCCCCTGGATCCGGGTGAGCCTGGCCCCGGGTCCGGGCGAGGCCGTGGGCCCCTGGATCCGGGTGAGCCTGGGTCCCGGGTCCGGGTGAGGCCGTGGGCCCCTGGATCCGGGTGAGGCCACGCGACCCTGGGTCTGGGAGAGGCCACGCGCCCCTGGGTCCGGGTGAGGCCATGCGCCCCTGGGTCCGGATGAAGCTGAATCCTGGGTCTGGGCGAGGCTGTGTGCCCCTAGATCCGAGTGAGACTGGATCCCGGGTCCGGGTGAGGCCGTGGGCCCCTGGATCCAGGTGAAGCCGTGCCCCTGGATCCGGCCGAGACCAAACCAGAGGGAGTCGGACCTGCATTACCACCATTTGTCCACCATCCAGAGCTGAGGGGTCAGTGCCGACATGTACTCATAAGGAACTGGTGGACATTGATATTGGAGCTCAAAAGAACTGTTGGACCAGAAAGAAACTCACTACAGACTGATTCATTTGCCTGTCAGCATAACTATTATTGCTTGTCGCACATTCAATTCTTATAAGTATATCTCTAGTGACACATGATTTCGCTCATCTAGGGGAAATGATGAACAACATAGACTGATGAACAAGAACAGAACCAGAAACAAGGAGGCATCGATCGGACTATCGGGCCTCAGAGGGAGGATAGGGGAGGGTGGGGGGAGGGGGGAGAGATCAACCAAAGGTCTTGTGTGCATGCATATGAGCCTAACCAATGCTTAAGTTCAACAGAGGGTTGGGGCATCCATGGGGAGGGGGGTGGGATGGGAATGGGGGGATGAGGACAAATATATGACACCTTAATCAATAAAGAAATTTAAAAAAAAAAAAAAAAAAAAAAAAACCCACAAAACTGCCTGTGAGCCCTGACCCAGTAACTCTGTTGGTTGGAGTGTTGTCTCCTGCACTGAAAGGTTGTGGGTTCGATTCCGGTCAGGCCACATACCTAGGCAGCGGGTTCGATCCCTGGTTGGGGCGCGTATGGGAAGCAACTGATTGATATTTCTCTCTCACATTGGCATTTCTCTCTCTCTCTCTCTCTCTCTCTCTCTCTCTCTCTCTCTCTCTCTCTTCCCCTCCCCCCCCCATTCCCTACTCTCTAAAATCATTAAGCATGTCCTTGACTTAGGATTTAAAAATAACAAAACAAAAAAATGTATTGACTCCAGGATTCCCAGCTCTTCCGTGTGGCCTGTAGTCTTCCAGTCCTGCCCCAACCCTTTGCTCCAGCTCCACCTTTTCCCCTTTCCCTTCACGAAGGTTCTGCTCCAGCTACCAGGGACTGTTTGCTAGGTGTGTCAGGGTTTTTATTCCCTCTGGCCTGAAATAACCTTATTCCCCCTACAGAGAGTGGCCTCCTCCTGAGTCTGTGCCTGGACTAAGCCCTGTCCCTTCTTTACAACTCTAAGAGCAGCTGTGTATTCTGTGACCCCTTCTGAGACGTTCCCTTCTCTCTACATCTGTTACTTTCAGAGTGCTCCACAGTAGGTGGTCAAGTAAGGTAGGGTAGAATATGGTCATCATTAAGAGCATGGGAGCTTGAAGCCAGTCCCAGCTGTGCCACTTGCTGACTATGTAACTTTGAGGAGTATCCTCACTTCACTCAGCCACAGCATCTTCATCTGTAAACAGAGATGAAAACAGTACCCATCTCATGAGGTTTTAAAGTGAGATAGTGCATGTAAAATGCTTAGCTCAGTGCCTGGCATATAGTAAGTGCTCCGTAAGTACTTGCAATGGTGATGGTAATGGTTATAGGTGCTGACTTATGGCCAGAATGAATGGGAGTTGAGATGTGAAATGAGGGAAGTTCCATCTTATTTTTCTTTATAGAATCAACTCTTTATTCCTCTCTCTTTCTCTTCCTTTTGCGAATGTAGGTGATTGCTGACCTTGTCCAATAACCAAAGCAGTTGATATCTCTTATTGTCCAAAGTCAGTAGATTCTCAGGCAGGAATATTCGCAAGGAGGACTCTTGATCTCTTGGAGTAACAACCTGGATTCTCTCCTGGTTATAGGTCTGATCCTGGATGTTGGTTGTATTTTAGAGGCTTTAGCTAACTCCAACTCCCTTTCCACCATGGTGGTGGTGCCTCTTTCCCAGAGAGGAGGGTGGTTGCTGCATTTTGTCAGGGTGTGGTCTTGTGGTTTGAGGACAAAACTGGCATCTCAAGAGACTTGCTGGGGCATGTGACTCTCTGGTGAGGGCCTGACCCTTGTGCTTCAGAACTCCACCCCGTGTACCCTGACCACTTTTAGTAGCACCAGCCTGGTCTTGTAGGGGAGACTTACTGACCCCAGAGACTTACTGATGGAGCAAGGAGAAGGCTCCTTTCTAAAATAACTTTCCCCTCCATTTTTGAATATGGATAATGATTTTTTTAAAATCTTCACCCAAGGATATTTTTCCATTGATTTTTAGAGAGAGTGGAAGAGATAGGAAAAGACAGAGAGAAATATCGATGTGAGAGAAACACATCAATTGGTTGCCTCCTACTTGTACCTTGACCAGGGCCTGGGCCGGGGAGGAGACTGCAACCAGGGTACATGCCCTTGACTAGAATTGAACCCTGGACACTTCGGTTCATAGGCCAACGCTCTATCCACTGAACCAAACCGGCTAGGGCTGGACAATGATTCTTTCTTGAGTGAATGAACAGTGTGTAATGTTTCTCCCATAGTCGACTGTGGCTGTTTCGGAGTTTACACTTATTCTTTGCCTTTCTTATCACTCTCTGGAGGCCCTTTCTGCTGGTCTGGGGATGAAGCCCTGGGTAGGGCACACATTATAGGAAAGGACAAAGAGACATGGATGGTGACTTGGTAGGGGTGGGAAGGAATGAAGATTCCCGGTGAAAAGGATAGAGAGCTAGGCATTGGACCAAGCAACAGGGCCCTAGAGATGGGTGGAAAGTTAGAGATCAGCCAGTCAAGGGCTGTTCATAGTTCTTACAGCCTGGTGACTGAAGGGATAATGGAAGAGGATTCCCTAAATCCAAGTAGAGATCCTAGATTGAGAACATTTCATTTTGGGTTTTGCTGAGCATCTGTATTGGGTCTACCTGCTACTGCTCAGCACCAAATACATACTTACCTTGAGGATGGAGGTCTAATGGTGATATCAGAACTTCAAGATCCCAGGATTCCTCTGCTTTCTTAGTTTTTATCCTTGTACTTTTGAACATGTAAGTTTTCTCTTCTCAGCTCTCCACTGACCTTACTGATGGTCTAGATATAACACCTGGAGGGGTGTAACTTAAAGATGATTGGTGGTATTGAGTTTACAGGGTCTAGCATGTATGGCTCAAAACTCCTACAATGGGGTCAGACTAGATTGTAGCAGGGTTACATGCCTGTCCATAAACACTTTCTCTCCCCAACCCCTCAGCCATGGTGCTTATGGCACACATTTGCTCTAAATTACACCTGGTGAGACACTGCCCACCAGCAAGCTCTTGCCCATCACACCTTGCCAGAGATGCCCTAGTTTCAGTGTCTGACCTTCCAAGATATTTACAATTTTCACTTCTAAAGCACTCCTATCCTTTATAATAAAAGCGTAATATGCAAATCGACCGAACAGCTGAACAGTGGAACGACCATCCAGATGGCCATCTGGGACCACACTATGACACGCACTGGAGCCAGGCCAGCCAAGACGGGTGCAATGTGATTGGTCGGGGGCCTGGCTATCGCCCCATGATCACCCTGTAGAGGGAGGCCCAGGCGCTGGCAGCCAGAGGGAAGCCCGGGTCCCTGGTGCCTGCAGCTGGGGGAAGGAAGGCCTACTCTTGCATGAATTTTGTGCATCGGGCCTCTAGTTTAATTGTAAAAGGCAGGTAGAATTAGGTTTTACTTCAAGCTTTGGTGGCTTCTCTTTAGTTCCCTTTTATTCTAGACAGCCATCCCTGCTTGTCCTGGCCAGTGGGAAGTAGCCATCACCAACTTGACAGTGCTCTGAGGAAACCATTCTCAGCGGCAGCTCTGTCCATACAGGGTGTAGGATTAGGTGAGGTGCCTGCCCAGTTAACCTATGATATGAGCCCATCCCAAGACAACAAAAAACATGAAGATGTGGCACTGTGACATAGGAGAGATGTATTATAGAGATGTGAAAGGTCTTGTAGCGATGTAATTGCTAAACATTTGAACCCCAAGTAGAGGGAACAGTGTGGTATAGTGGAAGGAGCTTGGGCTAAAAGAGGTCAACAGGGGGGAAACGGGGACCTGTTTTTTATATTAACAAAAATACACATTTATTTTAGATGATTTCAACAATATAGATGAGTATAACAAATTGTCACCTCAAATCCTGGTTAGCAGAGATAACTGCTATTAGCATTTACGTATAGGTATTTACCTCTCAGGTATTTTCTGTATGACAGATAGATGGACAGACAGCATATTCTCAACAAAAAGAAATACGATCAAGCGATGTCTTTTTTTATACAATGTTTTACTTTAACATAGTCACATATATTATTAAATTGCCTGCCACATCTTTTTGATATGTATTTTTAAAGTCACACATGTATAAAATTTAGTCTAGAAATCAAGTTATATCGCAGGGTTTATAACAAAAATCAAAGGTCTCCTGTTCTATCCTTTCTTACTCCCTGAACCTTCCTCCTAGCTAGTGATCTTCTTGAGGGGAGGTACTGGTTTAATTTATATTTGAACACCCTGTACTTAGCACACTGCCTGTAGGCCCTCCATACATGTGGCCTTTTGTTTTTGAAATATTTAAGCCAACACTTATTATAAAACATGACATACTACTTTAAAAATATGCAGTTGAAACATGTTTCAAGTTGATTCATTTTATAACAGCTTGGAGAGGCCATCCAAATCTTTGGCTATATTGGGTGGAGACATTATTGGCTGGAATGTTGCTTTTGGTTTATATTTTCAATTTTGGGTTGCTGTTTTACTGTAAAGAGATTTTTAAAATATATATATATGTTTTTATTGATTTTGGAGAGAGAGGAACGGAGAGGGAGAGGGAGAGAGAGAGAGAGAGAGAGAGAGAGAGAGAGAGAGAGAGAGAAACATCAATGAGATAGAAACATCAATCACTTGCCTCCTGCACACTCCCTACTGGGATCAAGCCCCCAACTTGGGCACGAGCCCAGACCCGGAATTGAGCTGGCGACCTTTGGTGCATGGGATGATGCTTAACCCACGGAGCCACACCAGCCAGGGCTATAAAGAGATTTTGTAGGAGTGGAATTGGACTTTGTATACGTTAGCTATCAGGAGCGGGCACTCAGAGTCTCTGTGGCTGAAATAAGAAGTCTGGTTCTTTGGGACATAAACGTCTGGCAAGAACAGCCCATGGTTGGCATGGCATCTCTGTTCTATAAGCCCTAAACTTCTCGTTCACAGCTATGCCAACTTTTGGGCCTGATCTTACCCTCATGGTCCCAACTGGTAGCTAGTCCTCCATCTATCACGTTCATGTTCCAGGCAGCACAAGGTAGGAAGGGACGAAGAAACGGGGCCAAAGGCCTGGGGCTGGTATTTTTAAGGCAGGTTACAGAAAGCAGCCACGGGATACCTCTTAGTCACCTGGCTGTACTAGGAGCAAGGGACATGTAATGGGTGTTAGAGGTGGCCAGATGCCCATCTTGAAATTGAGGGTTCTGTTACTACGGGAGGAGGGGAGAATAACCATTGAAGGGCGACTAGCAGTCTGGGTCACAGATTTCAGGCTCTCTTCCTCTCATTAATCCCCGTTAGTCCTTCCACAATATGTTGCCAGGATTGCTAATGTAGCAGTTCATTCCTGCTGTGTTTTCAACTTGTTTTGTCTTTCTCGTGAACTTGCTGACTCTGTCCTTCTGTTTTAACCCTTCCTTGGAGATTCTCTCCCCTCCACTCCTCTGGAGTTGGAGGCTTGGTGACACCTGCTTGGATGTGAGATGCAGGTATAGACAGGTAGGTCCTTTCCTGGAGGCAGTACCCTGCTGCTTTCTGCATAATGGGCTTCTAGGCACTGAGCTCAGAGGTTCCCAGTGATGGGCTATAGACCCCTGAGGAGGGGATTACTGCAAGGTGTCTTCAAATCTAAACATGTTCATAGAAGGTGCAAGTATTCATATTTCTGTTTTCACATGTGTGTAGGTGCTGCTATGTTCATAAAATACCAATGCATTTAAAAGTGCTTTTCTTATTGGCGTTTAATTTGGTACGGTGACCGGTGGCCCCGGCAGTGATTTCATTCAGACCTGGGTTATGTCCTCCTCCCACTTGTGGACCAGCCTCTCTGAACTCCAGTCTCCACACCTGACAGTGCTTTCCAGAATTGTTGAGAGAAGTAAGATTATGGGTGAATCACTTAGTCCAGTGCACAGCACACATTAAGGCCCTCATAAACATTAGCTCTGGTTATTGTTTTCTTCTTAATTGACACACACTAAAGTACATTTGCCATCATAATAACTTTGTTTAAGGATGAAAGGACCTATTTTAAAAGGTTAGGAATCATTGCTATAGTTTCTTTGGTGATTCACCCAGCCCTCAGATAGGTATTTGGGGACCACTGCCTTAGCTGATTCAATTAGAAACCTTTGGGATGATATGTATTCACTCATTCACTCATTCAAGACAGATCGTTTTTTTTTTTTTTTTAATATATTTTATTGATTTTTTACAGAGAAGAAGAGAGAGGGATAGAGTTAGAAACATCGATGAGAGAGAAACATCGATCAGCTGCCTCTTGCACACCCCCTATTGGGGATGTGCCCGCAACCAAGGTACATGCCCTTGACCGGAATCGAACCTGGGACCCTTGAGTCTGCAGGCGGACGCTCTATCCACTGAGCCAAACCAGTCAGGGCAAGACAGATCTTTATTGAGCACCTATACGCCTTTTCAGGTTACAGGTATAGGAAGGGAGGCCATTGTGATTCAGCTTTGTTCTAGCTCGGGTCACAGGACAAGGTCACGGTGCTGAGTGTTCTCTGGCTTTTCCAGGACTGCATTGCACTCATCCAGTATTTTCCTCTTCTATGGAAGAGGAGGTAGATCCAAAGTCCTCAAAGACCCAGTTTTCTCTGCTCGTCTGTAGTTCTTCCCACAGGGCCTGCTAGCTGCCTGGGCCCAAGTGTTTGTTGGGAGGCACAGCCTCGCTGGCTGTGCCGGTGGACTTGGTGCAGCTCTGCTGACATTGCTGAACCCGGCTGGGGCCTTGGTGGCTGCTGGCATCTCCCTGCTGTCTCCAGGCAGCACCACACCTTTGCTGAGGCAGAGAGTCGGGGAGTCTAGGTGGTGAATCATTTGCCTCTGTAAGCAAGTCTGGCCTCTCTTGGCCTTGCAGGGAGGGACAGAGTGAGCTGGGGGCCAGGGGCCAAGAGAGGCTGGGGGATGCCTGCTGGCCGGGTCCTCACTGCATGGTAGTGGTCCATGTGTCAGGCTCTTCCTTGTGGCTCTTGCTGAGTCAGCACCACGGGGAGTCCGGCCTGTGGGGCTGGAGCCTGAGGTCTTTCTTCTTCTACTGGAGACGACGAGCTGCAGGAAGCTAACGTCTCCAGTGCTGACTCAGGCTCCTATGCCTGGCTGTGTCTATGGAGCTTTTCTCTGTGGTAGAATCCTCTACCTAACTTCTCTTTGCCCTTGAGTTGAGCTGTTCTGCAGCTCAAATGGGTGGTGGAGCTTGGCTGGGCCCAGGAAAGACTGACACTACTTTCTGGGAATTACAGAGAAGGTCAGAGGTGGGGGAACGGGATCCCAGTGGAGATCACACAGTGGCGGAGACAGAACCAGACGTTCTGGGTCTTCATCTGTTGCTCTTTTCTTTCCTCCTTGCTGGAGCTCAGAAATTGTTCTTATTGAGGTGGGAGAGGATGCCGTGACACGGATCTGGAGGCTGATCTGAGCTTTGGCAGGAACAGAAGGAGTACAGAATTTGCATATTGGGGGATGGAAGAACCCAGCCAAGGAAAGTGGGAAACCCTTTCAGGGCACCTCTGGATACAGACTGTACCCGGGTCCTGCTCCCTACCCAAGAAAACAAACAAACCAAAGGCGGGCTCCAGGCTAAGGAGGCAGGTTGAATACACACAAATTCTACAGCTGTTTGTGCTCTCTTGAAACCCAGCTGAAACGACAGGAACTCGCAAGGCAAATAGGAGAGGAGATAACAGCAATAAACTTTTGAAAGCTGGGAAACAGGTGGGTGAATGGTAATTGACTTAGCACATTTGAGAGAGATAATTTTAAGCTGACAGTGAGGAAAGCAAAGAACCAATCTGTTTGTATCACAGATTCCTTAAAAGTACCCCAGGAACTGGGGTGAATTGGGGGAGGAGAGGTTGCTAAAATAAAAAAGATTGGGTAGCCATTGTAGGAAATGCTTTTGGGTCCATGGACCGCTTCCTTTTGCACCCCACTCAGCCACCTGACTGCCTTTCCTTTTGGTAGGGTTGAAGCAGTTTCTGGACTGGGGGACACTAAGTATATGGAGAGTGTGGATATTTTATTCTAAACGATGGAAAGAGGAGCCGGCCAGTGTGGCTAAGTGGTTGAGTGTTGACCTATGAACCAGGAGGTCAGGGCACATGCCCGGGTTGCTGGCTCAATCCCCAGTAAGGGGTGTGCAGGAGGCAGCCGATCAATGATTCACTCTCATCATTGATGTTTCTCTCTCTCCCTCTCCCTTCCTCTCTGAAGTCCATAAAAATATATTTAAAAAATTTTTTTTAAAAGGCGGAAGATGAAGTCACTGTTTCTGTACAGAAGCCTACATTCTGAGACCACCTCTCCCTCCTCATGACTTGATTCCCAGCTCACTGTCAGCCAGACCTTTGTTTTCCTAGCAGTTTGGAATGGTACTGCCCTCTGGGAGCTGACCAGCTCAAGAGATATTCTTGTCGAGGCTCACCTGGACCTCCCTACAATGAAGTTCAAAGTTGACGGATTCCTCCTGTGTGTTCAGAGGTTCTACCCAGTTTTGAAACTACCCCCGCCCCCTTATTATTATGGACAACATTTACATAAATAAGGGGAATGACATATGACCTCCCATGTACTCAAACAGTTTTAGCAATGATCAACTCGTGGGTAATCTTATATCTTCTGTCATCCCACTCATTCCCCACCCTTGATTATTTTGAGGGGAATCCTGAAAAAAAAAATTTGGTAACTATTTCAGTATGTACCTTTACTATCTAAGCACAATTCGGTTCTTAATCATGAACAGACAGCTAAGGATTACTACAACTCTGAACAAAAGTACATTAGAGACCAAAGCACAAGGAGGAAAAGTAGCTGGAACAGACAACATTGGGAGAAAACAGAGAAATTAAGAAGAGCCATCAGTGATACACGCAGGTAAAAGAAAAGATATTGGGCCCATATTAAACAGCTACGTTTGTGCTTGCCACTCAATTTTTAAAAAATTCAATGAACCAAAAAGCTCTCTCTTAGAAATTAGAACCATGATAGGGAAACGACAAATCCAATGGAAGGGTTAGAGGATAAAGTGACGATGCCTCAGGAAAAAAAAAACAAAAAAGATGAAAAAGAAAGAAAGCTGGAAAAAGTAGAAGAGAAAGATAAGGAAATTAGAGGAGCAGCCTAAAAAGCCCGCTATCTGGCTAGAGGTTGTAGAGAAAGAGGAAATTAAGTACGGGAGGAAATTAACAGTAAAATACTTCAAGAAAATTCCCTATAACTGAAGGACATGAGTGTTCAGATTTGAAAGTATTCACTAGATTCCCACCCTCTGAGATTTCAGAACACGGGGATGGGGGTGGGGAGGGGGGTTAAGAAGAGACTAACAATTTCCGGGAAGAAAAAGATACATGGCATACGGAGAGCATTGGGAAGCAACATGGCTGGGGGCTTCTTAACAGCAGTGCTAGAAGCAAGAATATAATGCATGCTGCCTTCAGATTTATGAAGGAAAGTCTCCAGTCATTGTTATACTAAGTATGGGCATGGAACCGATCATTTTCTAACAAAAAAAAGTACTTTGCTCTTTCTAAGGAGAACACACACCACCAAAGCAAGAGGAGAAACCAGCCAAAGGAGAAAGTGGGGTGTAGGGCACAGGAGAGGCGCAGGGAAATCCCCGAGGACTGGGAAGGGCGATCCCAGGAGAACGGTGTGCACTTGACATAGAGGATGGACAGTGGGGCAAGGGGCTGTCGTTACCTACTTACCTACTGCCCGTGTTCCATCACTTCAGCCTGAGGCTGACTCCCTGGGGGAGCCTGGTCCGGATTCCTATCTGCACTTGGCCGTCTTGCTCATGTGCTGAGTAAGCTCCTGCTCCCCTCTCCTTGCTCTGCTGACCAGAGAGACAGTGTATTCTTTCCCTGATCCTGAGAACCAGAGGCAGGCCCCAGTGAATTCAGAAACAGAAAATCAGAGGAGCTCACTCCTGCAACCCTAGTTCCGAAGGATGTCCAGTATCTGCACCTTCCCCCATGACCACACTGCCAGATGTCCCCGCTGTGGCCACCTACCCAATATTGTTGGGACTCAGTTATGATCTTGCTTATCAGCTTTCCCAGAAAGGGCTCTTGGCAATTCTCTGGGACCACAACCAAACTCTCTGTTTAGCTAATTACCTTCTGGGAGGCGTCCTCTAGCAAAGGCAGTATTCTTACTGTTGTACAGTATTGCGGGTAGAATTGTGTCCCTCTAAACAAGATATGTTGGTGGCCTATCCTGGGAATGTGACCTTTTTAGGAAACAGGGTCTTTGTAGACGCAATCAAGTGAAGATGAGGTCATGCTGGGCGAGGATGGCCCTACTCCAATGACTGGTGTCTTTATAAGAAGAGGGACATTTGGACATGGACACCCAGAGATGAGAATGCCATGTGAAGACACAGTCAGACGCACAGAGGGCAGAGGGCCACATGAGGAGATTGGAGTTATGCCACCCTAAGCCAAGGGACGCCAAGAATTGCTGGCAGCTACCACAAGCTAGAAGAGACAAGGAGGGGTCTTCCCTGGAGCCTTGGAGGGAGCGTGGCCCTGTCCACACCTTGATTTTGGACTGGAAGTCTAGCCTCCAGCCTGAGCGAGAATAAGTTTCTTTGTTTTAAGTGACCAATTTTGTGTTAATTTCTTATGGTGGCCCTAGGAAACTAGTACACAAAGCTACATTTGTGCTTGTCTCACTTTTTTCAAAACCAAACAATATCTTATTTAGGGATACAGACATAGGATGTAATATTACAAAGAGAAGTAAAGGAATGAATAACAGAAGATTGTGTGACATCTGGGGAGAGAGAAGGAGTTGTGACAGAAAGGGTCACGTGGAGCTTCTAAGAGAATGAATCAGTTTTCATCTTATTTTTTTTTAAACCATAATACATGTTTTATATACATTCTTCTATATGTATACATATTTGACAATAAACTTAAGATAAAAAAGACTAAACCAAGCAAAACATAACTCTAAACAGAGTTAGACCAATAGCTTAATCTGGGAGAGGTGATGGGGAATCATTTGAACCAAATGGGGTTGGGAGCCTTGGTGCCAAGGTGAGCATTTAGCAAATCCGAGCCCCTTGTGCTAATGAAGGTGAAAAATAAATAAGAAATCTCAAAATGATAAGTCATTATTTGCCATTCAGACATATGGGGGGGTCTCCTCAGTTTTGCTGAGTTTTGGGGGCCTGGCCTGCAGCTAAATGATAGGAGATCATCGCACAAAGCCTTTGTCCCCATCCTGCCCAGCTCATTTCTCCCCCTGATATCCTAGCAGAGGATGGCCTTGAGGCCCTTTTAGATGGTCTGTATTAAATACTGTTGACTCCCATAGAGAGTCATTCAACCGCTCAATATTCATTCATTCTAGTGCTAGTTGGCCTTTATTCCTCTCTAACGTGTCTAATCTTTTTTTTCTAACCAAGAAACAGGCCTTAGGCTCAGAACTTTGACCAGTAGCAGTATCTAGTGAAACTAATAATTTATTTTCATTTTATTTATTTGTACCTAATATTTAGAATATTTTTTTCCATTTGTTATAAAATTTTTTCTTTAAGTAATTAAAGAAAAATATTAAGCTCTAGCTCGTTTGGCTCAGTGGATAGAGAGCCTCAGCTTGCAGACTGAAGGGTCCTGGGTTCGATTCTGGGTTTCGGGCTCGATCTCAGTAGAGGGCGTGCAGAAGACAACCAATCAATGATTCTCATCATTGATGTTTCTATCTCTCTCTCCTTCTCGCTTCCTCTCTGAAATCAATTTAAAAAAATAAATATTAAGTAAATGGTATATCGGTAATGCTCTTGAGTTACTGAGTTTTGGAAAACCACGATTATCTTAGAGACTGTAGCAAAACCTGAGCCCTTATTGGTACACACTTTGTCCTGACCTGATGTTCAGTTTTGTCATGTATATTTCCGTGCAGCTTTTGGGAGGCCCTTGAAAGATAAGAAAGACGAGCTTATCTTTCCTGTGTCCCCCACCAGCACCAGCTGGATGTGTTAGTCACTAGTGAACCTGGCTGAGGTGGTCCTCTTTCCCCAGTGTTGTTATCCTCCTTGTTATACACTTGGCTCTCCTTAGTTCCCCAGGGATAGGTAACATTGGGAAGATGCCCCCAGCACCTAGCAACAATAGGATGGGGCAGTGGGGAGTCTGTGAATGATGCACAGGTACTCCTCAAAAAGTTTAACATAGAATCCTATATAATAAGAGCCTAATATGCTAAGTGTCCAGTCATCCAGTCAGCCATTCAACCAATCAAAGTGTAATCTACACTAATAAAAGAGAAATATGCAAATTGACTATACCTCCACGATGCCACCAGCCAATCAGTGAGTATGCAAATTAACCCAACAAAGATGGCGGGTTAATTTGCATACACAGGTGCAGAGCAGCCAGGCGGGGCAGGACGCCTGCTATGAGGGGAAGGGTGGGGGGTGGAGGGAGCTACAGGAGTGGCGCTCCGGCCTGTGCGGAGAAGACTGAAGGCTCCAGCCGGAGCGAACACTGAAGGCTCCGGCCAGAGTAAAGACGGAAGGTGGCGGCCAGAGCGAAGGCCTGGGTCCCGGGTGCTGGAGGAAAACCAGTGCCGGCAGCCAGGGGAAGGAATCTTCGTGCAACGGGCCTCTAGTATGCTAATGATATGCTAAGGCTGCTCAACTGCTCGCTATGATGTGCACTGACCACCAGGGGGCAGACAGTCAACTGGTCAACCAGTTGCTGTGACGTGCACTGACCAGCAAGGGGAAGACGCTCTGACTGGTAGGTTTGCTTGCTACTGGGGTCCAGCTGATTGGGACTGAGCGAGATGGGCCGGATATGCCCTGGACCCCTCCTGCGGTCCCTCCCCGGCTGGCCAACCTCCTGTGTGCCTCCCCAGCCCAGATCATGCACTGGTGGGGTCCCTTGGCCTGGCCTGTGCCCTCTTGCAATCCGGGCTGAGGAACCCCCTCCCCCCAGTGCAGAATTCTGTGCACTGGGCCTCAAGTTATATATAATCTAGTAATTCTACCCCTATGTATATACCCCAAAGTATTAAAAACAGGTACTCAAATAAATACATGTACACACATGTTCATAGCACTATTCACAATCATCAAAAGATGGAAACAACCCAAATGCCTATTAATGGACAGGTGGATAATATTCCATTGTGGTATATCCATACAATGGAATATTATTCGGCCATAAAAGGAATGAAGCACTGACACAGGCCGTGATGTGGATGAACCTTGAAAACATGCTAAGTGCAGTAACCATATGTGCCACATATTATAGGATTCCATTTATGTGAAGTATCCAGAATAGGTAAAAATCCACAGAGATAGAAAGCAGATTGGTGGTTGCCAGGGGCTAGGAGGATGAGAGAATGGGAAATAATTTTTTAAAAGTATGGGGTTTCCTTGGAAGAGTGATGAAAATATTTTGGAATTAGGTAGAAGTGGTGGTTGTACAACATTGTGAATGTACTAAGTACTATTGAATTGTTCACGTTAAAAGTTTTAATTTTGCCCTAACCGGTTTGGCTCAGTGGATAGAGCACTGGCCTGTGGACTGAAGGGTCCCAAGTTCAATTCCTGTCAAGGGCATGTACCTTGGTTGCAGGCACATCCCCAGTAGGGGGTGTGCAGGAGGCAGCTGATTGATGTTTCTAACTGTATCCCTCTCCTTTCCTCTCTGTAAAAAATCAATAAAATATATATATTTTAAAAATAAAACAATAAATAAAGTTTTAATTTTGTTATGTGAATTTCATTTCAATTTTTTTTAAACTACAGAAAAAGGTAAAGCTTTTACAAACTTTGTAACCATAATTATTACTAGTAATAGGTACTTGTTGATACCAGTATGTCAGGACACTGTTGAAAATCCTTGCCTATAACCATCTTCTGGGTTTACTAGCTGGCTTCTAATTACATTTCTCCTTGTGGCTGAGGGCAGGACACCTCACCAGGGATTTCTAACTCAGATGTCTTCAGGGCCCAACCTGTTGGGATAAATGTTTGAGGTTCAGATTCAGACCATCTATCTCCGGGCTGATTCTTGCCCATCTCCATCATTCTGCCATCCCTCTTAAACCAACTGACAGACTAGTCTGTTTTAAAAATCATTTTCAGTATGCCATTCAGTGGCTAAAAATCCTTTTCCTTGTCCTTTTGGGGAGATCTAAACTTCTCTGCTTCCCCTTCCAGCATAGAGTATGAGGAAGTTTAGCTGGTTCCACGTGCATATGTACCATGAAACACTTTATAAAAAATATATTTTTATTGATTTCAGAGAGGAAGGGAGAGGGGGAGATAGAAACATCAATCATGAGAGAGAATCATTGATCTCCTGCCTCCTGCACACCCCCAATTGGGGATCGAGCTTGCAACCTTGGCATATGCCCTGACCAGGAATCAAACCTTGACCTCCTGGTTCATAGGTTGACGTTCAACCACTGAGCCATACTGGCTGGGCATATACCATGAAACTCTTACCCTCCTCCCCGCTGTGCCTTGGGCCAGCCACCTGGAGATTTGGGGTAAAAGGACTAAACCCTGTTGCCTATGAAAAAGGGGAGGGGGGGTCTCTCTGAACCTTTGGTTTAAGGATGGCTCCGGAGAAACAACCAGCAGCTGATGGCCCCTCTATGGAGGTTCGGTGGGCTTCTTTACTGTCACTTTCTTTAGTGTCAGCAACCAGAGTGCACATTTGTCTGCTATCTCTGTTCAAGGAGAGAGAGAGAAAGAGGAGGGGGGGGGGGCACAGAAGAACCTGGAAAGATTTTTTTAAAATATATTTTATTGATTTTTTTACAGAGAGGAAGGGAGAGGGATAGAGTTAGAAACATCGATGAGAGAGAAACATCGATCAGCTGCCTCCTGCACACCCCCTACTGGGTATGTGCCCACAACCAAGGTACATGCCCTTGACCGGAATTGAACCTGGCTGGGATCCTTGAGTCCTTAGGCTGATGCTTTATCCACTGAGCCAAACCAGTTAGGGCTGGAAAGGTTTTTAGTAGATGACATGACGAAAGGTTTTTTTGTTTTGTTTTTGTTTTGTGTTTTCTATCTGCCCAAGCACTCAGAGGCCTGGACCCTTTCAGGCTCCTGGAAGCAGGGAGTGGGGAGGGCTGTGTCTGGGGAGCGGGTGTGGAGGAAGGAGACTTAGTCCATTAGGTTTAGGGAGTGGCTGGCACTGTTTTCTTTTGTGCCTCCAGCTCCGTGGCTGCTTGTAATCCCTCTTTACTGATGATTTTCTGAGAACCACATAGGACTTGGAGACCTTTGGCCCCCATCCTTTCCCTGTGGTAACTATTGGACATTTGCTGGGGGTGGGGGACACGGCAGGAAAAGTGCAGTTGTGTGACTGCAGGACCTGCCTAAGGCCCTCGCCCTAACACCTCCCGCCCGCCGCCCAAGTGCCAGAGAAGCCTTCCTCCTTCCCTGGAATCCTGTGTTCAGAACTCGGAATTCCACGTGGTCAGTGTCTGGCCCCTGAGCGGTTGTGTTTGCCCCGGGCCTGCGGAACCATCCCACTTGTGAAAACGGAGGCTTGCCCTCCACAGATCCAAGGCATTCACTCGCTGCCCCCTCCGCAGAGTGCCTTGGCTTAGCTTACAGCACTGCAGTCAATGAGCGTTGTTGTCCTTCTGGGGGAGATTGGCTCCCACAAGGGCACACTTATCGCTGAAACCGTCCTGTGCGTGAGGTGGCTGCCTCAGCTGCTGTCCGAGGAACGCCGGGATGGCTCCCACACCGCGATGCTTTGGCGCTAGAGCTTGGGAGACGGCCCCGTAGAACCAGTTCAGCCACCAGTTCTTCCTTCCTGGCCATGTTCATAGAGAACATCATGGGTGTGAACGTGTGTGTGCCCTCTGACCCTGTCAGCCAGTTCCCAATGGGTAGGGGGTGAGTTCCTGGAATTCGGGGAAATCTCTGTGTTCCAAAATGTGTTTTCTTAAGAGCTTAAATAAAGTACCTTGAATTGGTTCATGGAAACTACCCAGATACTGAAACCTTGGAGATCCAACGTGCACCTCCATTCCTTGTGGGCTGAGAAAGGATGCTAGGTTATCATTGTACCTCAGTCTGTGAAGCCGTTGCTTCCTGATGTGTTGTAAAGTGAGCTTATGCGTTTGTACGTGTGTGTGGGTATTTTCAATGATAGCGTCATTTAGATATTGTTCATATACCATGAAGTTTAGGTTATAGCCCAGCCGTGCTCTGGCCAACAGAAAGCCCAAGTATCCCCTCCTCAGAGGGGCCAGCTGTGACCTCAGCTCCTTCCTTAGGGGGTGAGTGGGCCGTATGTTATAAGATTAAGAGAGAAGGCTCAGGAGTCAGGCTGCCTGGGTTTCAGTCCTAGCTTCTTTGGTGGGTGGCCCTGGAAAATTTAATGGTGCCAAAGTTGTTTCCTCACCTCAGTTCCCTCTGTGAAACAGAGATGGCAGTAGTACCCACCTCATAAGGCTTTGTGTGGTTTGGAGATAATGCTGATAAAAGACTTGGCATAAAAATGGTGCCTCGTAGGTGTTCAGAGTGATGGCTCCGACCATCAGTCAGTCTGTGGTAGCTGCACGATGGAGCCTGCACAGGAGAGGACAGTGGGTCAGGAGGGCTTTGTATTTGTGGTTTCCCTGTGACTAAGGCAGACTCTCTGGTTTCTTTGTATTCCTTTCCTTGCCCAGTACTGATCCTCCAGAAGGTGGAGAATGGAGACCTCAGCAACAAGATTCTGAAGATCACCGACTTCGGCCTGGCTCGGGAATGGCACCGAACCACCAAGATGAGCGCGGCAGGGACATATGCTTGGATGGCCCCCGAAGTCATTCGTGCCTCCATGTTTTCCAAAGGCAGCGATGTGTGGAGGTAAGGTGTAGGGGGCGGGGCCAGTGTCCCTCAGGTCTGTTTTGGCTGCACACACGCTTCGGGACTTGGAGAATTGAGGTTGCATAGACTCCCAGGAACCCCAAGTAGGTCTAAGTGACCCCTTCAGAGCAATCTACACTAATTCCCGAGTTGCCAGGGGACAGTTTCCAATGCCTTCATCTGCCAGAAGACCCTCCAGTGCTGTGGCAAGTGCACATCTGTGCAGGCCCCTCTCTGTCGGTGATTGCTCCCTAGGGAAGATCAGGGGCAGTGTGTACTGTAGGGGGGTGAGGGCACTCAGTCACTCCTGGAGACCTTCACCAGGGTCGCCCTGGCTTGCTCAGCAACAGTGGCTCTTACTGCTGGACTTGTCCTCACTATAAGCTCCTGGGACCATAAGTATTCACTGTGCTGTCTCTTTTTTCTTGGTGGCTGGATGTTATCCTTTGCAGTTATCCGCTTAACCTTTTTAGTCCATCTGTTGATGTGGATATAGGAGTAGGAAAAGACAGGTCCAAGCATGTGCCCAGAAATGCATAGTCACAGATTGGACCAGCCATCTGCCTAATAAATATCAGCCCACGGGGTCACTTTTGTATTCCTTTTAAGAGGAATACAAGTTTTTGTGTGAACATATGGGTCTAAAACTCTTGTCCCCACTGATGGGAGGATGAGCATCTGCAGAGCATGCAGCCCGTGGCCGTGAGACTGTAGCATCACCTTGGTACGCAAAAGAAAGGACTGTAGGTTATCGTTGTACCTCAGTCTGTGAAGTTGTTGCTTCCTGATGTATTGTAAAGTGAGCTTATGTGTTTGTATGTATGTGTGTGTATTTTTAATAACAGCGTTATTGAGATATCCACATTTACCCTTTAAAAAAGCATGACAGTGGTTTTTAGTAAATTTACAAAGTTTGATACCAGTCACTGTTGTTATTAGTTTCCTAGGATCGCTATAACGAATTACCACAAACCTGGTGGCTTAAAACCATAGAAATTTATAGCTTGGGGACCAGAAGTCTACAATTTGTGTCAGTAGGGCACCCCCTCCAGAGACTCTAGGGGAGATTGTGTTCCCAATAAGGCTTCTGGGTATGAAGACATGGACATAGCTTTTTAGGGCCACCATTCAACCTACAGTAACCACTATCTATTTTCAGAATATTTTTATTACCCCAAAAAGAAACCTGATACCCATTAGCAGTCATTTTCTAATCTGCCCCGGCAACCATGAACTTACTTTCTGTCTCTAGGGGGCTATTCTGGACATGTCATACAAATGGGATCATATAATGTATGGTCTTTTGTGACTGGCGTCTTTCATTTAGCATAATGTTTTCAAGGTGTATCCATGTGTTAGCATGCGTCAGAACTTCATTCCTTTTATAGCTGAATAATATTCCATTTATGGATATACCACAATTTGTGTATCCATTATTCATCAGTTGATGGACATTTGGTTTGTTTCCACTTCTTGGCTCAGTGCTGCTGTGGACATCTGTGTACAAGTTTTTGTGTGAACATATGTTATCAGTTCTCTTGGGCATATACTGAGGAGTGAAATTGCTGAGTCACGTGGTAATTCTATGTTTAACTTTTTGAGGAACCGCCAAGATATTTATCTTTCTCTGACTGGCTTATTTCGCTTAGCATAATGCTCTCTAGGCCCATCCATGCTGTTGCAAATGGTAAGAGTTCTTTTTTACAGCAGCATAGTATTCCATTGTGTAGATGTACCACAGTTTTATAATCCACTCATCTGCTAATGAGCACTTAGGCTGTTTCCAAATCCTAGCTATGGTAAATTGTGCTGCTAGACATGTATTTCTTTTAAGGAGTAGTCTGGTTGGACCAGGCTGGTGGGGCAGTTGTGCCCTGTGAGATGGTTCAGGAACCCAGGTTCTTTCGGGTCTCTCAGTGCTGTCTGAATGGTTCCATCTGAGTTGACTGTTGCTTCTGCATTACAATCTGCAGAGAAGGGTAACGAGAGCTTATCCATGGCCAGCAGTTTGTCTTTAATTTGGAGATGACCCAGAAGAAGTGCACATCTCCTCTGTGCACACCTCCATTGCCTACTCTAGGTTATGTATGCACACCTGGCTCCAAGGGAGACAGACAGACAAATGTAGGCTGGACAACCATGTGCCCAGCTAAAACTCTTACTATGGAAGAAGGAGAGAATGGATTCCGGGGGACAATCAACCACTTGCCACACTCAACTTCATCTTAACTTTCTTCACGGGACAACATGACTTCTCAGTAGCATGATTGTTTTCTACTTTCTACATCCCTGCTAGCCTCTTCTCCCAGCCTGGCCCTGAAATCATTCAGGATTAATTGTCACACATTCCCAAGATTTCTGTTGCTGCAATGATTTGGGCAGAGTTGCCTCTGGATACCAGGTACATTCTTAGTGGGAAGGGCAAACCCAGATGCCTAATGTCAGGTCTCCTCATAGTGATAGAAATCCAGGCAAGGAAGGGCAAGGCCATTGCAGGGCTCTGTCCATCACGGAAGGAACAAGGCAGAACCTTTCAGCTTTTACCCCAAGTGTCCTCGTTCCAAGACTAACCTCCAGGTCTTGCCCTGAAACCACACATCCTGAAAGCAGGCTTGAGGAGCCTCTGGTGAGAGGCATCTGATGATGTGATTCTACTACCTGAAGGGAGTAGCTTGGAGGTAAACTTCAAATCAACTGCACTTTGGCTGAGGTGTCTTGGAATTTGTCTCATGGTCTGCTCTGCCAGTGGGTCTCGGGATTAGGATCGTTCCCAGGGCTCAAGCCTCCTGACTCAGCGTGGCTGATGAATGTGGTTTGAAAACATAATTCACCCTGTTTCTTTCTAGCTTCCTTAGCTTCTTCCATTGCTTCAGTATTTCTTTCTAGGACACAATCTATTAAACCCATTAAATGAGCCTTTTATCTCTTTCTTCTCAAGCCTGCTCATCTAAGTGGCTCTAAATGATCTTGAATCTTTACCAGAAGAAAACATGTGCCCATTGCTATTCATACAGCACACATACACTGGTAGCAGTATTTACCGCCTACGAATGCTTACGGGCCAGGCTCTATACTGAATGCTGTGCATCGTTTATCTCATGTGTGGGGTGAAATGGAGGCATTTTATTGATCATTGTAAGTTTCTAAAGTTACAGTAGTAAAATGGGTTCACTATAGGAAAAAAAGTAGAAAATATGGATAAACAAAGAAAAAAGAAAAAGAAAATCACCCACAACTTACTTCTAAAGATAACCTATATTAATATTTTGGTATACTCATTCCTGTTTACATGCTCATCCACCCAGCCCTTAAAATGGGATTATTATGTTTTTAAGCTACTTTTAAAATATAATATTGCATGAGCATATCAATAAATATTGCCGAAATCAGTTTGGCTCAGTGGATAGAGCGTCAGCCTGCGGACTGAAAGGTCCCAGGTTCGATTCCAGTTAAGGGCATGTACCTTGGTTGCGGGCACATCCCCAGTAGGGGGTGTGCAGGAGGCAGCTGATCGATGTTTCTCTCCCATCGATGTTTCTAACTCTCTATCCCTCTCCCTTCCTCTTTGTAAAAAGTCAATAAAATATATTTTAAAAAAATAAAAATAAATAAATATTTTTTGCCAATAAAAATATCAATGTATATGTTACATAAATACGTTAGTAAATATGTCATCATTTTGAATGAGGATCCAGCTAACCACAAGAAGAATTGTATGCTACTTCACAATTTACAAAATGTTTTCACATATTGTAAGTTCAGTTGTTTTTGCCAAAGATTAGTAAACAAGTCAGTGAGGTTCCTGAATGTAGGGTCACAGCTGATTACCAAGTGCAAGAGCCCATTCAGGCGGCACCTCACCTTTTAGGGCATGGACCCCTGAGTTGACAGTTATCCCTAATAAACAGGTTATCTCTAATTTAGAGATAACACAGGTTAAGAAGAAAAACAGTCCTTGGTCCAGTTCAGGTGCAGAATTACTGTGCCTTTGGTTGGGAAGGGTTGCTATCCACTCAGATGCTTTTCTTCAAGTTGAAAAAAATAAAACACCCCTTGCCCACCTTTGACCATACCCAACAGGGGAAGGTTACCACACCTCTGGAGGTGGCTAATGAATGACACCCGCTGAGTTCCCTGAGGGCAGCGCTGTGGGAGCTGGCGGTTCTCTGTGGGGGAGGGGCTCCCAGGCCGTGTTTTAGTGGGTACCGTACTTCCAGGCTGCTTGTACATGGTCTTGGAAGGATCTCTTGACCTTTCCTTTCACTCCCAGGAGGGCAACAAATTAGGCTAAACTTGAGGTAAATCAGTGGGCTTCTGCCCACCTCTCCCTGGGGCTCAGACCCAACTAACGTGTATATCTCCAATTTCTTTCTTGGACTCTATTCCTGTGAAAGGAACACCAAGACTTCATTTATATCACCCACCTTCTGTTACAAAAATAAGCAGGAACATTGGCAGAGGAAAACTTGGACTGGTTGAGTCATCCCCGGAAAGGCTTCTTCCAAAAGGCTGGTGCCCTTCAACAAGGCTCTCTCTACACACGGTGGGCTCTCCCCAGCTCCCACCAGCCACTCTCACTTCAGGTCCTCTCCGAGGGCAGCACGGATGTTGGCTAGCCACAGATGGTGATTTCTGGATGAGGAGCAGTTGTTATTCTCTGCTCTGCGAGGTGTAGGGGAGGCTGTCTTTGTACCGATGAGGGAACAGGTCTGGAGACATGAACTTGCTTTTCCAAGGTCACATGGCTGGTAAGTGGTAAAGCAGGCATTTGACTGAAGTCTGTCTCAGTCTTTCTTGGGGGGAGTAGTCCTCCCATTTCACTTAGTTGTAGAGCCCTTCAAATGGAATGGAATGCTGATGCCCAAAGAAGCCAGCCAGGTTTGAGCAGAGCTGCTCTTGTTAAGCCGAGAGGTGCCTGGCTCCTCCCTTCTCCAGGTGGCCTGAGACTTCTCCATGGGTCACCTAGGGCTCCGCGTGAGAGCCATCACCCGGGGGATGCTAGGACACAAAAGAGGATGCATGTTTGGATCTTTGAAACTCGACTGTCTTTCCAGGTGGTTAGGGTTCAGACCCCATTTGTCTTTGCCTGGATGGGAGAAAGGGGTTCTTTGGGACCGTGGGTGTTCCTTCCTCAGGGTGGAGGTGGGCAGTAATGCCAAGGGCAAGCAAGAGGAAAGTCACTCTAACCTAGGAATCTAATCAGCAGTGCTGAGAGTTCACTTGGTAAAAGCTGCCCAGCATGCATGAGCTCTGTCTGGGTGGTCACATTAAAGGTCTGGTAGGAAGTGTAATAGAGCAATTCTTGGTGGTATTCAGGGCTTACTCTAGGGTACCCAGTGCACCCTGCAGGGCCATCTCACCAGGCACTCACTCCCACACCCCTCCACCAACTCACTCACTAAATGAGTGCCTACTATGTAGCCAGGCCCTGAGAATGCAGATTAAACACTACTATCCCTGCCCTCTAGGAGCCCATAGGCTGGTGAACAAACAACTACAATATGTGGCTGCCCAAACAAAGGCTGCATAACACCTGGAGGTGCTAGGCAAGGCTTCCTAATGTGTCCAGTTGTTCCCATCAGCCTCAGTCTAAAATCCAACACCTTGTCCAGATAAGACTTTTGGAACTGTCTACCAGGCTTTTTCCTGTCAAGATACATACATCAAGTGTTTGGAGGGGTCACCGGGGTAAAGCCATTCTCTAAGGAGACTAGCCAGACCACTCTGAGGGTCCATCTGTAGGGACCCCCTGGCTGCCCTGGCTCATGGGTTGGCACATTGTTGCTCTTTGGGGCCATGCCAGACCACTTGGGCTTCTTTAAAGACAAGTTCATGTGCTTGTACGTGCTGATCCCTGTCTCTGGAGCACTCACTCTTCCTTCACTCAGCATTCAAGGTTTAGCTCAAGGTTTAGCAATCTCCCATCCCACCCTGGTCTGGTTTGGGTGGCCCTCCTTTGTGCTCTCTTAGTATCTCTGTTGTGACTCACTTCTCCATATTCTAATTGATGTTCTTTCTCTTCCTCTCACTAATCTCTTTGTGGATAAGATCTGTATCTTTTTTTTTTTTTTTTAATCCTCACCCGAGGATATGTTTTTATTGAAGGGAGAGAGAGAGAAAAGAAACATTGACCCATTTGCCTCCCATATTCACCCTAACTGGGGATCTGAACCTGCAACCTGAGTAGGTGCCCTGACCGGGAATCAAACCCAAGACCTTTCAGCATATGGGACGACACTGTAACCAACTGAGCCACACCAGCCAGGGCAAGATCTGTATCTTTTATCCTGTATCCTAGTGTGTGGCATTGAGCTTGATGCATAATAAATATTTAATAGATGTTTAAAATGAATGAATAAATGGTGGTGCATTTGAATCGGATCTTGAAAGACGATTAGAGTTTACCAGGCAGAGAAATGGTAGAAGGGCATTCTAGAGAGAAAGAATGGAAAGGTGGCTCAGGGTCCACCATGACTTACTTCATGTATGCCCTTAATATATGCTGCTCAACCTATCTAGAGCTTGCTTTCCTCATCTGCAAAATGACGATGAAACTTACCTTGCAGGTTTGTTGTAGGGATTCAAGATGGTGTTTGTAAATGGCATAGCACCCTGCACATGCCAGGTACCACGATAAAATAGATACTGGGTTCTTTCTTTCTTTCTTTTTATTTAATTAATATGACTTTTTGTTGTTTGTAAACTACTGATGAATATTTTAAAATTTGAGGTTTGTGTTGAAAATATGAAAAGAGCCATTGTTGCAACCGTTCATGGCCTTACATTTCCTTGTCCTGACTCATTCCTGGAAGGATTGAACACTCCATATTTTGTCTAGTTCTGATTGTGAACTCATAGAATAGTTATTCCGCTGAGCTCTGTACTCCTCATTCTCTGGCTCCTAGGACCTGTGAAAAGAAATTTTTCATGTCGACTTGCAAGGTAGGGAGGGAGCTCTGACGTCTTCACAGCTGGTGATCTGCTGTGCTCCAGTGGTGCAGGCCACCCTGGCGAAACGTCCCCTTTGAATTACTCAGCGGTGTCCATTAAGGACTCACACTGATGGGGGTAGGAATCTATTCAACCTAGTGGGCATTAAAGAAACCTTTTTAAAGATTTTAGGGGAAAAAAATCTGTTTGTTTGGAGTGGTCAGCTTTCTGTGTTTCCAAAGCTAAAATATATACACTGAGTGGCCAGATTATTATGATATCTGAATGCATAATAATCTGGCCACTCAGTATATATATATATATATATATTAGAGGCCTGGTGCATGAATTCGTGCATGGGTGGGGTCCGGCCAACCTGGCCAGGGGAAGGGTACATGAGCGGTTGGCCGGCCTGCCTGCTGGTCGAACTCCTGGTCAAGAGGACAATTTGCATATTAGCCTTTTATTATATAGGATATACAATGAGTGGCCAGATTATTATGCATTCAGAGATCATAATAATCTGGCCACTCAGTGTGTGTGTGTGTGTGTGTGTGTGTGTGTGTGTGTTATTTTAGTCATAGATATATGACTAAAGCCGAACTTTTTTAAAAAAACAGAAAAAATGTATTTTGGGGATGCTGCCCCTTCTCCCAGTTTATTACATTAACAATAACAACAACGAAATAGCTGTGGCCCTTGAGCACTGATTTGAACACTAGAGGAGCTCAGTTAATGTCGTGAGTCTTGAGAGACTGCTAGTGTTATTTGCCCTTTATAGGTGAGGAATTTGAGGAGCAGACTTTGAAACCAAGTGTGCCTGACTCCAGAGTTTTTGCTTTCTGCCAGAAGGCCTTATGGTCCCCCTTTCATATTACGTTACGACGTCCATTTTGTTAGTCTCCCTACATGCTGGAGAGCGTGTGGCATGCTCAGCAAGCACGCATGAATGAACTATTTCAGTGCAGCTGCACCTGGGGTAAGCACGTCTTCTTCTTCTCCCCAGCTATGGGGTGCTGCTTTGGGAGCTACTGACTGGTGAGGTGCCCTTCCGAGGGATCGATGGCTTGGCAGTCGCTTATGGAGTGGCCATGAACAAACTCGCCCTCCCCATCCCTTCTACATGCCCAGAACCTTTTGCCAAACTCATGGAAGGTAAGTGATCCCTCGCCAAGACAAAACTGGAGACAGTTCACCTTCCTATCTGCACTTGATAGATTTTGGCCAATTCTGCAGGATCAGTTACTGAAAGAGGAGATGAAGTATTAGTCACTCAAGGAGGAATCCTATAGGTGGTTGGAAGAGCTACTTCAAGATGATGTTAGCGCCCTGATAGTTGCTGTCACAACTGTCCCTTCTGTCCTTCTCCAGTGACTATAGATCTTAACTTAGTAACTAAAGCCTGCTATCCAGTTCTTCATCATATTATTAACTCAAAAGAAGAAGGTATAGCAGCTTTTATTTTAGGACCTCTGCATGTCTTACATCTAGAAATAAAGAGCACCTGAGAAGAAAGGAACTCTCAAAGTCATCTAGGCAAACCCCACAATTTTGTGAGAAATCCAAAGCGGAGAAAAGCAAAGTGGATGGGTGGCCACTCCATTAGTAAGAGCTGAGCTAAAAGTAGAAAGAATTCATTTTTCCTGACTCCCACTCCAGTGCTGTTGATCATTGCCTTCTCAATTGCCCATTGAGGTGGGGGAGGGTAGCTCATTGGGTTTTGGAAAATTGAGGCCCAAGGTGTAGTTACCCACTATAGGACTGGAATCGTGAGTAACTGGATAAAGTGTGGCAGTGAACTTCACACAAGGGAACTCTTTGGACTTGCCTTTCTCGTGCTGAATCAATAGTCACCATTGGATGGGTGCACATGTGCAGCATTTTCTTAACAAATTCACCCTCTTTGATTATGATGCTGGGCACCTGGCTTTACTTCCTAAGCCCTGTTTGTGGACCTAAATCCCAGTCTCTGTTTCTGAAAGGAGAAGTGAGAGGTAGTTGTCTGGTAAAGGAGGTCATAATATCCTAAGTCTAACATTTGCCTCTGTCCATTCATGCTTTTTGTCTGCTCACGTGCTCGTGAAGATTGCTGGAATCCCGACCCCCATTCACGACCACCCTTCACAAATATCCTGGACCAGCTGACTACCATAGAGGAGTCTGGTTTCTTTGAAATGCCCAAGGACTCCTTCCACTGCCTGCAGGATGACTGGAAACATGAGATTCAGGAGATGTTTGACCAACTCAGGGCCAAAGAAAAGGTAAGAGAAAAAAGATAAAGTCATGCATTGGATCCGTGAGCCTTCTCTGCTGGGGCCTCTGGACAGATCCTGACACGACCACCTTCCTGCTTGGTTTGCAATAACAGGGCAGCTCTTTCCTTCCAGGCTTTGCATGGGAAGAATTCTCCAGGCCTCAGGTGTGACCTGAAATGGTATAGACTTTTTCTTCTTTTGGAAATAAGGCAGGAATAAGCAGGGGGAGTCGGAGCCAGAGCTCTCCTTGAGCCTATCTACTTCATTGTCCAAACTGAGGGAGCACACCATTGGGCAAGTACCAACGTGGTGTCTCACCGGCCAGCTGAAAATGCAAAAGGGTTCTCGAAAGGTGTCTTGGCTTTGCAATGGACTAGTCGAGGGGTTAGCTTGATGCACGGGTACTTCGACATTGAGAAAAGTTATCAGAGCACCTTGCCAGTGTCTTTTGGTATCAGAATCAGAAATAGCATGTGGGCTAAAAATACTACGGATCTGAAATTGTTTGGCATTTTTCATGTTTTTCTGAAAAGGGCTGGCAACCAGGGAGTTCAGAGACTTAGCCAGGTAGAGGTCCATCTTCCTGTTTTGTGGCCATTCCGTAAATGTCCCCTTTCTGTGCCCTTGGTGCAGTCAGTGTCCCCACAGGTAAAGTTAATCAAAGCAGCTGTGTTGCTTTATACTGCAGGGGCCTAACTAAATCTAAGGGCTACAGCGAGGGCCAGGAGGGAGGTCTATATATAGACCTGGTTAATTTCTCTTTCCCTTCTCACTCCCCACCATGGGAATTTGGGAAGCAATATGATAATAATGGTAGCTAAAATTACACATATCTTTATGACTTCCCAGTTCTTTCACTTGAAAGGTCTGCTAAGACCTTTTCATCCTTTTCATCCAGGAGTCTTATGCCCCTGCCACCGTCATGTGGGGCAGGTGTCATTATCTTTTTCTTCTCAGAACTGAGGGTCAGTGACTTGTCTAGATAAGTGGGGAACCAAAAACTTCAACCTGGGTCTTCTGATTCCCAAATCATCCCCTTCCCAGTATCATCATTGTTCCCTAAACAAATGACTTCAACATCATTTCCGGAGCTGATGTAACGAGATTGAACTCTTTTTATTCAGCAGAGCAATCCTAAACTTTATACTGTTTGACAAGTGAGTGAGCATTTTGCAGGGGAGTGGAGTGAGCTGATGACGAATCTTTAAGGATCTCAGGGGGAGATGGGGAGAGACCTGCACTGACCATTGAGCAGAACGATTAAAAGAAACTGTTCCAACTAGAAAAACTGCAGAGTTCCTGGCCTTTTGTTAGATTGCTGAATTGCTGACTCTCAGTTATTTCTTTTAATTAATGAAATTATAAGGGTACCAGCCAATAAAAAAAAAAAGAAAGTTGGATTTTGTCAATAAGTAGTTACTAGGAAAAGTCAAACCCATTCTCACAATAGCTAACATTCGTAGAGCAGGTACTATGTGCTATGGTCTGTTATTTATTTATATGAATTCTTACATAATCATACGTAACGAGATAATAATTGTCTTATGTTATACAACCCTGTGAAGTTGGTGCTATTAACTCCCTATCACAGATGAGGCCCATAGTAAATTGCCCAAGGCCACAATTCAGGCAGTTTGTTCAGAGTCCTTGCTCTTAACTACCACGCTGTGATGCCTCTCCTCATAAGGCTCGTAGTTGGGCAAGTGAGGGTAAGATAAATAATGAGCTTTGTCTCTGGAGTGATTCCTCTTACGTTACTGTATGTAGACAATATGATTGGCACACTATGAGGTTGACCCCTCATAGGTGTTTCACAAGAAGGGGATTTACCATGTTTGAGGTTCTTCCACGTATATGGTGCCCTAGGCGAGTACTCTGTGAATGTCTTGCCTTCCTGTGTGATTCAGCTTATTCTTCAGGTTGGCTCAACCTACTGCTTCTAGGTATTGTGACCTGGCTTGGTCTCTGGACTGGGGTTGGGGTTCCCTTAAAGGAAGGAGCTTAGCCTCAAACCATCCCTTAGACAAGAGCATGCAGGAGAGAGGACTTAGAAAAGCTGGTATTAGCTTGCACTGTTCAGCTTTCCCACTTAGCAGCACATGGTAAATTACTACAACCACCCAGCAGTAATTTTTCTGATTCGTCCATGTGTTTGTGTTTTCCTGATGGTGGAAGCTAAGTCGTGGCACAGGGAAGCCAAGGATTTGGAAGGTGCACCATTGACCTCTTTGGAGCTTATTTCATCAAAGTAGAAGCTCAAAAGTTCAAGCTCATCTCGTAGATACTTATGATGAGTCTATGTTCCCATAAAGGAGGATTGCATTTATAAAAATGTCTTCTGCCTCCTTCTTCTTTCTCATTCACTCATTCATTCATGGACCCAGCAGTTATTCAGCAACTATTGAGCACCTGCCATATACCAGACAGTTTCCTAGGGGCTAATCCTCTTCTCATTTCTCATTCTATTACTTTTATGGTTATTTTTATCTTCTCTTGAGAATGGAAGACTAGTCGGATAAAAAGCTCCTCCCACCAGAACATTTTATTCCCGTCTCTGTGCTCTCTTCTGCTTTCTACCTGCTGCTCAGCTTCCCCAATACGTGCTCTCATACTTTTTTTTAAAAGCTCTATAAGTTTCTTATCTACAGTATTTTGTTTTTGTCCGGAATGACTCCTTCTAGTGGAGCATGTCATTGAGAATTTTAAGTTTTGACCACAGAAGTGTTGCTCTGGCTTCTTTATTAAAGAAGCATTCCACTTTGTACACATGGTTCTCCTAGGTTATTGACATGAGAGCTTTCTTAAATTTCCCCTTATCCTCACCCCCTTCAGTCCTAGGCCTGGAGTATCCAGTGTGAAAAGTTTAGATTCCATATTTTAAAATTTTATGCACATGCTTTGTTCTCTTTCCTATTTCCTGATTCCATGTCTCCCACCTCTTCCCAGGACTCCGTGCTGGGTTCATTGATAAATTCACGCAGAAGGAAAAGGGGGTTCTGCCCACCTAATGTGGCAGTGGTTCTAGAGCAAGTGCCTGGCAAAGATGTCAGGAAATGTTCTCTCTTCTCTTGGCTGCACTGTCGCCATCCTTCCAGAGCAAATGGCTGTCCTTTAAGATAAGAGGAGCGTTCCGACCACATGCCTCAGCTGACTCACTCACCTAGTGAGCATGCCTCCCCTACCTCTGCAACAGCCACTCTGGAAATCTGTGTGTGTTTCTAAAATATTTTTTAATTGATTTCCGAGAGGAAGGGAGAAGGGAGAGAGAGAAACATCAGTGATGAGAGAGAATCATTGATTGGCTGCCTCCTGCATGCCTCCCACTGGAGATTGAGCCCACAACCCAGGTATGTGCCCTTGACTGGAATCGAACCTGGGACCCTTCAGTCCGCAGACCAACACTCTATTCACTGAGCCAAACCAGCTAGGGCTGTTTTTTTTATTTGAATGTTTTAGGTGTGCTGGCAGGGCGATTCATTTAGAGTGGGCACATTTTAAGGTAGAGCACGTTAAGTTGGCTCTGGTTTAAAAAAACACATTTTTACATGATGGAAAAATTTAAAGTAGAATCACATCTGTAAAATGTAAGTACATATATTTTCTACCCAACCCTGAATTTTTTCCCTAACTCGTAAGCAATCTTAATCAATAATCAAGGAACTGCTGGGAACTCTCAGTCCATAGCTTGGCCTCTGGCTCCTCTAGCTGTGTCCTCAGTCTGACTGTTCTGAGCTTGCCTTTCTCCACCATCCAGGTGGTCAGATGTTCGTTTACCAGCTAACTATGGTGCTGCCATCTCTGCTGGGGACTGGATGTAGGGGGCATTAAAGGGGCGCTCTGCAGATGACCCTGAGCACCAGCCTCCAGCCCTCAGGCCTCACCTTTCTGCACTGACACCCACTCCTACTCATGGTTCTGGGTCCTGCCGCCCCCAGGAGCTCCGCACCTGGGAGGAGGAGCTGACGCGGGCTGCGCTGCAGCAGAAGAACCAGGAGGAGCTGCTGCGACGCCGCGAGCAGGAGCTGGCCGAGCGGGAGATCGACATCCTGGGCCGCGAGCTCAACATCATCATCCACCAGCTGTGCCAGGAGAAGCCGCGGGTGAAGAAACGCAAGGGCAAGTTCCGCAAGAACCGGCTGAAGCTCAAGGATGGGAACCGCATCAGCCTCCCTTCGGGTGGGTGGCCGGGGACCCACTGGGATGTGGGCACTGGGTGAGGGGCTGGGGTGGCCAGGGGTGGGCGGGAGCCAGGGGCTGAGCTGGACACACGGCACCCTGAAGTCTCCACATGGAGCCGGCCTGGAATGGGCCATTCCGTAAACTGGCTGAACTGGCCTGCTGAAAAGCTACTCCAGTCCCGGGCACTTTGTGAGGGTGACTAGGCACAGAATGTGAAGGGAAGACACACTGGCGGTGGTCCTGACGGGCAAGCCCGGTCCGGCTGCTAGAAGCATGGCCGCTCACGTACGCACATCCTACCTTAGGCACATCTGGCGAAGGAAGCGTGTCATGGTGGGGAACAGAGATTCCGGAGTATGTATGTGTGAGAAAGAGAACTCTTGCCTCTGCAAAATCACTCGTCTCAGGGTTCCTTTAAATAATTAGTTCACTGCGTGCAGTTGAGATTAGGACTAACGTGTAAGAACCTGATTTACACCTATCCTTTCAGAAACACGTCGGCTGAGTACAGGTACCTTTGTGGTATGCACAGACTCGGGAAAATGCAAAGAAATAGCAAACGAGGCATTAGAATCCTGTGGGGGGCACGGTACCCACGGAGGGAGGTGAACGCTCAAGTGTGTGTTTATGTAGATGAGAAAGTTCACTGTAATCCGAGTCCTTAAGGCCCCAGGAAGCAAGCTTATTGGAAGTCAGGGAACGCGGGGAACAGGGCCCTGTAGGAGCAGTAGTGGGTGGTCTGGAGCACGAGGATGGAGGCGTACGCAGAGACAAGGGAATTCAGTCAGTGAAAGCCAGTGAATGTGTTCATGGGACCTGCCTGCTGGTTTCCTTGTGCATTTGTTTTCTTTGCAGGCGACACAGTCCCTAAGCACCTCTGAGCCTCCGGCATGTGCCAGCACACTGCTGCGTGCGGGGAAGCGATCGTTCCCACCTCAGGGAGATCACAGTCCAGGGGGCAGACTTAGGTGTCCACGTGCAGCTGTGATTATTAGACCTCTTTGATCGATGAGGAGAGTAACACTCAGAAGTTCAGAGCTGTACGTTTTCCATTGCTTAGGCCGAGCCGTAACCGCCTTTGAAACGCATCAGAATTCGGACCATTAGCTCCATGGCCCTCACGTCCCTAGGTTCCCACCAAGGGTTCGTTCTTATTCCCCTGCTCTGCCTGCACTTGGTGAGAAGCATTAGTCTGCCTGCTGGGGTCCCTGAGAAGAGGGGTGTGTACTAATAGATTATATGAAACGGAGAATTTCAAGTTAGACTTCCTAGAATAGTCCACAACTCTCAGGATCTAAAAAGGACTATTCTAAATGTGTAATTGCTACACCTGTGTCCATTTATGAACACTGTCTCATGACTTTCACTGGCATAAGGAATTTTCCTTCTCCTTGTATGTTCATCTTGCCATCCTGCCATCTTTTTTTGTGGGGAAAGAGATGATTCTGAAAGAGAACATTTCCCAGGTGAACAAGGAGTTTCTTAGGAAACGGGGCCTGTCCCTCAAGCCTGCCAGGAAGTGTGTGTTTTCTAGGAGGAACTTGGTTGTGGGGAAATGCTAATGCATGTGTGTTTAATCTTTCTCCAAGCAGATTTCCAGCACAAGTTCACGGTCCAGGCCTCCCCCACCATGGATAAAAGGAAGAGCCTCATCAGCAGCCGCTCCAGCCCTCCTGCAAGCCCCACCATCATCCCTCGCCTTCGAGCCATCCAGTGTGAGACTGTTTCCCAAATTAGTTGGGGCCAGAACATCGGGGGCACCTGTCCCCTACTCTGTCCAGCCACCGACTGGTCCAGGCTTGCACCGTCCATAGCTCCTGCCACTTCTCCTCGACAATGTGTATATACATGCACATATGTACGCAAACCTCAGCCTCCCCTTGTCTCCCTCCGTTAGCTTTACTGCTGCCTCCTCTTCCTCTTCCTCATAGTCAGATACCAGCAAAGGGGTCTGTGGGTTCTGTGGGTACAAAGCATTTTGGTGTGTGATGTAGATACAGGCTGGTACCGTGGCCTGGGCACCTTGTGCGCTCTGCCGTATTTGAGGCGTCATTGTCTGCCTTTTGTTCATGCTTCCCAGGGAAGGGTGTTTTCAAAGTGTAGGTCTTAAGAAAGCTTGCCAAGTATTTTACGATAGGCCAGATGGGGACTGATTTCAATTTTATGGCAGTGCTTATTAAAAAGAATTGATATATACACAAACATATATATGTTACATGCATGTGTGTGTATATATGTATGAATGAACTAGTTTCCCTGATTTAAGAGATTTCATTAAAAAAAAAATCCTGGATTTCTGGCTTTCCTTGAAAAATCAGATCACATCAGTGGACTCCCTTTTGCATGTGGCCGCAGTTGGCCGGAACCCACGGTGGCTTCCACATGCTCCGTGTTTTGCCTCAGTTCCCTCAACTGCTTATTTTTTGGCAACTGGCTCACTTCACTCATTTGTGGAATAAGCCAAGTCTCTGAAGCAGGTGGGTTTCAGCCCATGCTCAGAAGAGTGTTCCTCCCCTCTTATCTCTTCTATTTCTGTTCCTTTCCCCTGAACTGCCTTTTCCGGAGCCTCGAAACCCTCATTTGCTTCCTTTCCACTGCTTTTCTTACAAAAATTCCTGCACTTCCACACCTCCGTTGCCCCTTATCCCCGCCCACCCCACACTCTAGTTCCACCCAACCAAACAAATGGCTCAGTCAGATCTGTTTGGAACGCTGAGCTCTGGCTGGCCTGCGCTCCAGCTTTTCGTTGGACCCATGAGAAGCTAGGAAGGGCTTCCACGTTGGGTACTTTGAGAATGCTAAGTGAGTGGGGGCTGAGAACTCCGTTACTTTCCTGGAAGGATCCACTTGGGCAGAGTTTTTAAGGACGTGTGACTTCTTCCCAGGAGCTCCAACTCTGTGTGTGTGTGTGTGTGTGTGTGTGTGTGTGTGTGTGTGTGTGTGTGGTTCGCGTAGAGGCTGGTTTAGGGGGCAGGTGGGGGGCGCTGTCCATCTGTTTCCAGATCCCATCCAACCTTTGTTATTCACAGTGACACCAGGTGAAAGCAGCAAAACCTGGGGCCGGAGCTCAGTCATCCCAAAGGAGGAAGGGGAGGAGGAGGAGAAGCGGGCTTCCAAGAAGAAGGGACGGACGTGGGGGCCAGGTACACTGGGCCAGAAGGAGCTTGCCTCGGGCGACGAAGGGTAAGAGCCAGATGATGGGAAATTCTCATTTAAAGGCGGGGCACCTTTTAAATCTACTGTGTGAAGTACCTTTTTCTCTATTGTGCGTGTTTCACTTCTTCCTCAGAAATTATGAGCTTCTTGATCTTTACAACAGAGTTTGCCAATTTCCTTTTTCCCTGGAACCACCTAAGATAGGGGTCGGCATACTTTTTCCACAAAGGGCCAGGTAATCAATATTTTAGGCTTTGTGGGCCGTGTGGTGTCTATGGTAACTGCTCAGTTTCTCCGTGGCAGTGCAGAAGCAGCCACAGAGCATGGACGAGACCTAAGTGAAGAAGAGGTAGTGGGCAGGAGGTAGACCACGAGTGACCGTTCACCGACCGCCAGAGGAGCGCTACTCAGAGTAGCACGTCCCCTGAGGCTGAGCCAGGTGGACAGAGTTCTGCTGGAGCATTTTAATTGAACCTGGCTCTTCCCCAACACAACTGCTCAGGGGAAAGAAGGAAGAGCGGATTAGGGGGCCCTCTTGACTGGAGACTCATCCGGAAGCTGGGGCAGGCAGAATAATCCAGCCCTGGTAGAGCAGTTAGGTAGAACTCAGGGCCACTAGAACTTCTTTTGGGCCCCACTCCATAGGCACTCCGATGGGTGTGAGCGCCCCCTCTGGACAAAGCACAAAGCACGTCTTGGTGCCTTAGGTGCGCTTGTGTGTGCTCTGTGGGCTTGTGGCTTAGGACTCACATTCTCCCGGTCCTTGTCCTTCAGAGGCCAGGCATTTGTAGTGTACTAGTAAAGAGCTTGGATGCTGACCCTGAGCTCCCTGGGTTCGAATCCTGGCTCCACCATGCCTAGCTGTGGAACCTTATGTTTTCTTATCTATAAAATGGGGATTATATCCATACCCGTCTCATGGAGTTGATGGAGGAGCAAATAAGCTCATCTTTGTGAAGTGCCAGAGATTAGCTGGCTCATCGTAAGCAGGTGCAAAATTTGCTATGCTTCTCCCATGCTTTAATGCAATTCTATTTCATACCTGAAGAACAAACATGATGGTTTATACTTCTTATTCTTGGTGTGAGAATCTGGAACCATGCTTTTTTACTTTTCCTAGAGTGAGTATAAGCAGCAACCTGCCTCACCCTTTCTAGTGGCTTTCCGAAGAGCTTCCAAGGTTGAATAGTAGACTTATAGGTGCCCTCAACCTATAATTGGCCTTCGTGTTCCTCCAAACACTAAGATTTTGCGTCCAAAATCTAGTTCGCTATGTCAGATCTGAGCCGAATGTGAAAATGCTTTGGTTCATAAAGGATTGACTATTTGAAGCCAGGCTTTGGAGATTGCTAGCTACCTTGGAATAGAAAATTTAAATACTTAAGCTGTGCGGACTGGACCCCCTGGGATGGCAAGTTGCTCTGCTGCACTAAGTTCACAGGAGCAGGAGCCCCTTGGTCTGTCCTCTGCGCCCTGGGCTGGAGAGAAGAAACTCAGTCCCTCTGAATCCCATGATATTTCTGACATTAGTGTGATTACAGATAGGACTTACCAGGTTGGCTAAGGATCCCAATTGTTTCTGTGGTTTGGCTTCATTTAAAGATTTTTTTTTCCCTTGCTAATAGATTAAGTTTACTTAGCAGTATAAAATATTAACTTTGGAATTTTCTTCCTCCTTATATACATTTGCCCACAAAACTTTCTTTTTAAATATATTTTTTTCCAATCCTCACTCGAGGATATGCCTTCATTGATTTTTGAGAGAGAGGAAAGGGGGGTAGGGAGTTACATTGATGTGGAGAAAAACATTGATCAGTTGCCTCTTGTACGTGCCCCAACCGGGGATCGAGCCTCCAACTAAGGTATGTGTCCTGACCAGGAATTGAACCTGCACCCTTTTTGGTGTGTGGAATGATGCTCCAACAAATTGAGCCACCTGGCTAGTTTTTTGTTTTGTTTTTAGAGGGGGAGGGGAGAGAAAGAGAAGCATCGATTTGTTTTTCTACTGTTTTATGCATTCAATGGCTGATTCTTATATATGCCCCAACTGGAGATTGAACCTGTAACCTTGGCGTATGGGGGACATGATCTAACCAGATAAACTACCCGGCCAGGGCTACCCTCAAAACTCTTGAAGCAGTTCAAAATATGTGACTTCATTTTTCATGATTCTCAATTCCTATTTAAGAAATAAAATAGATTCTACCCAGTCTTGAATTAAAAAAAAACAACCCTCTTTAATGTCAGCAATTTTTGAGAGCCTCTATATGACAGTATTACTAAGTTTGTTCCCTGTCAGCTAAAGAAAATATATAGACATAAAGCTATATTGAATTTAGTAATGTTAAGTGAATTTGCATCTCTATATTTTAAAAATATAATAGTCCACATTTGTAGGGAACATATACACTTGTCTGTCGACAGCTTGGGTATCTGGAGTTCGAAGGCCCCGTGGAATGATGCTGTGGCTGCCCAGGGACCTTTGTCCCAGGGACTGGGCGGTCCTGATGTGTAGCAGCTCAAGCTGGGCCATCTTCTTAAGATCCTTCTATGGTGTGGGCTTTGCTGACCGGACAAGGGGAGGGTGGCTGGTGACGTAGCTCGAGTCCAGCCTTTAGGGGTCTCCTCTGGGAGAGGCTGAGCTGGATATACCTGCTCGGCCCTCTACTGATTCTCTGTGTTCATTGAAGATCCCCTCAGAGACGTGAGAAAGCTAACGGGTTAAGTACCCCATCAGAATCTCCACATTTCCACTTGGGGTGAGTCTAATCGTCACCCTTTCAAATGTATTGGCAATAATCCCCCTTCCATTTCCTTGTTCTCACAGTGCGCCTCATAGAATCCAGCCTCATTATTGCCAAGCTGTGCTGACCTTTTATTTATTTATTTATTTATTTATTTATTTATTTATTTATTTATTTATTATTTTTCAAGCAGTACCATCGTGCACCTTGGGAAAATTCCTGTGTTGGTCTGACTTTACCTTGTTCTTCACTTCCCTGATCACTCCGGTTATTGGGGTTCTCCTGGTAGTACCCTTAGTGTTAGGGAGACCGTAGTATGCATCCTTTGGTCTGCAGCTCTGGCTCTGACTATGCTAACCTGGATTTCCTTGGACCCAGAGCTGGAGGCAGTGTTGTCCTAAGATTATCGGGCAGAAGTCCCAGGCTAGGGGTTCTAGCAGCTTGCTTATCTCTGGCGGTGTATTTTGGTTCACACCACTGGTGGCTAGAATGTATTCTAATCCATTGGTATTTGTGATAGCACATGAAACAGATCTGAAGTCATGGAAAAAGTTGGTTCTTCTCTCTCCCTCAAGATAAGCTGGGAAGAGTGGGCTTTCGTTGAATGGCTCTTTCTAGCCCCCAAATGAGAGCCATTTCAGGTTCTAATCCTGGTATCTCTTAGGCCAGTAGTTGGCAAACCGCAGCTCGCGAGCCACATGCGGCTCTTTGGCCCCTCGAGTGTGGCTCTTCCACAAAATACCACATGTGTGCACGCATGCACAGTGCGATTGAAACTTTGTGGCCCATGCGCAGAAGTCGGTTTTCGGCCTGGGCGGGTCTATTTTGAAGAAGTGGTGTTAGAACACTCAAGGGGCCAAAGAGCCGCATGTGCCTCGTGAGCCGCAGTTTGCCGACCACTGTCTTAGGCACCCATAGCATAGATTCCTGTCCTTCCTCTCATTGTCCTCAAGGGAAAGGCCAGTGCTTCTGGGCCCCCGACTCCGCCCCCCGGCCCCCCCCCCCCCACACACACACACCTGTAAGGGGGTTGGTGGGCTTCCCAGTCTGTGTCTGGAGTTGCTGGCTTGCTAGTGTGAGCTGATTCCAGGGATGAAAGCGAGCTCCTGTCCTTTTGCTCTCCAGTCCCAGACAAACGGAGGGCCCGAATACAGCGTTACGTACTCCCCACATAGGTCTGTCCCAAAGTGCACTGGGTTGGAGCAGCTGTGTTGGTTGATTTTTGATTTTGGAAAGTGAATGGCTTTGAAAGGTGCCTGAGCATGCCATAAGCTTGGACGGAGAAACGGAGAAATGATGTGAGTGGAGCGACCTGGCCGTCTGTGCCTGCTCCTCTGCCCGGGGCTTGGCTCGCATGGCATTGCAGTGTTTCTGGTGTCACCAGTGCGTTGTATTCAGTGTCTGTGGATGGATGGCCTCTCCCTTAAGATGGGCTCAGGCAAGACCCTGGCCGGTGCTGGGCAGTCCTTATTCCTTCTGTCCTCTTCCCGGCCTGCCCATCAGATCCTTCCACAGCCCTTAGCAGCATGCGAAGGGGGTGGGTCATGCCACTGCTTTTCTCTCCCTGGAGCATGTGCGCTTTTGTTCATGAAGCCGGTGGGCTCAGTAAGGTTTGTTGCCTGTTCCCCAAGGCTCTGTAGGGCTCTGGTGTAATGAAGGGAGACACATTTCCACAGGCCCATGGAACTGAGGGTGGAGTAAGGATAGGAACCAGTATTAACGGTTTCCTCCTTTCCCCTTCTTTAGCCTCAAGTCCCTGGTAGATGGATACAAACAGTGGTCGTCCAGTGCCCCCAACCTGGGGAAGGGTCCTCGGAGTAGCCCAGCGCTGCCAGGGTTCACCAGCCTTACGGAGATGGGTAAGCATTGCCCTTGTCTATACTCTCCCCATGTTCCCCCAGGGAATTCTTGCCAAGCTTCTAGGACTGGGTAGGGCCCTCAGTATTACTTCCTGGGGTCGTCCCCTCTTTTATTCAAATCCTGGTCCCCCACCCGAGTCCCTCTTCGTTTGCCCTATTCCCATTTCATTGAATCTTCCCAAGTCACTACTGCTGCCATGGAGCCTGCCCTTGGCCTTCTGTCCCAAGGGGCCAGTGAGAGTCTCCTTAGGGCAGTGCGGAAGGGTGAGGCCTTAAATCAGGCATTTCCCTTTTCTGGGTCTGTTTCCTCATATTTCAGTGTAGGATGTCCATAAAACAGGAGATGGTGGCAGAGGCTGCGCAGTCTTCCTCTTAAGGGAGCTCACTGAATGGGTAAGGCCTTCTCCAGGCTCTCTCTCAGATAGTCATCCTCTTATTTATCTCTGTAGATTTCCAAAGTCATAGTAGGTCAGTCTATAGAGTAGGTTGGCCTTCACCCATGTAGGGGATTCTAATCCTTTGCAAGAGCCCAGTCTTCAGACAGATCTCTAGGCTGTCATTCTAGAAATCCAAGGTCCCTTGCAATTCCAAAGTGCAAAAAAAAATTAGGGATGTTTCTGTCTATCCATTGTTCTAGGAAACTCGCTGCTCTTCTTGTGTTGAGGGTCCCTAGGAAAGAAGTAGAAAATTAGCAAATCTGCTTCTGCAAGTAGGGAAACAGCTCTGGAATGGAGAGTGACTTCTCGCTGGTCACAGTTGAGTGTGGAGGGGGAAAGCCCTATTAGTTCAATGCCCAGTCCCCCATCTCGCCCATCTGACTATTTGACCTCTGTGTCCCTGACACTGAGCCAGGAGGCCTGGGTTGGGGAGAAGGACCAGCATCTTACTGTTGCTGCTGCATTCCCATTTCCTATTTCCCGTCTACTCTCAACTTCACAGAGGATGAGGACAGCGAAGGCCCCGGGAGTGGGGAGAGTCGTCTACAGCATTCACCCAACCAGTCCTACCTCTGTATCCCATTCCCTCGTGGAGAGGATGGGGATGGCCCCCCCAGTGACGGAGCCCACGAGGAGCCCACCCCAGTCAACTCAGCCACCAGTACCCCTCAGCTGACGCCAACCAACAGCCTCAAGCGGGGCGGCACCCACCACCGCCGCTGTGAGGTGGCTCTGCTTGGCTGTGGGGCTGTTCTCGCAGCCACAGGCCTAGGGTTTGACCTGCTGGAAGCTGGCAAGTGCCAGCTGCCTCTCCCAGAGGAGCCGGAGCCACCAGCCCGGGAGGAGAAGAAGAGGCGCGAGGGACTGTTTCAGAGGGCCAGTCGTCCTCGACGGAGCACCAGCCCCCCATCCCGGAAGCTCTTCAAGAAGGAAGAGCCCATGCTGTTGCTAGGCGACCCCTCTGCCTCCCTAACACTGCTGTCTCTCTCCTCCATCTCCGAGTGCAACTCCACACGCTCCCTGCTGCGTTCGGACAGCGATGAGATCGTGGTGTATGAGATGCCTGTCAGCCCGGTGGAGGCCCCACCCCCGACCCCTTGCACCCACAACCCCTTGGTCAACATCCGAGTGGAGCGCTTCAAACGGGACCCTAACCAATCTCTGACTCCCACCCACGTCACCCTCACAGCCCCCACGCAGCCCAGTGGTCACCGGCGGACCCCTTCTGACGGGGCCCTCAAGCCAGCGGCTCTCCTGGCCAGCAGGAGCCCCTCCAGCAACGGGCTGAGCCCCGGCCCTGGAGCAGGTGAGTCCTGCCCCCTCCTCTCTTCTCTTTCCTGCCTTTGTGCCTCCCCAGGAGTAGGGATGTTGGAGTGAACTCCATTCCTCCTCTGACTCAGCCAATCCAGATGGCTGATCTGTCCTGTGCCTCAGGGGGTCTTCCCCTGAGGAGCAAAAGAAGACAGGCAGGTTCTAGGAAGGACCAGAGCCGGGGCTTCGGCTCCTGTGGATGTTGGGGCCCTGGGCCTGGGAGAGCACAGGGCAGTGCTCTGGGCCTGGATGCAGAGGGCCAGCGTCAAGGTACAGGAGGGCGGGAGTCTAGTTCTGCTTGTTCCCTGCGGAAGAGATTGCAGTTACCGGAAGGAACCTGCCCTGAACTAGGGTGTTTTTTGCCATGTAGCTGTGCTCTCGCCTCTCATTATAGCATGAGTACAGGCACACTCATAAGGCAAGCTTCCACCCAGGCCTCGTGCCCTTCACCACTCACCCCTTACTCATGCCTGACTTTCCGGAAGTGGAGGTGTGTCCAGGTAAATCGCTGTGCTTGCGCATAGGCCTGCCTTCTCCATCTGACACCTGTGACACCTGGGCATGCCTGCGCCCTTCCCAGTCTTTCCCATCACTAGCCCTTCCTCCCTGGAAGACCTGGGTCTGAGTGGAAGCCGCCTCTAATCCCGTAGGAGACACGATGCAGTACTTTTCAAGGGGATTTGCCTGTAAATGATCATTGTATTCAACCTCTCAGCTGTCCCTCCCCTCTCTAGATTTTTTTGTTAAACATAAATATGTGACCTCTCCCTATATTACTCATCTTTTTTAGATTTCTGACACCTAGCTTTGTTCTCATCCCGTGTTTATACAGACATTTCCTTAAGTCATGGGTCAGCAAACATTTTTGGTAAAGGGCCAGATGATCCATATTTTAGGCTTGGTGGGTCATACAGTTTCTGTTGTAACTGCTCACCTCCACTGCTGCAGTGGGAAAGCAGGCAGTTGGTGTGGTTCTGTTCCAATAAAACTTTATTGACAAACACAGGTGGCTGACCTGTGAGTTGTAGTTTGCCAACATCTGCCTTAAGTCATTTTATTATAGATAATAGAGGCCTGGTGCATGAAATTTATGCACGGGGAGGGAGGGGTCCCCTCAGCCCAGCCTGCACTCTCTCCAATCTGGGATCCCTCTCACAGTCCTGGACCACTGCGCTCACCTGCCTGTCTGCCTGGTTGCCCCTAACTGCCCCCCACCAGCCTGGTCGCCCCATGCAGCCTGCTGTTCAATCATTTGGTCGTCCCTCACTCACCCCCCCTGCCGGCCTGGTCGCCCCTAACTGCCCCCCGCTGCCGGCCAGGTCACCCCCTACTGCCCCCTCCCTGCTGGCCTGGTCGCTCCTAACTGCCCTGCCCCACTGGCCTGGTCACCCCTTACTGCCCCCCCTGCTGGCCTGGTTGCCCACAACTGTCCCCCTCTGCTGGCCTGGTCGCCCCTAACTGCCCCCCCCCCCCACTGGCCTGGTCGCCCCCAACTGCACCCCCCCCCCCCGCCAGCCTGGTCGCCACTAACTGCCCCCCCCTGCCGGCCTGGTTGCCCCCAACTGCCCCCCACCCCCGCTGGCCTGGTCACCCCACGCTGCCTGCTGTTTAATCATTTGGTTGTCCCTCACTAACCCCCCTACCAGCCTGGTTGGCCCACGCAGCCTGCTGTTTAGTCATTTGGTCGTCCCTCACTGACCCCCCTGCCGGCCTGGTTGGCCCACGCAGCCTGCTGTTCAGTCATTTGGTCATCCCTCACTAACCCCCCTGCCGGCCTGGTTGTAGGCAGCCATATTGTGAGGGCATGAGGGTTAATTTGCATATTACCTCTTTATTATAGAGGCTAACCCCCATATGTCCCATTATTGTTGTCAGATATAGTGGCCATGGCCTTCTAGTTCACTATTGTATTTTCCAGTACCTCCCAACACACTGCATGGTACATAGTAGGTGCTCATTAAGTACTTGTTGTTTGTGTGATCCCAAGTGAGTAGGGCCTTGGCAAGGTGGGGATGGAGCTGAGTGTACCTGGCCCAGAAACAAGGGACTCTCATCTGATGCCTCTCCCTTTGTCTTTTTGACCAGGAATGTTGAAAACCCCCAGCCCCAGCCGAGACCCAGGTGAATTCCCCCGTCTCCCTGACCCCAATGTAGTTTTCCCCCCAACCCCAAGGCGCTGGAACACACAGCAGGACTCTACATTGGAGAGACCCAAGACCCTGGAGTTCCTGCCTCGGCCACGTCCTTCTGCCAACCGGCAGCGGCTGGACCCCTGGTGGTTTGTGTCCCCCAGCCACGCCCGTAGCGCCTCCCCGGCCAACAGCTCCAGCACCGAGACGCCCAGCAACCTGGACTCCTGCCTTGCTAGCAGCAGCAGCACTTTGGAGGAGCGGCCTGGGCTCCCAGCTCTGCTCCCCTTCCAGGCGGGGCCGCTGCCCCCCACCGAGCGGACGCTTTTGGACCTGGACGCAGAGGGCCAGAGTCAGGACAGCACTGTGCCCCTGTGTAGAGCTGAACTGAGCGCACACAGGCCTGCCCCTTATGAGATCCAGCAAGAGTTCTGGTCTTAGCCTGAAGAGGCTCCGGGGTGGGCAAGGGGGACGCAGGCGGAGATGGGGGAGCTGGCTGGCACAGCCCTTGCTCAGAGGTGGACCCCTGAGACCCAGGCCCGCTTCTTGCACTGATAATGCACTTTGAAGACAGAGGGGTGGAGGCAGAGCCACTTCAGAGGGGCTGTGTCCCTGCAGGGCCTTTACCCGTGTCCACTGGAGGGGCTGTGGCTGTCAGCTCTGGTTGTGGGGGATGGGGGGGTGCGTGCATGTCCCCCACCCTCCACAGTCTTCCTCGCCTTTAGGGTGACCCGGCGGCGTCACTCAGCCAAATCTGTCTGCTGCTCCCTCTCCTCAGCCCCCCTGGGTATGCCCAGAGCCTGTCCTGGGGGCCCTCTGTTAGCTCTGAGTTCAGCCTTCCCACGCATCAGTATTGGATGTTCTGTGATTGATTTTATTCCTCTTCCACATTCTTCCCCAACACCCACGAACCAGAGTCTTGTTGGATGTGAGCTTTTCTGAGTCCTAAGCCCTTTCATGCCAGCTGTGGGACAGATGGACCCAGCACTACCTCCCTGTACTTTCAGGTGCCCACCTATTGATTTGAGCCTGCCGGTGGTAGGGGAGCTGCCTCAGTGAGAACTGGGGGGGCGGGGAGGGTGTTAGGGAAAATACAGTTCAGCTGCAGTAAAGAGGGTAACGGAGTCTGTCTGTCCTTGTCCCTTTGGGCACCCATCTCCTCCCTGGGGTCCACCTATGGTCAGGCCAGGTTCTGATACAAACAAAAGCTCATCCCGTGATTCATTTCTTGGGATGCCAGAGACAAAGTTCCTCCGTTTGTCCCTTTTGTTGTCTGATCTTTATGTGTCATTCACTTCCCGCGAGCGTTCCTCCAGTCCCTGGAAGTAGTGGACTTTGGGTTGTGTATTTGGTTGGTAGATATCTCTGCATTGCAGCAGAATAGCATATGGCGTTGGGGTGGAGGGTCCTCGACACTGGGGGTTGGAACTGGGCAAGGGTGTCCCTTCTCAGCCAGGCCATCCACTCTGAAATGCCCGTGAAGTAAAACAGAGCCCTTGGAAGTACCTTCCGTGGCTGGATGTAGTGCGGCGGCGATGACTGTAAGGTGCTTAGTGAGCCACCCGTGTACAGTAGCCTCCAAGCCCCAGGCACTGGACACTGGCCAAGGACCCTTGTCTCTGTGCACAGATGGCCTCAATGCTGGACTCTGGAGCCAGGTAGGAAGGACAACAGTGGCCAACCCTGACTTTTCTGGAATTTGATTCCTAGACTTGAATGTTGAGCTTCTTCTGGAACTTTCTCTTGCGCGTCTTCACTACTCCACTCACTGTGAGGCCTCCTGCGTCCGTGGGAACAGTGGGGATAACAGCTTGATTGGGGGTAGAGTCCTTAGGTCCTGCTCCTCCCCCCTCAAGACTCTGTATGTTGCACCACCGCCTTTTATCCTGGAACGTTCCTCTGGAGATGCTGGTGGCCAGCCTGCAGGCTCCTTGCTCTTGCTGTCTGAATGTCAGAATGGGGAGAGCGGTGAAGCAGGTCCAAGTGATAAATACGCTCACTGCTCTCTCTGCACCTGTGACAGACACCCTGCCATGGGGATGGCAAAAGGGGTGACCTTGGCTTTCAAATCGTTCCTTGTTTTATGAGTCCACTGGCACTTTGGTTCAAGGGCCCCACCTAGTCTTGGCTGGGGAGGCACTATTGGTTTTGTGGCCAGGGTTTGCTCTTGCATCTCATCCTCTCCTTGTCTTTGTTCAGTGAAGCCTACATGTAGGAGATTATTTTTGCCCGGATTCCCCACTCCTTAGCTAGGCGGGGATAAACTGTGAGTCCTGTCAGCAGTTCCAGCCAGGACTCCTCTTCATTCCTGGTGGGGAGAGGGACACAGGTGGTCTGTTCTGTGTCCCTCCCTGGACTCTGCATAGCTTCAGTCTCAGCCACTAACACATCTGTAAGCCACTAAGTGGCTCTCTGGGGGATGTGGGGTGCAGCCTGCAGCGTGAGCCAAACCATGCTGACTCTGGATGGTGCTCTGTGGTGTGAGGCAGGGATGTTTCTGTCAATCATGTTCTACCTTTTGCCATGTTGTTAGGCAGTAGCCATCTTTCTTGGAAGTGTAACCGGCATAGCATAAACCGAATGACGGTCACTTGCCATTGAGTGGCAGTTGAACGCCGTTCTTACTCCTCCATCCAGGAGGGAGCCAGAGGCTGGGTCTCTGCGGAGGGAAGAACTATAACTGCCAGAGGCAGAAGCAGGGTTATTCTGAAAATGCTTCTGTGAGTTTCCATGATGATGGAGTTACCGTCTCTCTCTGATGGGCCCCTGGGATAAGGATCCTATAGGGTAGCAGGTTTGAGGTACTTTCTGTCCACTCAGGTTCCCTGGCCTCTGTGGCCATGGTCAGGCTCAGGTCTTGAACCTGGGGACCAGGGGGCCTCCCTTTCCCCTTTCCCCTTTCCCCTTTCCTCTCTCCTCAGAGACTTCCCCTTACTCCTGGCCAGTGCTCCTACATGGAAGATGCTGATCGGAAACAGACCCTGTTCTCTGCTCCTTATCCTTAGATCCTTTGGCTCCTTCCCACTGATGCTGAACAGAGATTATCCTTCATTTACCCCCTTGGGCATCCAGGCCACTGCCGGGGCTGAGTAGCTGTCCTGGATGTCCTCATATGTTATTTCTAAGAGACGTTGGTGAATGCTCTTAACTTCCCACCCTTTAGTATCCTGAGGGTTTGGCAGTTATGATGATGACGACGATGGTGGTGCTATCTTATATTGGCATGACTCGGAATAATGCTAACCTTTCGTCCTGACCTAGTACAGAATTACATCACTTTCCTTCTCCCTTTGATGTCCTTGCTGGTAGAGAAGGGGAAAGGCTTAAAGACAAAGGTTCAAGTGAAGAGGAATGAAAAAGCTGCTCGGTTGGATTTCTGAGTCGGGCACCAGGCTCTGAGGCCTGAACAAGTTGGCTGTGTTCCTCACTCTGCTTCTGCCGTCTGACCTCGGGCTTGTCTCTTCACTCTCAGATTTCCTCCCTGCAAAGGCCGCCGTCGCTTGCTTCCCTCCCAAGGGCAGTGAGCACAAGTATCCGCAGGTCAGTGAGGACGGACTGCTGAGGTTGGCAGTGGTTCTCACCCTTTACTTCTAGGGACTCGCCTGCTGTCTCCTCCTCTGTCTTCTGGAAGAGGAGTGGTTGGAAGCTGGCTTTGCGCGATTAATAGGGCCCAGGGTCAGGCCCGTGCTGTTCTCCTGCATTTATGTAGCACCTGATGTTCACAAGCCGCCTTCCAAATTCCCCCACTTAACGTGTCCCCACCACTCGTGTCTCACCGAGGAGGAAGTGGCTGGGGCCAGCATCGGAATGACAGCGTGGGGTCTCTGATTTCTTGGAGTCACTCCCAGAGTCTTACTTGTTTAGAGACTGGAATCAGGCCAAATCCTGGAAGCATCTTCGGGACAGGGTCAGCTGGCCTGTGGGACATGTGTCACGGTATGGGCTTCTTCCTCACACAGCCCTTTTCCCTCAGACCACGACTGCTCAGGGACGTGGTGGGACACCCAAGGGCAGCGAGGCCTGATTTTTTTTTTTTAATTGATTTCAGAGAGGAAGGGAGAGGGAGAGAGAGAGAGAGAGATAGAAACATCAATGATGAGAGAGAAACATCGATCGGCTGCCTCCTGCACACACAGAGGATTGAGCTCAAAATCTGGGCATGTACCCCGACTGGGAATCGAACTGTGACCTCCTGGTTCATAAGTCGATGCTCAACCACTGAGCTAGGCCAGCCAGCTGGGCAAGGCCTGACTTCTTGTCAACACTCTTGCTCCACAGTCCACACATTGCCCGCCCCTCCCCTACAAGGAGGGAAGCACCTCCTGAGCATCCCTAACTCTTCAAGCTTGCTATTAACAAAGCACAGAGCAGTGGGTACTGAAGATGGGATGGCTGTGAATGTCACTTCTGGCAGGCCCCTCAGAAAGCAGAGCGGGCCCTTTTCCTCTCATTAAGCCTTTGACTCAGGTGTGTAGCATCCTCAGGCAGGTCAGAACACTCCATTGCCAATTTTTTAAAAAATTAATCTTTATTGCTGAAAATATTGCAGATGTCCCCTTTTTTCCCCATTGACTCCCTTCACCCTGGACCCAACCCTGGTGCCCCTTTCTCCCCCCTCCCACCCCCTGCCCCAGGCCGAGTCCGTGGGTTATACATCCATTGCCTCTTGAAGGATTGGGGGAAGAAGCAGGTGCTGAGTTTCGGGAGGGCCGGGCTTTTCCTGAGGCCTGTCAGAGACTGCACCCCTGGGTCAGAGGAGAGGACAGCCTGCAGCTGGTGGTTGTGATGGGAAGTGAGGGAGGCCGCAGGAATGCGGAGATCTGAGCTGCCCATATACTAGGCGCGTGAGGTTGCAGATGTCGCTTCTAGTCCGTGGGCCTCAGCCCAGCCTTGAGCTGAGGACAGTGCCGCCCCTACCGAAGCACGAAGCCCTTCTAACTTTAAAATGTGTGGTCCTGGAGTCCCAGGCCAGCGCTGATAAGTCTCACCTTGCTAGATTGCTTCTCTTTGTGGAGAAAATTATATACGTGTTGGGGGAGGGGGGAAGTGGTTGTAGGTAAAAAAAATAAAATAAAATAGGGAAATAAGCAATTTCATATGCTTCCACCTACTAGACCACCGGCCTCTCTCCATGGCTTCAGGCCTGAGGATGATGTCCTGTGAAGCTACAGTTGTAGTCACACATTCCCAAATGTGCCTCTCTTCCTTCAGACGAATCATTGTTTTCTTAGATCAGCAATTCAAATGAATAAAAATCCACGTCTGAAAGGACAACCCACTGCTGCTTCCTCAGTCCGAGGCTTGCTCCTGGCCTGGCTGCCTGGGAGCTCACCAACTCAGGCACCTGTGTTGAAAGGTGGGAGGCAGAAATTGGAGTCCTGGCTGATTAAGGCTAATTAACAGGGCTCAGGTGCCTAATTAACTGGCCCAGCCCTGGGCCTTGGGCTGGCTGTGCAGGCCAGGTGAGCCCCTCCTAGCCTAGACTGCTCCGATGGTTGACTGAGTGTTTTCCTTTTGTCCTGAGGAGATGGGACAGGCCCCACCCCCGCCTTTGTCCATCTCCAGGCTTGGGCCCTGGAAGCAGCCTGGCCTCTGGGCTTCTGAGGGAGCCCTGGCATTTGCTCTTCCAAAGGTTGGGCTCCCTCCTTAATCTGGAGCCAGTAGGACTGGTCCTTCCTGATTCTCACGGTCTCTGCTTCCCTGCATCCCCTGCCCAGAGCCTTGCTGTAGGTCTCGAGCTCACAACTGCAGCTAGGAATCGAGAATGAGCCCTGGCTGTTGTGGTTCAGATGGTTGGAGCATTGCTCCATACACCAAAAGGTGGTGGGGTTTGATTCCTGGTCAGGGCACATACCCAGGTTGTGGATTCAATCTCCGGATGTGGTGTGTTACAGGAGGCAACCGATCAATGTTTTTTTTTTCTCTCTCTCTCTAAAAAAAGAGAGAGAATGAATAGAGAAGGGCCCAGTGGGTTCCCAGAGCCAGGAGCTTTTCCACGTCTCTCTTTGTTTCTCTTGGAAACACCCACCTTTCTCCTGACCCATCTTCCCTCCTGACTGGTCTGACCCTCCCTGCAGACACCCATGACCTAGTTTTACTACACGGATTGGCAGGCGTGGACCTGACAACTAGACAGGTGTCTCAGGACAAGACACTGGAGTACATTCCAGCCCTTTTCTACGATCGCACACGAGGCTGACATCCAGGAATCCTGGGCCCAGAGGTCAGCTGGGATTGATGAAGGAGAGTGGGGGTGGGGCGTGGATATTGGCACTTGCCTGCACTTGCTGGAGGCTAAGACCAAGTTTCAGAGGGAATGTGTTGCCCACATCCCTAAGCTCCTGCATGGACAGATCCTGGCTTTATTTAAAATCCTGATATTGTGCTCAACGTGGATTGTTTTCCCCATTAATTTTAGTTTTTTAAAATACGGCATTGAAATACGATTTATCTTGCTAACTGAGTCCTGGGTGCCCCCTTAAATTTTCCATCCAACGGGAGCACCTCAGCTGGGTCTGCGCAGCCGCTCAGGCAGAACTGAAGTTGGTGTTAGGATGTGTTTTGTTTTCCCTGGTTGCCCTTGCTCTACATCCCGCGTGAGGAGGTAGTTTTCTGGTCGTATTGGCGTTTAAATAGGAACATGCTGACTGTCATCTTAGGGCAGATTTCATCTTTGGACTTACAGTTGGGGGTGACTTTTCCTTGAAGTTCTCCAGCTTCCTTTCAGCCTCCCGAAAACCCTGAGGCCACTTAGAGGTATGTGTGTGTTTTAGGGGCAAGGTCTGTGATTCCAGGAGAGCGGGCCTTTTTGATTCTCACCTAGCATCTCTTTGGGACATCCTGGAACTCTTGGAGATGTGAATAAATCGTACTCGTTCTCTCCCAGATTTCAGAAAGGACTGAGGTGGGTGGAGGGGTCCTCACGCCCTTGCATGCCTGGAGGTGTTCAGTGCACTACGCTGTGCCTGGGTCCCCACGAGCCTTCCTCATGCCAGCCATCGCCTCCTTTTCACGGCCATTATCCTTCTGCCACCTTTGTTTCACTCTCATCGTTTATCTCTACCTCCTGTGCCAGGGCCATGCTGGCCGTGGCTCTTTTCCTCCCTGTCAGAGTGAAGCATAGACTTAGCCTGGTCTCCGCATGGCTAACAAGGAATAAGAAACCATACGTTTCCTCTATGTGGGCGGTGGTGTCCTAGAGGTATTATTATTACCGTTATTATTATTATTTTGATTCAATAATCCTGGGAGGGAAGGTATGACCCCCATCTGAGGATGTGTAAACTGAGGCTCAGATAATTCTATAACGTGCCCAAGGTCACACAGCTAGGAAGCAACATTACTGAACCGCTTGGCTCCAAAGTTGTCTCTCATTTTCCTCTGAGCACATTTTAGGCCACGGTGGAGAAGCCCTGGGATAAGACGGGCCTAGCGTAGGCCGCCTGAGCTTTGAGATGGCTCTGTGTCCAAGGGGGAGCGTGTCCTGTGGCTAATCCATCAGCCTTTGTCCCTGGGCTCACCCAGCAGGACCTGCAACCTCCCAGCTCAGCCGACTTCCTCTCTGCTCCTGGCTGCTCTCTCCACCGTTTCCACCATTTTGCAGGGGTTTGTTCCACGCAGGGGTTGAAGGCACCAATCCCGTAGCCATTCTCCCCGCACCACCGAAGGCCTGTGGGCCTCGCTCCTGTGTTGTCAGCCCCAGGGGCCCCATGACTGCCCTTTGCCACAGCTTCCACCCCCGTCCCTCCTAGTCTTTCGAGTTTGGAAGCCTTACTGTAGCTCCTCATTGGGAATTTGAAGTCAGGCTTTGCTTTTTGTTGCATTGAGAGCCATGTGTCCTTGGTACCCAGTTGTAGCAAAGAAGGGAGCTGATGAACTTGTCAATTTCCTCTAATTCTTTTCATCACCCACCCTGCACACATACACTCACATGCGCGCTGGCTCACACGAACATTTAGTCTGACGCTGTGTCTGTCTGCAGAGGATGAAGGAAAGGAGCTGGAGATGGGTTTTATCTCGCTTTCTTTGGGATTTGCCCCCCGTTCGAGCCTTTGAGTCTGGGTAAGGTGAAAGGTTGCACACGTGCTTGTTTTGCTCCTCTGTCACTAGCTACCAATTTTCGTTCCTAGGTCTTCTCTGGTCCATGTCCTGTCCATGTGTCCTGACCCTGTGTCCTTGAGTTCCCTCTTGCTTTGGGATTTAAGTTATTGTTAATTCGTCAACAATATTTAAAAATAGAAAAGTCCTGAAGGAAACTTTCCATGTTCTTTCCTTTGGCTTCTTGTTTTCCAGGTACTGTAAATTGTTGACTAAGGATGCCAAGCAGGCTTGGTTCAATGGCTAAACCTCTTATCGTATTACAGTGCAATGCTGGTCTCAGCCTGGTCTCACCGCCAGAGCACACACAAACTTGAATAAAACTGGTATAGCAATGACTTCTGGTCTACCGTGGTGCTTTATAAATTCGTCCTTGCCCCTCTTTTTCTTTGTAATTAAATAAGATGTCCAAGTAACTGGCTGTTTCTGGGGGAATTTCCACATGTAGGGAAAACATAATCAGAGAGAAATGGATACGGTGCAGGAAAGAGGTGGGAGAGGAGGCCCCCCGAAGGTCCTAGCACCCCCAGCTGAACGGTGCTGAAGCATGGCGCTGAATGACGTCTGTCCAGGTGATTCAGTCTCTTCTCATAACTGACTTTGGCACAGGTCATGGGTTTTGGCTTTCAGAGCCCTTAGCAAGTGTGTGTTGTCTCTCATTCTCTGCTGGTGAGTTGTGAATGGGGTTAAGAGGACAAACACAGATGGAGTTTCACACTTAGAGACAAGATTTGTTGGCTCTGAGTCATGGATTCCTTGTGGTCTTGAGAGTCTTAATGACACTTATGAGCTGTGTGACCTTGGGCAAGATGCTTAACCTCTCTGGGCCACTTCTGCAGCAAGCTGATCACAGCACTGCCGTTGTGCTCTAACTTTGAATGATTGAGGGCTGGGTGGGGAGAGGGCGGAAGAAGACCCCAAAAAATTTCATTTGGGTCCTTGGTGGTCACTTGAACCCTCCTATAATTAATGTTGGGATGACCTGTAGATGAATATGAGTGAAAACAGACAGGAAGCATTTTGTTTGGGGCCATTCTTCGCCTCTTTAGTCCCCCTTTTTATCATTCAGCTGCATGTGGAAAAATGGCTTCTGAATTTCAATACTGACACCCTCATGCCGTGACCTTTCATTTCACTCCATACCTTTCCTCTGCACCCGGGAGGGGTGACAGTGCCAGATGCTTAGCCTATGAGGAGAAAGAGGACCTTTCGCTGAATTTCAAGGTAGGTTTGTCCAGGGCCCACAAACCTTTGTAAAGCAGATTGGGCAGCGATGAAAAACTGACCAAACTCCCTGCTGAAGAAGACACTGTGGAAAGTGCCACATGCCGTATGCCCGTGTATACGTTGTTCCATGTTTCTGGAAAGCAGTGTGGCCATGCAGCATTCATTTTCTAACATGGGCCCAGAAACGCCATTTAGTAATAAAAATTAGCTATGACGTACTAGGACTTGATCTACCTCATCTCATTTACAACATCTCAGCATCCTTGAGAGTATGTCTCATTATTATCTCCACGTTACATGAGGAAAATGAGGATCAGAGTCAAGTGACATGCCCAAGGCCACACTATCCAATAGCAAGGGCTGGGATTTACACGTGTATCATGAGGATGAGTCAGATACAAACAAAGATTCATCTACAGGTCATCCCAACATTAATTACAGGAGGGTTCAAGTGACCACCAAGGACCCAAATGAAATTTTTTGGGGTCTTCTTCCGCCCTCTCCCCTCAGTCAACGTAGAATCTGAGAAAGTGAGAGCATGGGAGCTCTCTTCACAAATTAGGAAACTTCTAAATGCCTACCCACAGGAGGCTGCTTACACATTGCTTCTCTGCACGGCATTTATTGTCTTCTATGTGCCACACACCAGCTGGACACAGGAGGGTCACAGCTTGTCCAGATGGGGCCCAGGTCTCAGAGACACTATGGTCTGATGGGAGAGATTGAAATATACAGAAATCTGTTTAATATCATGTGGTCGGTGCTATGGTGGAGATAGGGGGTCATCTTGGATTGGCATCAGCCTGAGCTGGGGATCCACAGGCTGCCTGGAGGCTACAGCACCTGAGCTGAGTCCTAAGGGATGGAGGGGTGCAAAGGCATGAAGACAGGAGATGATGCCCTCTCATACCCAGCCGCAGGGTCTGTCTCCTTTGTGAAGGGATGGCTGGTGATGCCTCATGCTGGGTTCCTGTTTCTAGTTTTGTGATACAACCATACACTGAGTGGCCAGATTATTAGGATCTCTGAACGCATAATAATCTGGCCACTCAGTGTATATCCTATACAATAAAAGGCTAATATGCAAATTATCCCCTCGACCAGAAGTTTGACCAGCAGGCAGGCCAGCCAACCGCCCATGTCCCCTCCCCCTGGCCAGGCTGGCGGGACCCCACCCATGCATGAATTCATGCACCGGGCCTCTAATTAATATATATATATATATATATATATATATATATATATATATATACACACACACACACACACACACACACACACACACACACACTGAGTGGCCAGAGTATTATGCGTTCAGAGATCATAATAATCTGGCCACTCAGTGTATATGGTGTTATGTAGCCATTGAAATTAGATTGTTCAAGAATAATTAAGGAAATGTTCATAAGTTAAAAGGCAGAATATAAAAATTTCAAAAACAATTTTATCCTAATTATATGCAGAAAATCTATTTCCTTTTCTTCCCACCTTTAAAAAATATATACACTTGATAGGCATAAGAAAAAGGTAGAAAGCCAGTCATTGCTATCTTTATGGAAAGGTATGATGGATGATCTAAAAATGTTTTTTGCTTTTGGAATTTTTAAGACTTTTCTTTTTAAGAATGAATGCGTGTTACTGTTACACTGAGCAAAACGATGGTGAATACAGCAGTTTGGGGATACTTTCCAAAGATGCCAGGTTCCTCTGCAGATGTTCCAGAAGCCCAGGCCTTAGAAGGGAGAATTGGGGCCCGGGCCAGGTCCAGCTTCCAGTCCTAATGGGCTCTCCCCCTGACCCCTTCTCTAGTGAGGGCACAGGCAGCGGACATTCTAAGAGAGGAAGTACCAGCGAGGTCTCCTAGAGGGCAACACAGGCTCACTCTCCTCCGAGCGGGGCGAGGCCTACGCACCCACACCCTGTTTACTTGACTATGGAATGTGCTTCTTTAAGCCTGGGACTGATGTGCTAATCCTCTCTGGTCCCCACCCAATCTAGTCCGACCAGCTCAAGTTGGAGAATGTGTTTTGGCATAGGAAAGTGGGGTGGTGGTGAGGGTGGGCCTCTGTGGCTCTGCCCTGTTCCCCCTCTCAGACATGGTCACACTGCAGCCACCCAATCAGGAGGGGTCCTTAAGCAGTCTCAGTGGCAGGCACCTGAGCCGCCTCTGTGATAAGGGGGGAAAGGGAAGGGTTGGGATAGAAGATTAGCCCTAGAAAATAGGCCCATGGAACACAGGTCGGATCATGCTACCCCAGTGTCTGTAGAAAAGGTATGCATTCTTTAGCACGGCCTGGAGGGCCCAACCTGATCAGATCCCAGCTTACCTTCCCAAACTCCTACCGCAATGTCCCCGCCCCCCTGCCCTTTCCCTCCCATTAGACTGTACACTTCCCTATTTCCTATAAGACCTGATTGATCTTCCAGGAGCAGAGGCCTCTAGCTTGAGAGAGTTATCTTCTCTCTCTCTTTTTAAAATTGATTTCAGAGAGAGGAAGGGAGAGGAAGAGGCTGAGGGAGAGAGAAACATCCATCAGCTGCCTCCTGCACGCCCCCTCCTGGGAATCAGGCCCAAAACCCAGGCATTGTGCCTTGAATGGGAATCAACCGTGACCTCCTGGTTCATAGGTTGATTATCAACCACTGAGCACACCGGCCAGGCAACTTCTTTATGAGCAGACACTCTGCTACTTACCCAGGTGTCTAAGCTGAGTATAACCTAATTAAGTGGTTGAAAAGTAAGTGGTTGAATTAAGGTAGGAAGAGGCAAGGGAGAATTAGGCAAGAGAAAGAGGGAAAGAGAAGAAAGGAAGAGAGACTTGGATTCTGCCCTCTAGGTCACAGACTCCCTGGTAAGACCTCCTATGCTGGGATGCACTGGAGCAGTTGACCAAGCACAAAGGGATTCCTGCAAATAAAGGCAGTCCTGGGGGCCATGGTTAGTGAAGGATGGTCAGTTCAAGAAGCATGGACTCCCATCCGGTTCAAGAAGCTTACCCAGCCTGAGGGAACAGGACCACTCCCCTGATAAACACCTATGGAGGGCCTACTCTGGTTGGGGTAGCAGTGTGGCTGAAAATGTTCACTTCACTCAGGGCCAGGCAGGTCAATGAGGGATGCATTCTTATAACAACTGGAGGGGCGGGGGGTTGCAGGGGAGACTGTGTCCAATGGAGAGGCATGCCCCATACCCGCTTAAAAAAGAATGCACACACACACACACACACACACACACACAATCTGTAAACCATCCCCCCCTATGTTTTAAAACCCCTGAGAGTGATTGAGATTGAAAAGTATTGCCTTTTTGGAGTTTACCATCTAGTGGGGGAAAATCAGGTAAGGCAACAACCAATTAAGGCACCAGAGACTGTCTACGTGTATGTATCTATGTACCTATATCTATATTCTGCTGCTGACTCATCTTTCTAGCACCATCTCTATCTCAATCTATCTATCTAGATGAAGATAGATTGAAAGAAAGAGAGAAAGAAAGAAAGAAAGAAAGAAAGAAGGAAGGAAGGAAGGAAGGAAGGAAGGAAGGAAGGAAGGAAGGAAGGAAGAAAGAGGTCTATGTTGAGACCTGAAAGATGACTAAGATGGATATAGTCACTGGGTGGTCATGGTTGTGGGGATTCCAAGTATTGCAAGCAGCCCATGCAAAGGGGATTTTTATCCTCTGCCAGTTTGCTTATCTTGCATTTCTCACCTCATAGGATGCTTTTTTCTTGAAGTCTTTTCTTTTTCATAAGTGTTAGAGTTAGGTGATAACTGGGAGAGAAAGAGAAAAAATAAATGTGAGTCTAGGTGGGAGGTGGAGGTCTGCTCTGTGGTGAGAAAAACTGCGTCTCTCAGGAGACTTTCTAGGAAAGGACACAGCCATGGAAAGGAACAGGTGGGGTGAGGCTTTGGGGGATGGGTTCTGGGTATGGGGATCTTTCTCTTGACCCGATCTCGGAGCAAATGATATTGTTATCGTCACGATTAGCTAGGTAATATGAACAAAGGAAGGAAAGCAAAAGGAAGTCAGACACTGTGAGCATGGTCACCTGGGAAGCGTCACCAGGAAGCTAGAGCTTCACACAGCATTGTCTCTCCAAGGGGATTAACACCCTCCCTCCCCCATCGGGTAAGGATTGTTAGGGGGGAAAAGGGGAGATATAGGCACCTGTGCAGTCGAAGCCGGGGTGGCACAGGGGAGATGCTTGCATCTTTAAGAGACGCTGGGCTCCCTCATGCTTCTTCTCTGGGAGTTAAGCTCAAAAAATGTTGTTGGCTGGTCGGATGCTGAGCATGTCTGAGGACGCTGAGCATGACTGAGGTGGTTCCCAATGTGGTGACTGGAAAAGCGGTTGGGAGATGGTAGGAGGCTGGAAGAAGGGGTGTCCCTGGGTCTGTTTTGTCCAAACACTAGAGAAGCAAGAGACAGATCCAGGGGCACTGGGAGAGGAGGTGGCCACGCAGCTTCTTTTATAGCTCAAGGGACCCCTCAAGGCCAGATATTCTTCATATGTTTCGACCAAAAACAAGATATTGAAACAGATTGAGTGCAGAAACAGATATGAGAATTTGGCTGTCTCTTATTAAGCCAGACATTAAAGGGATGAGCAAAAATGTAAAATAATGACACTCTTTTTTCATATATATTTTTTGTTTTGGAACATACGGTTATTTTTTATTAAAATGTTTGTTAAACATGTAATGGGTTTACTATGGTTATTTTTTTAAATTTCTAGGTTTTATTTTTGAATACAATAGATAAATAAGATAGATACAACATGTATGCATAGTACACAGGCACTCTGGAATCAATATTTTTAAAAGTAGTAGGGATTTGAATCACCACCAGATGGCGCTGATGAGAATAAAGAGCAGCTGTGTGTGTGTGTGCGAGAGAGAGAGAGAGAGAGAGAGAGAGAGAGAGAGAGAGAGAGAGAGAGAGAGAGAGAGAGAGAGAGAGGGAGAGAGAGAATAAAATTTGCAATAGTGAGTTTTATGGTATGAGATTTCCTAATAACAATGATATTTGTAGACTCTATAGGAAAAAAAAAAAGACAGGCCCAGGGCTTAATCAGTTGGGTTTTCACAATCTAAATTAGATGGGCAGATTTATGCCAAATAATATGTTGGACTTTGCCCCCTTCCTCTAACAAAAGCCAAGCACATTCCTTGGAGAAGCTCCCTGCAGCCTCGGCAACTAAGCAGATTACACTGAAAGAGCCCAGTCCTTTCCATTTTGTGTTGCTAATAAGATAACATTAATCTCTCGGGTTTAAGAGTGAAATTTAGGCAGATTTATTCCATTAAGGAGTGCACTGTAGAAAGCTCACAGTCAGCGGCTCGTTCCCATAGGCCCCTGGAAGCTGAGTGGGGGAGGAGGTAGTGGGGTGGAGTCGTTGGGGTGGGGGTGGAGAGCAGGTTACCTTTGAGAGAATTAGCTGGCCATTGGAAGACAAAATAGTATACATGTCTGGGCTTTGTGTGAGGAACTATAAGTGGGCATTGGGAAAAGTTGAAGCCAAACTTATTTTTCCTTCAAGGGCAGTCTGAAACAGCTGACAAAGGAGAGGAGTCTTTTTCCAGAAGTGAAGTTTTTACTGGGCCAGCAATAAAAGGAGCTAGTGTCTAAAAGGTGTGTGTGCGGGGGTGGGGGTGGAGGGGTGGGGGGCTAGGGGCTGGGTCTCTGAATGGATTTAGGAGGTGCTAGAGAAGTGGGTGTAAGGAGGCTGGGGTTTACGTGTTCCCCTCTGATATTTAGTCATTCATTCACCTGGGAACTATCCTGAGCGCTGGGTCGACAGTAGAGACTGAAATACTAGGAGACCTGCTTCCTACCCTCAGTGGGACTTGTCTGAAAAACGCAAAGTCAATACTGAAGAAATCTAGACATCATCATGCCGCCCCTTCACCACAGACTTTTTTAAATGTTTCAAAGTTCACTGAGCTTATTCTCTAGTAAAACTATCCCTGCGATTGGCCAAGTGGAATGACAGGTTTTCCATCTGAAGATGAAGGCGGGAATGATACAGCCAGAGGCTCAGAAAGAGTGGGTGGGGATACTGTTTCCTCCTGACTGCCCTTTTTCCTTCCCTCCTTCCCTACCTTCTTGCCCTTCTTATTTCCACGAATATTTACTATGAAGTATGGTAGTATGGGTTCTGTACTTATTTGTTTGCTAAAACAATAGAAAGTTATTTTGATTTTCTGAACTTATGTATGCTATCCCAATACTCCATTGATGATGGTTTGAATATCCCATTGATTGTGATCTCACTGGTCATCGAAGCACATTCCTGGGACCCAAGACAGTTCAATTATCCTAAATTGCCTCAGTAGCTACAGATAGTGCATTCCTGTTGACTCAGTGGTCCCAGAATCTGGACAGCACAATTATTCTAAATTGTCCAGGTGGTCGATCCCAGATAATGTGTCTCTGTGGATTCAGTGATTCGTAGATACTTTAGATAACTAACTTGCTCAGTTTCACTTCTGTAAAATGCTTTTCGCGAAACAGGTTCCTCATTCCAGACCCAAAGATGTAATCGATACCTTTGTGATATTCTGCCAATATAAGCCAGATGTGGCAAACTGTTCGGAGCTGCGAGATTTGGAGCTTTAGCCCCCTCGTATGCTACCGGCCTTTAATAAATGACTCCATAATTTGACTTTTTTGAGGCGTCCTTTGTAAGATGGGGGTTACACTACAACAACTAATCACCTACTAAGTGACAGGTGCGGAGGCAGCAAAGCTGAACAAGGCATGCGTGGTCTCTAACCTGGTGGAGCATGAGAGCATGCAAACAAGAACACAAACATATTCACACACTGCAGTTAGACGGGGAACAGTGGAAGCACCGTGACCTGGAAACTCGGGTGGGAGTCAGCAAAACTGTGGGTGTGAATGGAACCTGACCTTGGGCCTCTTGTCGGAGGCTGGAGAGTGATGAGCAGGCATTCAGGATCCGGGGACTGAGCCGTGTGGTGAAGAGCCTTGTGTTACTAAGCGGGTGGGGGAACAGCGGGGGCAAACTCCAACAAAATATTAGGGGCTCAAGGAAGGCCTGTGTGTTGGTGTGTTTTTAATGGCACAGGACATGGTTGCCAGGGTTTTAAATTGCAGTGCTCTAGGCATGTCATTAAGTGAGAAGGCTTAGTTGGCACCAAGTGGGATGCTAAGTTGCTGGTGGAGCTTATGAGAGTGATCTTCTGATATTAAAAGTCAGGGGCTGAGTGTGTGTGTGTGTCCCTAGCCTTAATCTTGTGAGTTTTTCTTCTGGGCCTCCAAGCGAAAATGACCGCCCCCACCCCACCCCCCTTAATGTGTGTGTGTGTGTGGGGGGGGGGGGTTGGGGTTGTTGTTTTTTGTTGTTGTTATTTTGCTGCCTATGTGAAAATCCCTGTCTTGGCCTCAGTCTGGCTTGCAGCAATAATGTTCAGAAGGGGTTCCTGGGCCTAAAACAAAGGTGGATCATTGAGCCCAATCGTGAGCCATCCCAGACATTACAAATGCCCCGTGCAAACTCTTCTACTGAGAATCACAGAATTTTGGAGCTGAATGTGAACTTTACAATTACCTTCCCATTTTATATATGAGAAACCTGAGGGCCAGCCCTGGCCGGTGTGGCCGGCACCAAAAGGTTGCTGGTTTGATTCCCTGTCAGGGCACGTGCCCAGGTTGCAGGCTCAATCCCTGGTAGGGGACGTGCAAGAAGCAGCCGATCGATGTTTCTGTCTGCTCTCACATTGATGTTTCTCTCTCTCTCTCCCCCCCCCCCTCCCCTCCTCCTTTCCTCTCTCTCTCTCAAAATCAATTAAAAAACATCTTTTTAAATGTGAGGGCCAGAGTCATGACTGACTTGCTCAGGGTCTCTCAGCTGATGGGTGAGATCAGGAAATCACCAGGTCTGGAACCTGGGCACAGGGTCCTCTCGGATAAAATCCCGAGTCCCCATGTAGCTATGCAGCAGCCTCTTCTGCACCCACCCCGCCTTTGACATGAGTCCCCACCTTCTTTGAAATGCCTGCTGTTTTCCCAGAAGCATGGTAACTCTGCCGCAGAGGTTTCATGGCGAGAGGAGTGCCAGCGCAGGTAACTGAAATGCTTTATGAAATAGTAGAAGACAGTTCTCTTTTCCAGTCACGAGGGAACCGTTTCACCTTGGCAAAGGCAACTCACTTCGTGGACCATCATGGCCTGGAAGAGAGCCTGCCCCTCCCCACAGTGAGCCATCTCCTCGCTCTGCCAGCGCAGGCCCATTACATCACGGAGGCCGAAGGCCGTGGGCCTGTGTGTTTACCTGGCAGTTATCTGCAATGGGAGCCAGCCCTTCCAAACGGTTGTCTTTGGTCCTTCCCAGCAATGTCCTCAGAGGTGGGGAGCTGGGGTGGAAGCCCATGAAGCACCTCGGAGGTTCCCGAGAGTGACCCGAAGTCAGGACCAGCTCTCCAGGCCTCTGGGCCCACCCCTCCTGCACCCGCCCATTTGGACCTCACTGCTACTGCAGCAGATGGAGGATTTTAAAGAGGCCCAGTTTCCCCCTCGCCAGGCAGGGAAGGAGTTTCTCAGGTGCTCCTTAGAAGAGGTGGATAAAGGTAACATAGCTGCAGGTCTTGTGCTATCTATATATATAAAAGGCTAAATGTCCATCCTTCCCTCCAACCAGTAGCTATGATGCACACTGACCACCAGGAGGCAGACACTCAACACAGGAGCTGCCATGATGTGCACTGGCTATTTAAAAATAAACAGCACCACGAACCTGGCACCAACAAACCAACACTTGGCTTCCCCCAAGTGGGACACAGGCCCCGCCACCACCACGGAGCAACACCCCACCAAATCGTAGCCGATGCTGCTGAGACCCCATGGTGAAAAATGTGGCCCACAGCCCAGCCCAGCCTGGAAACAGTCGCTGTGGGCGCTGGGTAATAATGTCACGTAGCAATGCCCTGCTTCCTCTCCCTAGTGACTAGCCTCCTTGGAGTTTCTTCAGCCCAGGAACCCGACTTGCTTTATTGCCAGGTGCAAACATTTTACAGTTCCACCAAATGTCTGTGAAGTGTTTTCCTGTGCCTCATCTCATTTGATCCTCACAAAAGTCCTGGAGTAGGTAGATAGGAGACTTAGTAGAATCCTGTTTTCTTTTCATTAGCAAGACAACCGAGATTTAGAAAGTTTAGAAACTTGACCTGACTGAAAAGAAGTAAGAAATGGTGGAACTTGAAAATGACTTCAGGTTTTCTCACTGCACAGAATATAGTCAAACACTACTACAGTTCAATATTTTACCCTTTTTTCTCCCTGCCTGATCTACAATAATAATCTGCTTCGTGTTGATATTTACTGCTGTGTTGCTGACAATTACCTGAAAAAGAAGTTGGAAAAAAAAAAAAAGAAGTTGGGGTGCTTCACTGGGCTGGAAAAAGTTTAGCTAAACCAGAAAGCAGGTCTAATTAAGCAAGTTTATCTATATCTATAAAAGGCTAAGTTGACTTGTGCATGCACAATACATATAAAGCTCTCACTGGTGCCAATTGCATGCGTGTGTTTCGATCTGTCATTGTTTATCGTGAATTTGGTTGACACTTCTATTATAGAGAAAGGGTGAATAGCGATATTAAAATATTTCTTCTAAGTAATTTCCTTTCAATGTGCATGAATCCGTGTACTGGGACACTAATGTCCCGGAGCGACACCCCACCAAATTGCAGCCAACACTACCAAGACCCCATGGCGCAAAATGCTGCCCACAGCCCAACCCAGCCCGGAAACCGTGGCTGTGGGCCACATTTTGCGCCATGAGGGCAGGGACTCTTGTTGGTGTTGCTCACTGCTGTATCCCACGTCTAGAACAGTGTCTGGCTCTTGGAATGAGTTTAAGGACTCTGAATGGATAGATAAATTTGAACAATTATATTGCCTTTCTGAGCCTACATCCTCCCTTTTTTAAAAGAAAGGTGTGAGAATTAAATCAGATAACTGCTGTAGATAAAACATAGATCAAGATCCAACATAGATCAAGTGCTTATTCAGTGCCAGTTTTCAAATGTGCTAAGTGCTTTATGTGGATTATTTTACTTAATCCTCTCCCAAGCCCTAGGAGGTATCCTTTTTATCTTCATTTTACAGAAGAGGAACCTGAGGCTTAGAGAAGTTGACTCACCTACCCAGGGTCACACAGAATTCCAGTCCACACTTGTTTGAGCCCAGAGCTGGCATAGACAGACCAGTCAGCCAGGACGGGGGGACAGGGGAGCTGAGACAGATAGCTCTACACGCTGGCATTTACAGCAGAGGCAGAGGTCACCTCCATAGCGATGACATCTAGGCCCCAGTTGTATATCAGCTCGAGGCCCAGAAAAGCAGCAAAGCCAGGTGGGCGATGCCAAGACCAGCTGCAGTGACTGCTGACCCCCTGCCCAGGCACTGACCAATCAGGAGAGGCCACAACCATGAAAGAGCACACCTAGAAAACGGATGAATAGTCTGCTGAAACCCTCCTGAGGCCTCCCCTAAGATTCCTGCCTGCAAGAGAGACAAAAGCCTCAAGCCAAAGGAGCCAGCTCATGCTCTCCCTCTGGGGAGCAGCCTGCACATTCCCTTCATCTTCCCCAACATTTCCCCCGTGGGCATGCATCTCCTAAACTCTAAGGGTTTCCAGGAGACTTGCAACCAGGGGAGCAATGGGGAGCGGCAGCTCTAACCGGGGCTAATCCCTTGGCCCCCTTTTCTCTGACTTTCCAGTGAGCTAAGGCAGCCCAGCTAGGCTCCCTGCTGTTGCTTCTTCTATGCTAGGCCCTTCCTTGTCTCACTGTCCCCAGCTTTAATAAACGTTCCCTCATCGTCACCTGGACTCGTGTTGTGAAATCTTTCCTACACGAAATCAAGAACCCACACACTCCCAGCTGGCCCTAGGCAGACCTGCCCAGGGCCAGCTTTCAAATGTCCTAAGCGCTTTACGTGGATTATTTTACTTAATCCTCTCCCAGATCCTAGGAGGTATTCTTTTCATCTTCATTTTTCACAAGAAGAACCTGAGGCTTAGAGAATTGAGTCACCTATCCCGGGTCACACAGAATTCAGGTCCTTATTTGTTCGAGCCCAGAGCCCGCACTCTGAACCCCGACAACACACACAGGACACAGGGCCCGCAGCCACGGCTCTACTAAATCACACAGCGCGAGACCCTGGCGGTCTGTCTGCCCCTTCTCCCCGTGCACCTGCCCCTCCCTCTGAAACCTGCCATTCTGGAAGTGTCCCCTGTCCTCAGGAGTCAGCGTGGTGCATGTAGCAATGAGAGGGTAGTGTTGGAGAGTGGGAATTTTTGAGCACTACTGAGGCTGTGGACTATGCCCCAGATAGAGTTGTCAGTGCTGACACCAGGCCAGGCCTTGGGATAGGGTCTCATGGCCCCTTCCCAGCACGTAGGCCTTCTTTCATAGAACACTGTCAGCTTTCTGAGGAACAGGATGACCCTGTGAATAACATGATCGTCAATGGCATAATCCTGACGTTGCTTAGGAAAAACTGTTTTGTCTTGGGTTGCTTGCTCTGAAAAAACAGGATGTGGTTAATGTGCTTAAAAGTGGTCCTACACAAAGGGTCGCTGCTGCTCTCTGGTCTCCCTGCGTGGAGAATGGCAGAGCAGTTGCCCGGTTGGCTGGCCGACTAATAAAGGCTCCCTAAATTTTAATTTGGTCTGGGCTCCAGTGGTCATTCACTCGCCTTTGCTCCACAACAGTAGGTTTGATCACTGAACACTTAAGCCTCTGGCACCTCCGTTGCCAGTAACTTACTGTGTGATCTCGGGCAATCACTTCCCCTCCCTGGGCCCAGGTTCTACAGGTACCATGAGCACGAAGTCTCTCCCAGCTCTACCAGCCCTCAGACAGTGGGAGGATACCGCAGGGCAGGAATGGTCTTGGACAGCCTTGCCCCAGGCTGTGGCCTTGACCCCACTCTGCTCGGTAACGAAGTCTAGCCTGCTTGGAAGACCACAGCAACAGGACAGGCGCTGACACATCTTTTTATTTTTTACTATATTTTTATTAATTTCAGAGAGGAAGGGAGAGGGAGAGAGAGAGATGGAAACATCAATGATAAGAGAGAATCATTGAACGGCTGCCTCCTGCATGCCCCGTACTGGGGATCAAGCCCGAAACCTGGGCATGTGCCCTGGACCGGAATGGAACCCGAGACCCTTCAGTCCGCAGGCTGACTCCCTATCCACTGAGCCAAGCCAGCTAGGGCTGACACATCTTTTCAATCTTGCTTCCTTCCCCATTTCCTGCTCGCAGGGTGGATGAAAAAGTCTGACTAGGATTCTTATGAAGACAGACCCGTGGCTCCGAAGAACCCGAGGGAATTGGTGACATGCCAGAGGAGGAAGGAAACCCTTTGTCTCACTGCTGCTGTTGGGTCTGGAGTGTTTCCAAAGAACACTGGCCTGTTGACAGGGCGTCCCCGGGGCCTTGGGGTGGCCTCCCTCCCTTTCCTCACCCCGGCCTGGGCCTGTCCTGGCAGCCTGTGGGGCCAGGGGACGGCATTGCCAGGCATGTTCTGACCCTGCTGGCAAAGCTAGTGCCTGGTTTCCCTCCTGGCCTCCCCGGCCCTCTCTTCCCCAGAACCTGGGGCACCCTTGGGAAACCTCGGTCTAGAAGAAGCCTGCCCTGATGAACTGATTGCTTTCAGGTCTCAGAGCCAAAGTTGGCAACTGCCTGGTCGGCACCGAGTCAGCGATCCGGACACGGGGTCAGCAACTCCAGGGTGATGCCGGCTCTCTGGTTCCACCACCCACTGTGCTTCTTTAATTCTGAAGTTGTTTTATATAGAGCAGTGATGGGCAACCTTTTGAGCTTGGTGTGTCAAACTTCGCCAAAAAACTGAGCATAACTCGGGTAGTGTGTCACTTTGAGGAAAAAACATTATTTCGCAAATGTTTCATCCTCAGGAGCAGCAAATGTTTCATCCTCGGCATGCGGCCGCCTCAGTGGCCGCGTGTCATCAGAAATGGCTACGCGTGTCATAGGTTCGCCATCACTGATATAGAGAGAGGAAGAGAGAAAGGGTGATTTGTTGTCCCGCTCATTCGTGCACTCATTGGTTGTTTACTGTATCTACCCTGACCAGGAATCGAACCCCCAACCTTGGCTTATCAGGATGATGCTCTAACCAACTGAGCTACCTGGACAGGGCCCATTGTGCTTCCCTGACCTGTATCTGTCTCCCATTTCTCGCCTCTAGGTGCCCTCTGCTCACTTACTCTCTTTCCACCTGCTTAGATTCCTCTTCTCCTCACTCGCACCCACACCATGCCATTCGTCAGAGCCGGCTCCTGGAGAACACGGAGAGCGAGTCCCAGTTCCTCTGTGGCCTTGGGCTCCAGTCCCCTTTCCGTGTTCTTCCCCCTCCCTCGTTCAGGTAGCTGCCTCCTCATGCGCTTCTCCGTGCATCCCATCACCACCTGTTCCAGGAAAGGCCTGGGTCCCAGTCCTGTGTACTCTGGCGGCCTCCTGGCAGGATGTTTTGGGATATGCCCGCGCTCTGGAGTTTCATGGCTTGCGTTGGAATCTGGGCTCTGGTCCTTAACATGCGGCTTTGGGTATGTTTCCAGATGTTTATGCTCCAGTTTCCTGGGCCTGTCGATCAGGGCTAACAGAAGCATAGACCTCGTGGAATTGTGAGGAGTAAGTGAGTGACGCATACAAACACCTGCCTGGCACTTGAGGCGTTTTATGAAACTTAGGTGCTGTTATCCATGAAAATATGAATTGGTGAAGTGTGGCTAAGAGCTCTCTGCATGTAGGAGAGGCCCCTTTCAGCCATGGCAAGCTGACTAAAGGGCCATCCCGGGGTGACCAGGCTACGGGGGTGGCCAGGCCAACATTGGTGATGCCCAGGAGAGGCTGGAACAAATTCCCAAGTGAACACAGGCAACCCGAGACCTGGGAGCGCTGTGGAGAGAGGCGCCGAGGTAGGGAAGGGAAGGTGGGTTCCACACAGACAGGTGCGGTCATTCCGGCCCTCGGTGGACTCCGGGGTGAGCACCAGGCCAGCGAGGGCAGAGCAGAGAGCACGTGCTGTTGCAGGGGGCGTTCAAATGGCCAAGACGGACACATATGTTTCCTCAGGAACCTGCTGGGACGGGTGGCCACTCGCTGCATGTGGAGGGCTGACATGCCAATAAAGACCATTTTAATCGTCACAACCCGTCCCCTACATTCTCCCCCCGCCCCTGCCCTCCCTTGTTCAGGCCCTCCCCGCCCTTCTTGGGCTCTCCTCTCCCCTGCCAGGAGAGACCCCTTGCAAAAGGCTTCGGGTGTCTTCTAAGTTTTCTCTACTTGGGAGGGAGGGGAGGCCCTGACTTCAAGGAGTCCAGGGCCCAGGAGAAGGGGCCTTGGGTGGCCAGGGCAGTGCCAATTAGCAGCTGGATGGAAAGCACTTTAATATATGGGGGGGGGGGGGCGGGTGTCACTTTTCCTTTAAGGGCGGGGGTAGGAGGGAGGTGACTATGGGGAGTGGAGTAATCGGGCAGAAATGCAGGGCTGAGCGGGGCCACTGCTTGGGGCAGGCAGAGGAAAGTGGCAGCAGAAGGGACAGCAGGCCCCAAGCTTCCACCTCCCCTTCCCTCCTGTCACTTGCAGGAAGCCCGACCGCCTCACAGACGGTGAATCGGGCGCTGGGCAAGGAGCGGCCCAGTACCAACAGATCCAGCTCTCCACTGGCTCATCAGGAAGAGAAATGACTGAGCCAACGCTGCCAAGAACCAACTCTCTAGGATTGTTTTTTTCTGGCACTTTCCGCAGCACTGCCAAGCTTGTGGAGAGATTAGGGCAATCTGATGCTGAGGGCAGCAGGAAAACCCAGTGTCCACAAAGTGGACAGTCAGTGTGTGCCTAGCGCGGTGGCAGTGCCCGATGTCCTGATGTGGATGGACTCTTGTGGTCCCCGGGGGCCAGGAAGGGACTCTCGGGGTCGGTACCTCCAGACTCCACATAGCAGTCTCACGGTGGGCAGGGCTGCGCCCAGTGACTCAGCAGAGAGTTCCCGCAATGCGCACTCTCTCGCAGGGATCCTGCCTGAGGAATACGAGGCCAGAGTGCAGTGGTTGGTCTGTTTGCTTTCCCAACACTCTTCAGCCACACTCCCCCCGCCTCCCTACTTCATTGATACAGTTGTGGTGTTTTTCCATCTTAAGAAAAATGCTGTGCAAAGGCTTCTTCCAGCCAAGTCCCATAGCCCCAGGGGTGATTTTCAAAATAGTGCCAAACATTAATCCTTTCATAGCAGGATGTCAAGGAGTCCAGGGTCCAGGAGAAGGGGCCTTGGGTGGCCCAGGGCAGTGCCATTTGCCAGCTGGATGGAAAGCACTTTAATGTGTGTGTGTGTGTGTTTTTTTTTTTTTTTGGGGGTGTGTGTGTGTCACTTTTCCTTTATTGTAAAAAACACAAAACATTAAATTCACCATCTTAACCATTTCTAGGAGCTTAGTTCAGTAGTGCGAAGTATATTTGCATTGTTGTGCAACTGATCTCTTAAGACTTTTCCATCTTGCAAAACTGAAACTCTATACCCACTGAGCAATAATTCCCCCTTCTTTCTCCCTTCAGCCTTTGGCAGCAACCTTTCTACTTTCTGTTGCTATAATGTTGACTACTTTAGATACTTTATATGAATGGAAGCATATAGTATTTGTCCTTTTGTGACTGGCTTATATAGCTTAGCATAATGTCCTCAAGGTTCAACACACTTTAGTATTTTAACAATTCATATTTACACCCATGTATCGGCTGAATGTCAGCCCTGCTTTGCCCCTGCCTCAAACTTAAGCCCCATTGCACAGTTCTGGCAATTACTCTTGCCTGAATATTAAAGAAATCCCCTTCCTCATCCCCGAACCCCCTTCTATGGTGCTTTCCCTGGTGTTTTTAGGAGACTCTCGGAGTATGGGAAATCTCTCTACTTCAGCCAGTGCTTTGGTCAAGACCTCATTTACCAATACTTTCTAATGCATTCCCAACTAGTTCCTTAAATATATCACATACCATCTAAATGGAACTTCTTGTTACTTTTTTTTCCCCTTCAAACACACCCTAAACACTCCCATCTTCATGCCTTTGCTCACGCAGTTTCCTCTGTAAAGAGTGTCTTCTTTTTTTTGTTGACAAAAATTCCCAGAGATGCAGAAAAAGGAGAAACGTTATCCCCGCCAGCAGTTTGCAAACCAGGGAAATGCAGCCTTGGTGGAAACAACAAGTGCCTTCCACGGAGACCACGGGGAGGCCACCTTTTATAGAGAAATTTCCCACCCAGGTTCCTGATTGGTTCAGTTGTATGCAAATGTGGTTTCCAAATTTGTGCAGTCCTGATTGGTTCGAATTATGCAGTTCTGACTAGTCAGTATTGTGCGTTCTAATTGGTCTTTATAGTGCAGTTCTGACTGGTCAGTTTAGATGCAAATGAGGATATAATTGTGAATTCTGATTGGACAGGGCAGGTGTCAGTCCACTGGTGAAATGACAAAACCAGGAACGCCCTTATAATTGACTCAGATGGCAGGAGCATGCTACAGGAGGTTGAGAGTTCAGTCTCTGGCTTTTCCTGAAATGCAGACTCTGTGAGAGCCGCTTTCAGCCGTGGCCACTAGACTCTGGTTATGAATTTGGGCCCAGGTAGCCACAAGATCCCATTTTGACAGATTTCTTCTTGGGGTTCACATTCTTTTCTCTCTTAGTCCAACTCACACTCATCTGCTAAGGCCTACTCAAATGGTACCTTCTCCATGAAAGTCTCCAACTATTCCCCTGCTCAGAAATGATCTCTCTTTCCTCTGGTACCCTAAAACACTTTTTCCCCTAAAACTTCAGTATGGTGCTTATAATTTTGTCATCATCATTTGGTAGAATTTGTTGAGAATCTACTCTGGGTGGTGAAAATATACTGCACTTTACAGTCTCATTTGCTTTTCTATCTTATAAAATAGTATTTATGCATATTTTCTTTTTTTTGAGGTTATGATAATAATGCAAATGGGATTTGGCATCAAACAGACTTGGTCTTGGACCCTGGTTCCATTATTGGCTGATGTACTTTGGGCAAATTACTTACCCTCCTAACCCTCTGCTTCCTTGCTTGGAAAACATGGGTAATAATCCTCATATTGGGTAGTTGTATTGCATGAAATAGTAGTAATAGCGAGCATTTACTGAGTGCTCATTATGTGCTAAGAAATGCTCCAAGTGCCTTTTCCATATTAACTTCTTTAATAACGTAAACCCTTAGAACAACCCTAGGAGGTAAGTTTATTCCCACCAGCAGTTTGCAAGAAGGCAAATCTAAAAATGTAAGAATTTTTACTCTTAATGATTAGCAAGAGCTGCCTCCCTAGAGTTGCTAATCTCCACCACAGGGTGAACAATATCTGCATACTACTTAGTCCAGCACTGGCAAATGGAAGCTATTATCTTAAAAAATATATATATATACACACACACTGAGTGGCCAGATTATTATGATCTCTGAATGCATAATAATCTTGCCACTCAGTGTATATCCTATATAATAAAAGGCTAATATGCAAATTGTCCCCACGACCAGGAGTTCGACCAGCAGGCAGGCCGGCCAACCGCCCATGTCCCCTCCCCCTGGCCAGGCTGGCCGGACCCCACCCATACACGAATTCATGCACCGGGCCTCTAATATACACACACACACACACACACACACACACACACACACACACGCACACACACTGAGTGGCCAGATTATTATGTGTTCAGAGATCATAATAATCTGGCCACTCAGTGTATATATTTTTTTATTGATTTCAGAGAAGAAGGGAAAGGGGGAGAGATATAGAAACATATACTGGGGATAGAGCCTACAACCTGGGCATGTGCACTGACAGGGAATCGAACTGTGGCCTCCTGATTCATAGGTCTATGCTCAGCCACTGAGCCACAACAGCTGGATGAAGCTATTATTCTTATCCCTATGCTTACTGTTGAGGGCTGGGGTCTGCCCTGTGCATCTTTGCTTCCCCACAACACCTCACGGTTATAATAACTTGCATTCATAAAGCATTTTCCATGAATTTGCATTTGCCAGGAATTGTGGTAAACCTCTAGCCCCAGCACAATGAATGAATGAGTGATTGAATACGTAAATGGATGAAAAGAGGGGACAGACGTTCTTGAACAATGGGCCAAAGTGGCCTGAACAGAAGGGCCATCCCTGCTAGGTTGTTAGTTTGGCAAGAAGAGGTTGCCGCCGAGGAGAGCCTCCCGGGGATCTGACTTATGCCCAGTGTTCATCAGGGTTTTCATTAATGACTCTAAAGATGGAGTGCAGAGTATGCTAATCAAATCGGTGAAGCCTGCAAGGCGGGGTGGAAGCTGAGCGCTTAGGAGGCAAGCTCGTGCTCGCAGACAGTCCTTGACAAATTAGAGAAATAAACAGAGTCAATAAACGGAGCTCCAGGAGCTGCAGACTTCAAGTGGCTCCGAGGGAGCAGCTACCTCTAATGGATCTGCCCGGAGAAGGCTTGACCCACTTTTCTTCGGGCTTCACCTGGCTGGACTGCACATTTGGGGCAAATCTAAATGCCGTTCCCTTGAGGGACGTGGGCCCGGAGGCCTCCTGGACAAAGTCCCCTCTCCAAATGATAACCTGTCCCCATTCCTCCCTGGCCTCTCCCCTCCTCGCCCGAGCCATGTGCTTAGCCAGGTCTCAGGGAGGGAAAGAGACGGCTCCACCTGCTCCTGCAGAGACCCAGGACTTGGTAAAAACAAGAACTTGCCCCCTGGTGCCCCATCCCACCCACCGAAATGGTGCTGCCCTTCCTAGACATTCTCATCGTTAAGTAACGTATTTTCTCATTTGAGGCTGCCCTGGAGCTTCCTGGGGAACGTGGATTGGGTGTGAAAGAAGGGACACGGAGATGGAGTGACCTGGTAGGGCATGCCTTCCCCCTGCCTGCCGGCCTCGGGGAGGAAGGCACCGTCTGAGCGCTGGGGCAGTTGCAATAATGTGTGGGCTTTGCAGCTCCAGCTCCACCCTTCTGGAGCTACGTGGCATCAGCGAAGTTACTTAACTTCTCTGAGTCAAGCGCCTTTGGTCACCGATCATTGAAAGCCACTTGATTTATCTTAATCAAAATCGAGTACTTAAGCGGAGGACTAAGAGGTTCTCAGAGGACCCAGGAGCTGGTGGGAGAGCCTCTTTCCTCCTCTTCTTCCCGGAAGGGGCGACGCTCTCTGCTGCTGCTTCGCTCAGCTCAGCTGTCCTTTCTCCTTTCGCAGCTGGCCTGCCCGGCACACACGGCCGCACTCTGTGCTACCGCCCCACCTTGAGGAAGGGCTATCAGCGAGGACAAGTGTCTCTGTACCCAAATCTACTTTTCTGAGAAACGGAACCCAACCTCACGCACAGGGTCAGGTGTCCACCCTGGCCCGAGGAGTGGTGGTGTATGCTTGGTACCAACATGCCAGCCACAGCCCACATAGGTGGGTGGGTGGAAGGGTCTCGGAGAAGAGAAAAAAGTAGGGGATCACCCAATTAGGTGTTCAACGCAGTCTCTGAGCTTCAGTGTGCCCATGTGACAATGGGAACAATATTCCCTACCTCATGTTACCCACCGCCGGTGACTGACTGGCCCTTGGTTCTTCCCAGGGGACCTCTTTCCCTCCCTCTACCTCATGCTCATTCCTATGCATGTGACTCTCAGCCTTTCCCCTGCAGCCCTGCCCTCTCCCCAGCACACATCCCCACTAGGACAGCCGGCCACCAGCTCCCTCTTTCAACCATTCCAGGCAGAACTCGGGCCTCTCCATTAACACAGTTTTTCTCCCCACCCCGACGCCCACCTCCATTTGACCAGCGCCTCCACCATGCTTCTCATCTCCTAAGCCTGGAAGGGAGGTTTCTACTTAAGCGCCGCTGGACTCTATTTTTGTTCTTGCGTTATGTTGGATTAAGGACACAAAAAGTTATCAAATGTATAGACGGCTTGAAGTTGGGGGAATTAGCGGATGTGGATGATGGAATCAAGATGAAAATGCTCACAACAAGCTGTATGGAAAGACTGAAATCAGCATGACTACATTTAATAGGGATACAATTGTGCATTAAGATAAAAGGACAATGTCACAATACTAGATTATCCCACTTAGGTGAATTTCAAAAACAATTTTGTTTTTGCAATACTGTTCCATGGAGCTAGAAGCCAGAATAATGATTACCTCTAGGATTTCACAGAGGAGATTGGCTAGGAAAGGGCATGAGAGAATTTTATAGGGTGAGGGCGATTTTCTATGTTATGATTGTTATGTTGGTTGCAGGAATGCATTCATTTTTAGGACTTATCAATGGACACTTGAGATCTGTGCATTTTGTAGTATGTCATTCTTAGTCATATGGGTCATAAGATAACTGCATGTTTAACCATTTGAGGAACTGCCAGACTGTTCTCCACAGCAGCTTCACCATATTGCATTACCACCAGGAGTGTATGAGGGTTCCAATTTCTCTGTATCATCACCAACACTTGTTATTTGTGTTTTGTTTTTAAAACATATTTTTATTGATTTCAGAGAGGAAGGAAGAGGGAGAGAGAGACAGAAGCATCAATGATGAGAGAGAATCACTGATCGGCTGACTCCTGTAAACCGTCTCCCTCCCCGCTCCCCCCTCCACCACCACCACTGGGGATTGAGCCTGCAACCCGGGCATATACCCTGACCAGGAATGGAACTGTGACCTCCTGGTTCATATGTCCTTGTTCAACCGCTGAGCCATGAAAGCTGTCAGGCGTTTTTTTGTGTTTTTTTTTATGATAGCCATTCTTGTGGGTGTGAAGTAGAATCTCATTGTGGTTTTGATTTGCATTTCTTTAGTGGCTAATGATGTTGGGCATCTGTTAATGTGTTCAGTGACCATTTGCATATCTTCTTTGGAAAAAATATCTATTCAGAGTCTGTCCATTTTTAAAGTGGGTTATTTGTCTTTTTAAATTTTATTTTTATATTTTTATTGTTGATAGTGTTACATATGTCTCCCATTCCCCCCCCCTCCTAGCCCCTTATCTCCCCCCGCCCAAGGTCTTCACTATAGTATTGCCTGTGTCCATGGGCCATGCATATAAGTATACTAGAGGCCCAGTGCATGAAATTTGTGCATGGGAGTGGGGGGGGGGTCCCTCAGCCCGGCCTGCACCCTCTTCAATCTGGGACCCCTCGGGGGATGTCCGACTGCCTCTCACAATCTGGGATCACTGGCTCCTAACCGCTTGCCTGCCTGCCTGCCTGATTGCCCCTAACTGTTCTCTTACCAGCCTGATCGCCCTTAACTGCTCCCCTATCAGCCTGATCGCCCCTAACTGCCTCTGCCTTGCCCCGCATCTGGGACCCAGGATTCCCTCCCCTGGCCAGTCACAGGCACCTGGGACTCGGGCTGGCTTTGCCCAGGCCAGCTGCAGCCACAGGGATCATGGGCGTGTGGCTTTGCCCAGGCTAAAGCCGCAGGCACCAGGACTGCAGGGTGGGTGGCTTGTCCCTCTCCTAGACCGCAGCCTGGCTGGTTCCTATTCCTCTATCTCTAGCTCTCTTCCTATTCCTCTCTCTTTGTGCCTGGCTGGTCCTCATTCCTCTCTCCCCAGTGTTGAGCCATTACTGCATGAGGGCGTGACGACCATTTGCATATTAGCTATTTATTATATATGAGTTTTTTGTTTTATCTCTTCTCATTCCCCAATCCTACATCGAGGTATGTCAGTCTGTTCAATGCCTCCATACTTAGGGTCTTATTTTGTGGTCAATTTATATGTCTTTTATTAGTTAGTTATGATAGTTCTTCATATATTCTAGATATAAATATCTCATCAAATATGTGATTGCAAAAATTTCTCCCATTCTGTGGGCTGTCATTTTGCTTTTTTGTTTGTTGGTGTCCTTTGAAATACAAAATTTTTTTTCATTTTAATAGAGAAAAAGTCCAGATTACCTATTTTTTTCTTTTGTTGCTTATGCTTTTGGTATCATATCCAGGTAACCATCACTTACCAAGATCACAAAACTTTACACCTACACTCTAAGAGTCTTATAGTTCTAGCTCTTACATTTAGGTCTTTAATCCATTTTGAGTAAACTTTTGTATATGGTGTGAAGTAGTGGTTCAACTTCATTTTTTCTCATCTGGCTATCCAGTTGTCCCAGCACAGTTTGTTAAAAAGACAACCCCCCACCCCATCCGACCATCCGACCATCTGACCGTCCAACTGCCTGGTAGGTATGATGTGCACTGACCATCAGGGGGCAGACGCTCAACACAGGAGCTGCTGAGCTGCGGTGACTTGGCAGCAGCGGTTCTTGGGTGACACACCTTGGAACCAGAGAGGAGGGAGACTGATTCCAGGGTGCGTCACCCAAGAAACGCCCTCTTGCAACCTGGGACCCCTTGGAGGATGTTGGAGAGCCAGTTTTGGCTGATCCCCGCAGATCAGGCCGAGGAACCCCACCTGCTGGAGGGACACTGCTCACTCTGCAGATGCCCTTTCAGCCATGGCGTTGCCCCAGGTGCAGCTGGCTGGGTTGGGACCACAGGAGGTTGGCTCCAGGGTGTGTCCGGCCCTTCTCGCCCAGTCCCGCCCCACCAGCCACCTTCTAATTAATTTCCTTTCAATGTGCATGAATCTGTGTACCGGGGCACTAGTTTTAGAATAAAAAAGCTAAAATTAGAGAAAACAAAAGAACATAAAACAATAGGAGATATTCAGGCTGCTTATGGCATTGTGACTATATTCGTGAAACCTGATCTAGAATTTTTGCTTATTCAGGAAATCACGGGTCTTGAAGAGCTTCTGATCGCACTCAGAGATAATGCATGTAGCCACTTGTCCCTGTTCTATTCTGAGGGGATTTAATCAGATATAACCTTCAGAGTCTTCTGTGACTTCTCAGCCTTTGGGTCTACAGGGTAGTACAAATGACATTGGCTGAGCTCAGGCATGAACAACCAGGAAAAAGATAAGAAAAGACAGCCCTTGACCTCAAGCTGTCAAATCTTTTCACATTACAACCTGGAAAAGGAGAGGCAGACCCTTGCCATTGGCCCCGGACTGAAGTTGACTCGTCTCTCACCACTTCTGTTCCACCAGTCAGCACTCTCTGGGGGAAATCTTACCTGGTCCTCCAGAACGGCCATCGATGCTACTTCTATGACGCCCTTGGTGTTTTTATTAGACAGATTTGAAGTTGCCTGTTTACTTTTCTTTCTTCCCTGTAGACCAAGCATGTCAAACTCACGGCCCGCTGGCAGCATGCGACCCACAATGAATATTTTTGCGGCCCCAGCCATTACAATGGTATGAAAGAAATATTTTAATAAACATTTCATAACTTAATTTTTACAATATCCTGTTCTACATAATTAATAACGAACTACAATGTTCGCGAATGACTGATTACTATAATTGTGTTGCATTCATTTCTCTTACATGCCTTATGCGCACCATTTCTCTCCACTAAAGCAGCGAATATTTTAGCAGCCGATTGCCATGTCATTAGTGTTGGACTGACTTGTTTGGTGTGCGCAACAGGAAATATTTCGCTTTTGGAGAACAAGAAAAATAGGTTTATTTGCGTTACGCTTATTAATTTGTGCAGTTATTCAGTGTCTGGTAAGTTAATGTTCAAGAAAAAATATTAATTTTTATTAAATGTTCTATTATTTTATGTTAACGATTACTCATTTATTTCAGCCCTTTGTATTCAGCATATCGCTATTGAAATAAACCTACGTTTCTATGAAAATTGAAGCTTTGTTTTTGTGCGGCCCTCATAAACTTAAACCTTATTTATTTGGCCCATGTTAGCCTTTGAGTTTGATATGCTGTAGACTGCAAGCTTGAAAAGCAGAGAAAATACCTTGTTAACCATTGAACCGCCTATATGGAAGTGACTGGGATGATAAATATCGAATGAAGGAATGAATGAGTGAGTACTATGTTCCTTCTTCCTATTATATATACGGAGCCACTTTAAAATGGAGTTGGAGCTGCCATCCCAGAGGATTCTTCTTGCATGTCGTATGCCTCAAATCTTTGGAATGTTAAAGCAGCAAAGGAACCTTTGGACTGGGCCTAAGACAACATTGTGTCCCAAAGAACTGTTTGCAAGGATAACAAGAAACAGATATGACTACTGAGCTGATGACTACTGCCCTGAAAATTAAAACATTGTTTTGAATTAGCGTCACTCTGTAAGCTTATCTGCACCAATAGAAATGCCTTTCTTCAAGTGATAGAATTGTTCCCTTTTTCATAAATACCTCCTGCTTTTGTCTCCTAATCGGAGGAGTTTGGATTTGGGTTTCTGCCCAAATCTGAGTTAGGGTTTCTTCCCGAATCAGTGCTTTTTGTGTAGCTATTCTCTTTTTTAATCTCAAATAAATGCTTTTTTGCCTCTTACTTTGGCCTTTTATTTTTAGGTTACCATTTCTTTAAAAGAGAATGATTTTACAGCATTACATTAAAAAAGAGAGAGAGAGAGAGAGATGCTTTGTAAGTGTATGTTAGTTCAGTGGAAAGAGTATTAAGTTCGTTGTCAGAAAACTGAGATGCGTTCCAGTTCTGGTTTTGTTACTTACTAGCTGTGTGACCTTGCATAAGTCACTTGCCTTCTCCGGACTTGGTCCCTCATCTATAAGATGAGAGAGCTTCAGGACTCCTTCCAGCCCCCATATTCTGTGAACTGTTGAAAACAGGGCAAATCCAGCTTTCAAATGCAGGCTCGCTTCCAGAAAAGCAATTCCACGGAACAGCTGCAATCTCCAACCTTTCGTAGGAGCCTCTGCCTCCTCCCCCTGCTCCATGTTGTAGCAAATATTAATAGCCAAGGGCCTCAGTGAGTGCGGTTTTTAATAGAATCCAATTTCAGTCCATTTAGAGTGGGACTTTTCGTGCTGACTCGGTAATTTGAACTCTCTCAGGCCTGAGGGACTGAAGGCATTTTCCCGTCTCGGCTGCCGGCCCCGGGCTGGCGAGGGGAGAGTGTGTGGGCAATGGGAGTGGGAAACGGGGGCATCTTAATCAAAGTGGCTGTGGACGAGCTATTTGGACCTCACATTCAGTCTTGTCTTTCCAACCCTGAGGCATGCAATGAGGATCCCAAGGTGCAGGAAGGGGAGCAGGCCATGACTCCTCTCTTTTCTGACAATCGCCTTCACCTTGGAGGTGAAAAGCCACTGGCCTTTGGGTGGAACCACAGGAAGAAAACTGTGCCGATCTTTGGATGCGACTAAAAGACAACTGGGTCTGAAAGCATCAGAATTATTCCAGTTGGCTGCTCTACACTCTCTGATGCGCTGGGAGAGAGCATGCGGTGAGTGGAATAAGGGGCCTGTGTGACCAGATAATCCAGGGCCTGTTGGAAGCTCCTTCCTTCTAGAGTTCGGTGTGGGAATGTCGGAGGCAAACATGCAGGTATTAGCAGCCAAACTATAGATGAAGAAACTGAGGCTGAGCGGGGCGGGGGGGGCGGGGCGGGGGACGCGGGAAGGAAATGAATATGTTCTATTTCATGCTTACGCTGCGCTAGGCACTGAGCTAGGAGACAGGTAGTTCTTAATCCTCCCAACACCCTTGTAAGGGGCATGTAATATTGTCCTCATGTTTAAGTGAGGCTAATGAGGGCCTGAAAAGTCATGCAACTGCCCTGAGGTCACACAGCCAGCGGATGTCAAAGCTGGTGTTCGAATAAAGCTCCATCTACCCACTGCAAAGGTCTCATGATTTGAAACAGTGGAGCCAGGGGCTCTGATTTATCTGCTGGACTGCTTCAGCAGCAGCTTTTTCCCCTGACTGGTCATCAGAAACACTGCAGGACTCACACACTCACATACACACTGTGGTGTGCTGAGCATCATCCCCGGGAGTCTGATTCAATGGATCTAAGGCAGAGCCTGAGATGATGCATTTTTAAAAAGCTACTTCAAGTGATTCTGATGTTTTGGAAAGCACAGCAGGGGAGCGCAGGGCTTCTCTTATAACCCACGTCTCCTAGGAGTTCTTCACTTCTCAGAAGCACAGATCCAGTCCAGCCCTGCATTTACCTCAAGTAACATCAGCCCCCGAGTCCATTATTCATCCAAGCCAAGCTCAATGCTCAACATTTAGTGAGCACTTGCTATGTGAAGGCGTGGTGCTAGACGTTCTGGCTGCAAAAATGAACAAACCACAGCGCCTGCCTTGAATATCCGGGTAGCGGCGGGGTGGGGGGGGGTGGTGGGGAACACATAAGTAGGAAATTCCAATTCACTGTCGGAAATGCTGGCCAGGGGTAGGCTCGTGCTGCTTTAGGAGTGCAGGCTGGACTCAGGGGTCAGGGACCACTTGCAAGCAGTGATGCTTAGGGTCCGAACGGAGTTAGCAAGGCAAAGAGGGAGCTGGAGGAGGAAGGCGTGGGCGGCTAGGCAGAGGGAGCAGCATGGAGAGGCCCAGAGACCCAGAACATGGGTTCAGGGAATGCCAAGCAGCTGTGTGGCAATGGAATGGAGGGCACCTGCGAAGCAGACCAGCAGGTGAGCCCAGAAGAGCCAGTGGGGGAAATCACAGGACAGCCCTTGTGTGTTATGCTAAGGAGTTTGGCTTTTAAAGTGAACGAGGAGCCGCTACAGATGTTCAAGCTAGGGAGCGACACCATCCGTGTGCTTTACAAGGGCCACCTGACAGAAATGGGAGAGTGAGCCACAGGCAGAAGAAGCTGGCAACAGAGGAACAAATTAATTGCAGAATTAAGAATTTATGTACGTCAGAAAGCACCATCAACAAAATTAGAAAGCAAAGCACTTGGAAAGCCCATTTGCAGTGTTTCTGGACAAAGATAATATTTGTAATAAAATTACATGTTGATAATAAAGGTAAACATACCAATATCAAATGACTAGAAATTTCACAAAGAAAGTAGTACAAATGATCAATAAGCGCATGAAGATGTTCATCAATAATAATCAGAGAAATGCAAGTTCAAATAACATTGACATCCTATCATTTCTCTATCAAATTGGTGAAGATTTGATAAGGGCTAATCAAATCTGTTCAAATCCATGAGGGAGGGTGCAGGGAACAGGGCATTCTCAAGGCTGCAGGTAAGAGTGCTTTGGTACAAACTCTCTGGAGGACAGTTGGCAACTTCCATCAAAATTCTTAAAGATAGCCAAGCAATTTTTTCCTTGTGCACAGAATAGCTCCAAGAATGTCTGTTGCAACCTTATTTAGAATGAAGACTGGGAACAAATGAAATGACCACTATTAGGAGATGGATTATCAAATAAGGGTCCATCAGTAGAATGGGGAGGATGTTGAAAAGTTCGAGAGAGAACGCAAAAAAAAATGTTATGCTCCTGATATAATAAGTGAAGTAGCACACCGGGCAAAAGCGTGTGTCCATATGCTACCATTTGTGTGTGACAAGAGTCTATGTGTCCATATGTTTGGAAATGCTTAAATGTCTCCGGAAGGATATACAGGTAATAGGAGCGAGACTAGATGCTGGCAGAGGGGTGGGCAGGAGATTTACTTCTTACTATAGAGATTTTTGTAATTTTTGAGTTTTGTGTCTGTGTATGTATTACATATCCTAAAATATACACATTTTGAAAAGTAAGTTATTAAAGAGTAAATATATATATACAATGTGCTCTAGTTTTTGTTTAAAAAAAACACACAACAAACTGTGTATGTGTATGTGTGCATTTATCTCAAAGAGAACCAAAAGATACGTCCCAAAGGATGGTAATGCTTGCCTTGGGTGCTAGGATTGTGGGTTGGAGTTTGTCTCCCCCCGCCCCCCTAAAATTCACAATACACATGTGAGGCGTTTATAATCATTACAAGAAAAGTATAATTTTTCTTCCCGAAGAGTCTATCCCAAAAGTCCAAGCAGGAGATGACAAAGCAGGTCAGATCCAGGTTTCGTGCTCCAGGAAGAGTTCAGCAGTGACATCCGCAAACACAGCGTGCAGTTAAATGTCAACCCCTGTTTGCGCGAGGGGCGGGGAGAAGGAAGCTGGCGGGAACGTGCACACACCTGATTTTGCTTAGCAGCTCCCTGACGTCTCTGTTGGACAAGTGAACAGAAGATCCACCACTCAGCCCAGACATCAGCTAATCCTCCAGGCAGCTTTTCCCTTTGGGATCATTTAACGTTGGGTCACAGTGAGTGGAGTTCCAGTAAGCATGTGTATCTGAGTCACCAGACAAGCAGACAGCCTGTACACTTGTACTAGGATGTCCCGTGAGGTTGTGCTTAGTTCTGGTTTTCAACCTTTTTCTTTGAAAGGATGATAACAATCTTATCCCCGGCTGTCCAGTCTCGCCGCAACCCACTTTTTGACCTCTCTCCTGAGCCACGTTGGGAACAGTTACTCTGCGTCCTTCCTGAAGGCAAGACCAAAGGGAAGACCCTGCCAGTATGAACTGGTTCTACAGGCCACCTCTGACCTCATCTTATCCTTCAGATTCTAACAAGCAGTTCGCCAACTCACGAGCTTGCTGGACCGGAGGCTTGGGGGCAGGGGAGTTTTGCACGGTTGCCTGTGCTCTGTACACTGAGGGTGGTTTTGAATTGGGGTCACGTGAAACCATTTTGGAGGAAGAGGGCAGAGAGAGGGCTGTGGTTAGGGGTGGGGTAGAATGTGGCAGCTCTAACAGCCTTTTCCTTTTCCCCTTCTCCTGAGGCTGAGCTACAGGCAAGCAACTGTGGGCCCTTGGGTATTCCTGGCACTTTCTCCGGGTCCCGGTTAGAAGCCTTTGAGAAGCCATGTGAGGATCCCCTGGGCTGCTGGCTCCTGGGCCCCTCAGCAGCCATGAAATCCTGCAGTGGCGGAGCCCCAGATTAAACAGATAACCCATCATCAACTTGGTATTCCCTTTCATCCTCTGCCTTATAATTGTGACCCTTCTCCAAAGCTGGGATGAGGTGAGGAAAGCTAGGTGGGTTGTCTGGCCCATCAGCAAGTAGAATGAACAATACTCAGAAATAACTGCTGGGTCTCAGCTCTCTTTTCCGGGTCTGTTACTGCCCTGTCCACTAGCGAGTCTAGTGTTAGGGACCTTTCTTTGTTTTTTTTTGTGTGTTTTTTTTTGCATTGGGCATTTTAAACACAAGAGGCAGCTCAGGTACTACAGTCAAAACTTTTTAATGTAACACACACTGTCCTGCTCTTGAGTGGTTGTAACTGCTCAATATACGTTGTAGAGCAGGAACTAATTACAGAGTAGTTTTAGCTAGAGCTCTGGGGTCAGACACACCTGGCTCAAATCCTAGCTATTCCACTTAAGACCATGCCACCTTGCAATAGTTCATTTTTCTCTTATAAGTTATTTTGTTCATTGATTTCAGAGAGGAAGGGAGAAGGAGAGGGAGAGATAGAAACATCAATGAGAATCATTGATTGGCTGCCCTCCTGAACGCCCCCTACTGGGGATTGAGCCTGCAACCCAGGCATGTGCCCTAACTGGGAATCAAACCGTGACCTCTTGGTTCATCGGCTGATGCTCAACCACCAGCCGGACTGGGATAGTTAATTTTTCTGGTTTTCAGTTTTCTTCTCCTTCAAATAGAAATGCTATCTCCTAGGGTAATTGCATGAAAGAAATGAGCTTATACATGTAAAGAGCTGAGGATAGTGCATTTAATAAATGCTAACTATTAACATTATTGCATCTGTATATATTTTAATTTGTACAATACTGTTTCTTTCACTAATCACACGGAAGATACACGAAAGTGCCTTGAAAATTTTAAAGCATCATATAAATGAAAGGTGTCATTGGTAATAATCTCACACGAGCATTTCTGAACTCTTCCATAGGACCACGTCCCATGTCCCACAGCATATTGCACAATGGTAGGCAAACAATAAGCCCTCAGGAAATGTTTCTTATTTGACTGAAGCAACATGGCATAAAGAGCATAGATGTCAGGAGACCAGGCTGGGATAAAACTAGTTTAAGGCAGGAGAGCCAGTCTGCAGTCATAATTTATTCATTCAACAAATATTTGTTGAGCACATTCTCTGTGCTAGATATTGAGTCCAGCTAATGTCATCGAAGAGGCTGTACAAGTCCCACAAAGTCCCACAAAGCCAACCCCCTGGGCAGAATCCCCAGCCCCAGCCTACTCTAACGCAGAGGAGGCAGCCAACTCTGTCGACCACGGAACAAGTGGCCCATTGGGGAAGCCCCACCCTGCCTGGCTGTAAGGAGCTCTGAGTGGGTTCCTTGGGGGAGGGAGCAACTGCGGGGGAGTGGGCTGCTTCCAACAGAAGTGACAGGAGTTTCTGCCTGTTAATTTCTTTTTATTTACACTTAATGAGCCGCCCAGTCTATACAATGCTCTCTCCCCTGGACGTCACCTCTCCCTCCCCATCTCACCTTAGTGGTCAACCCTTGGCCCACTTGTCCCTGCCCTTCTGCTGTCACAGCTGCCTGCTGGGGGGATGGGAGGATGGTATGTGTGGTCACCAGAGGGCACTGAGCGTGGGTGTCAATGGCATGTGAATCCTGGCACAGTCTCAGATCCCCGGGGGCAAGAGAAGAAAGCACAAGCAAAGACAACAAGGAAGGGAGGCAGGGGCGGAAGCGAGTAGGGGTAGAGGTGGAGAAATCCAGTGTACAAATTCATGGCCTCTCTCCTGCCTTAACCAATGCTCCTGGTGTTTGTCTCATCCCTGGATTTGTTACAATTTACTTGAGATGCTCTGGTCTGTCAGAAAGGTGTGCAGGGTCCAGACGTGAGTTCCTTGCCTGCTGCCTTTGGGATGGTAAACCGCCAAGATCTGCCTCTGTCAGAAACCCAGGCATTCCTGGTCTGTGAGCGTCCTCCCCGGCTGTTCCCACAGAGGTCAGGTCCCTCTCAGTGGCTGACCTGCTAGAGAAGAAGATATCTCCATTGTCAGGGCAACCCACCAGATTCCAAATTTGCATCTCCTTCTTTTCACACTGGGTGTAGACAAGAGTTGGGGGGCAACAGGAAGAAGAGATGGGAAGGGGGGCTAGTGGAAGGAGTGGGGAGAAAGGACCAGAACCCAGGGTGGGGCTCTCCGCCAGGGGATGCCTAGAAGTCCAGGGTCGGGCGCAAGTGCAAGTCTAGAGAGGTGTTGTAGTTACATGGCTTCCTTCTCTCTCTGGGAGCATCTGCTGAGCTTCATCTCCGTCAGCTGGATATACCGAATCACGTTGGTGTCTGTGAGGAGAGAAACACACCTTAGGGGGCACGTGGTGAGGGGAAGTCTCGGGCCTACAGCTATAGATCCTGGACAGGCCAGACTCATTCAACCAAGGTCCATGATGTCTGAGAGGGCAGCCAGGACGTTGGCATTCTCCTCCATGGCCTCCCCCGAGCAAATGTGGACAGGTCACCCTGACCCAGGGACAGACGGGAAGGAGACGAGAGGAGGAGGGATGTCTCCCTTTATTTCTATGAAACAGCACATCCCCGTGCTCCTGAGTCAGCACAGTGAGTGGAGGCTCTGTTTAGAGTTTAACTCCAGGCATGATACCAACTTCTCGGAGCCTCCTGTCTTGTCTGCAAGAAACAACTTCCATTTCTGAATGCCTACTTTGTGCCATGTTATCTCATTTCACCCTCCTTGAAACCCTGCAATGTGTGTAGCATCACCCTCACTGTGACAAAAGGGAAAACTGGGCCCTAGAGAGGTTAAGTGTGATGCCCAAGGACACAGACAGTGTGTGGGGCAGCTGACTCCAAAGCCTGCCTCCCCTGGGGGTCATACCTTCCTCGGGACATTTCCGTGAGGGCCAAAATAGGTTAGCCTAGCAGCGCTACTCGAACAAAGACGAAATATTAGTTGAATGTAATTTTTTAAATTGAAGAGTTTAAAATGACTTTGCTTCATTGTCTTATTTTTGTCCTTCTAAGTAGAGTCAGGCCACCTCACCTCAAACTGGGAAATGATCCCCCAATCCCAGCTTTTAAATTGGCGAGCGGGGTATGATGCGGAACAGCTGCTTGGCTCTGCACATAGCAGCATATAAGAGTTACAGGGCTGCTTGAATGTTTGCTTCCAGAATTCTAAGAAATGCCACACATGGTAGCCAGAACAGTGCTGGCATACAGTAGGTGTTCAAGAAAATTCTGTTGATTGAGCCCAGTTCTTTGTCCTCCAGTGGGTTAGAGTACAGTTGGGGGAACATGACTGATTACAGAAAACTAATCAACACATAAAGATATTGGTGCTCTTACAAAAAATAAAGAAAAATGTATACATTTGATCCTAAAGTTCTTAAAGACTTCTTGGAAAGAGAAGTGCATTTAAAAAAATCGGCCCTGTGAACAACCATGGCAACATCAAGTCAAAGTCATTATTGAAATGCTATCTCTTCAGAGAGGTTCTTTCTTACCACCAGGTCTACAATAGCACCCCATTTACTCTTGATCCCTTTTTTTCTGCTTCATTTTCTTCATAGCACTTCACACTACTAAATACTGCATTATCTATTTGTCCATTTGCTTACTGTCCATCTTCCTCCATTATATCATAAACTCCTTGAAGGTAGCCGCTTTCTTTCGTTCCCTGACATATCTACCCAGCACCTAGAACAGTTCCTGGGCCATTGTAACTGCTTAATCAGTATCTGTGGAATGAATGAATGGCTGAGCTTGTGGACGTGAATTTGCAAGAATGCTACAGATAATGCATCCTCTCAGGAATGGGATCTGACTGGAGAAGGCAGAGCATGCTTCCTGGAAGATACTGGGCTCAGCACCCAAATCATTGCTTTGTATTCTGTCTTGCCCACCAGAGTGTGAGCTCCTCAAATATACGAGCCACCTTTTCTCATCCACATCCCTGGTGCCCAGCAGAAATCTTGGCGCATCATAAGAATTCAATATGTATTTATTGAATAAGAGAAGAAAGCTGGATTCTGGATTTGAAAAGACAAAGAATTCCATATTCAATTTGAAGGGAAGAGGTGCCCAAGTTCCCTGGGACTCAGACCCCAGGCAAATGCATGGACTGTATGTTCTCCTCATTCCAGAGTCTAGCGGCCACCTGACCCCCAATTTGCCATTTCTGCACCTGCCTGGCCCTGCACCATGAGAGCGGCCCATCCCAATGAGAGGGCCCCAGGAGCTGCCAGAGGTGGCTGATGATGAGAAAACATCAAAATTTCTGCCTTACCTGTTGGCTGTCGGGTCCTTGCTTCTTTCAGGTAGTAGAGTGCTTTGTCATAGTCCCCAAGGTGGTAGAAGGCCACACCAGACCGGTAAAGGGCCTTGAAGTTCTCCCCTTCCTTCTTCAAGACTTTGAGGCAATACTCCTTGACTCGTTCATAGTTTACCAGCTCAGCCTGGAGCAGGCAGGCTGGAGAAGAGAGAAAGAAGGGAAAATGCCATCAACACAGTAGCAGTAGGCTCTGAATGTCTCTCTTTGGTTCTTTCTCCCCATCCAGAGAAGGTTTAAGAATTTTTGGGCTTGCCCTGACTGGTTTGGCTCAGTGGATAGAGCATCGGCCTGCAGACTGAAGGGTCCTGGGTTCGATTCCAGTCAAGGGCATGTACCTTGGTTGCAGGCACATTCCCAGTAGCGGGTGTGCAGGAGGCATCTGATTGATGTTTCTCTCTCATTGATGTTTCTAACTCTCTATCCCTCTCCCCTCCTCTCTGTAAAAAATCAATAAAATATATATTTTTTAAAAAAAGAATGTTGGGGCTTTACATGGGGATTCATGCCATGAACTGTGTCATCAAATAATCCTGGGGTCTAGGGACCCAATTTCATCACCAATGAGATGGGTGACATTGAGCAAGTTCCTTAGCCTTGTACCATAGGTTGAATTGTGTCTCCTCCCTCTCCCTCCACCCCATCCCTACAAAAGATGTGTTGGATTGTGAATCCCCAGTATCTCAGAATGTGACCTAATTTGGAAATAGGGTCTTTACAAAAGTAATCAAGTTAAAAGAGATCATTAGAGTGGTTTCTAAAGCCCATATTACTGATGTCCTTATAAAAAGGATGCTATAGCTGAATGTGTGTGTTTCTCCACCCTCCCTCCCCTAATTCATATGTTGAAAATTAATTCCCAATTTGGAGGGACCTGTGGGAGGAGACTACGTCGTGAGGATAGGGTTTTCATGATTGGGATCAGTACTCTTATAAAAGCGACCCCACGGAGCTCCTCCACCCTGTCCGCCTTGTGAGGACACAGTGAGAAGACAGCAGCTAAGATCCAGGAAACAGGTCCTCACCAGGCAGACACCGAACCTGCCAGTACCTTGATCTTGGACTTCTCTTCTTGGACTGTGAGAGATAAGGGGTTGTTGTTTGAGCCACCCAATCCATGGTATTTTTGTTATAGCAGCCCAAAAAGCCTCAAACAAAGGGGAAGTTTGGACACCGAGACAGACACACAGAGGAAAGATGAAGTGAAGAGACATAGGAGAAGATGGTCATCTATAAACCAGCAAAGCCCAGAAGCGAGGAGAGACGCAGGGAACAGAGTCTCCCTCACAGCTCATGGAAGGAACCAGCCCTACCAACACCTTGACCTTGGACTCCTAGCTTCTGGAACTGTGAGACAATACATTTCTATTGTTTAAGTCACCAGTTTGTGAGACTTTTGTTGTGGCAACCCTAGGAATAAGCTACACGAGGCAATCGCAATACTAACCATGGCTAGTACTTGTCCAGTGCTTATTTTGTGCCGGATGCTTGTCTCATTGCTTTCCTTGTATTACCGGATATGATCCTTGGAATACCATGATGTGAGTTCTATTATTATTCCCATTTGTCAGATGAGAAAGCTGAAGCCCAGAGAGGGTAAGTAATTTCCCAAGGTCACACATCATGAAAGAGGCAAGGCTGAGATTTAAATTCATGCTGTCTGGCTCCAGAGCCCAAGTTCTTTATTGAGTTGAGAGGATTATATAAAATAATGGCCATAATGTATTTAACACAGGGTGTGGCACATGGTAAGTACCCAAAGCGGTATTTAATATTATTATAATGTTTTTCAGCCCTGCACCCCTGCAGTGACAACTACCTCTGACTTGATTCAAGTTCTCTTTCATACGTGTTTCTCTCTGCAGTTCCTGGGAGCAGGGGCCTTCTGATAGGGAATGCCCAGCCCCATATGGGGCACACCTGTGGACAGGAGAGGCCTGGATGTCCCAGGCAAGAAGAAGCAAGGCTGGCAGGTGCCTATGGTGGGGCCCCTTACTATTCCACAGTCAGCCATTTCTGAGTAAACCATCTCCCCTTGAAGCTTCCCCTCACCAGCAATCAGGGTCGGAACAGGGTGAGAACTTGTATGAACCTGAGAGCGAGTGCCTCCTGCAATTTGGTTCCCTAGTAGCCTCACTGGCCTTGCCATAATCCCAGTCCTGCTGAGCTACCTCCATCTCCATTCGATCACTCAAATATTCAGTAGGCGTCGACTAAGACAGTGGTCGGCAAACCGCGGCTGGTAAGCCACATGCGGCTCTTTGGCCTCTTGAGTGTGGCTCTTCCACAAAATACCACGTGCGGGTGTGCACGTACAATGCGATTGAAACTTCGTGGCCCATGTGCAGTAGTCGGTTTTCGGCCTGGGCGAGTCTATTTTGAAGAAGTGGCGTTAGAACACTCAAGGGGCCAAAGAGCCGCATGCAGCTCGCCAGCCGCGGTTTGCCGACCACTGGACTAAGAGTAAAGAAGTGTTAAAGGGATTACAAAAAAAAAAAGAGACACCTTCTCCAAAGCAAATAAAAACAGATTTAGGAGCCTGGCCAGCGTGGCTCAGTGGTTGAGAATTGACCTATGAACCAGGAGGACATGGTTTGATTCCTGGTCAGGGCACATGCCCAGGTTGGGGGCTCAGATCCCCAGTAGGGCATGCAAGAAGCAGCAGATTGATATTTCTCTCTCATTGATGTTTCTCTCTCTCTTTCTCTCTCCCCCTACTCTCCCTTCCTCTCTCTCTAAAGATTAATGAAAAAAACACACAAACAAACAGACTTAGGAGGCAAAACTGCTCCTTCTTGCCGAGACCTGGCTGGTGGGGTGAGGGGTGTGCTGGCGGGTCTCTGTGCTCAGGTCTCTCCCACATTGAAAAAACCATCCTCAGATAGAGGCCAGTCACTGATTTTTATCTTCAGGGGTGTAACTTCAGCTGTTTTGATCCCTTAAATAACTTCCTAGGGTTCAGAATGGCTGATTAAGAGACCAGACCTGTCTCTGGGCATTGTGGACAGAACACATCCTCTGGCAGAGTGAGGGGGAGGGGAAGCACAGCTTCTCAAGTTGAAGGTGTGAGAACCAGGAAGTGGAAAAAAATCAGCCCAGATCTGGAAACTGACCTGTCAGGTTCCACTGGCCACAGGGCAGAAAGCCAAACAAGTCAGCTAAAGCCACCTGCTGCTGGCCCCCTGGGCCTGGGGTGGGCCTGGGCGTGGGCGGCTGTTGTCACAGATGATCTCTATCTGCTGACACACCAGGGGCTATCCCACTGGGCTGATGCCACCAACTCGCCTTCCCTCTCCTCCCCCAGCTGTGGGGTCGGCCCTGGTGCTCACACAGTTCTGCAGACATGGAGGGGTTTCTGCCACGAGGTTCCTGCGTGTAAACCTCTGGCTACTACCTGTGGGGGACTCAGGCTTCAACATCTGTCCCCAGAACTGATGGATTTCCTATCTCAGCTTCCCCGTGCCTGTCCGCTGTGATCTCAGCCTCTTCCTGTCCAGTTTTCCACCAAACACACTTCTGTTTGCTGACCTGAGCAGTCTAGGAAGCGGAACTTCTTTTTCTTTAAAACACAGGTTTTGAACATCTAAAATGGTGAGGGGCGGGGGGCAAAGAGGCCTGGAAATGGAAAAGATCCCTCTTCCCCAGGGCTAAAGGAACAATAGCAATCAATTTCTGGAATAGCAATCACTTTCTGGGACTCATTCGGTGAAAACGTCATGATTTCCCCTGCAGATCCGGTGGGAACTGTGATACCTGGCTCTGGCCTAGGGTTCAGACCTGGTGGGCGGTGAGGCCAGGCAGGTCCCAGGGTGTGGAGCCCCTGCTGGCATCAGAGGCAGAGCCCAGGAAGACAGAGAAATCTAGAGTTGGCTCCGGTCCGGATAGGCTGCCATCCAGATAAGGAAACAGGGGTGCCAGGCCAGAGTCTTAAGAGGGTTCAGGGTGGAGGGGGTAAGAGAGAGTCTGGAAAGCTGACCTCAGCCCTACCTACTGGTAATTTTTGGGATACCTCTCTAGTTTGGCTGGGGAGCTACTTGGGGTCCATGTAACAAGCCCATGGGATAGATAAGCTGGGATGTTTTTAAGGCACATTTTAAAGCTGAGAAAGTTAAGAAGAGGTTGACCAGCAGTCTGATGTTCCTTCCACGTCCCTCTGCCCATTACCCAGGGTCTGGGGTGCAGCAGACCCTTAGAATGGGTTGGGTCATCTTACTGCCCTTCCTTTATCTCCATTTTAATCCCTTCCCCTGTGTCAGAGGTGGTACTCAATACCTTACATGCATATCCTATGTCTTTTCATTATCACAGTAACTCTACGAAACAGGTTCTATGTTTGTTTGTTTTACAGATGATGAAACCCAGTTCCAGAGAATTTAAGTAACCTACTGAAGGTCACTCAAGGAGGAGGTGGAAGAATTATGATACCCACCCACTTCTGCCAGGCATCCAAGACTGTGCTCTTGACCATGGGTGCTTGTGAGTTTGCATTTGAAGCCTCTGGAAATCCACGTAACCCCTGGCAAAGGACAGGTCACCTGTGTAAACTACCTTCCTCTGTGTTCCACGGTCAAGGCCAGAAGTGATGCCTAACTGCACTGGGCACCCCACAGGCCACTGGGATCAGGTGATGAACCAAACACTCCATCCTGGGACTGATGGACTGGTGGAGAATTAAGGCGAGTTTCTCTTCGTGCTTGGGAAGAAGTGCTAGAAGAGAAACAGCCTTCCCAGAGCCTCGTGTGCAACTTACAAGGGAAAGGTACATTTGGGACAAGAATTGGGGCTGTAAGTCTCCAACCACCCCTCCCATGTGGAGGTCCCTCTTCCGTTGCCCACCTTGGGTGGTGAGGGTATGTTTCTATGAGAAGGGCAGGCAGGCTTTCTTAAGGGATCTGTGGTAGGAAATCTTAAAACAACCAGGAACTTAAAGAACCCCATTGCACACTCATGCACTCAGACAAGGGAAATCATTTGATGTTCCCCAAAGAAACCACACTGAGACCTCAGGCTAAAACATGTCAGGTTTTCCTGGCTCTGGCAACCTGTTTTTGTTTTTCCTGGTGCACGCAGGGCATAGTGACTGCCTGGGCAAAACGCCATTCATTGGCACGAGATGAAGGGAAACTGGATGAGAGGAGGCAGAACAAGTTTATGTAGCCATTGGTTTTCAGCTGATTCACTGTAGTTTTCCCGGGATGGGAGGGAAGGAAAGACCCATCTGGGGCCAGGAACGAGGAGAAGGAACCTACTCTACGGGGCTGCCTCACTGTTATGGGTTGAATTGTGTCCTCCCCAAAAGATAAGTTGGAATCCTCAAGACATGATCCTATTTGGTGAGAGGATCTTTACAGAGGTAATCAAGTCAAAAGGAGGTCATTAGGATGGACCCTGATTCAAAATGGTTGGCATCCTTATAAAAAGGAGACATTTGGACACAGAGACAGACACACAGAGGAAAGGCCATGTGAAAAGACAAAGGGAGAAGACGGCCATCTACACACCAAGGAACGCTGGAGGCTACCAGAGGGAGGAGAGAATGGATTCTCCCTCAAAGAGGTCAGAAAAAACCTACCCCTGGCCACACCTTGATCTTAGACTCCTGCCTCCAGATCTGCGAGACAATGCATTTGTTATCTGAAGCCACCCAGGTTGTGGTCCTTTATTCCAGCAGCCTCAGGAAACTAATACTCCTTGCTGGCCATTCCTTTGGGAGGTGGCGCCAAGAAGGGGCTATGACATTACTGGGAGAAATTTTCCCAAAAGTTAACCCAATTATTTGATTGGTTTTCAAATTTATTTCAGAGGGCAATGGCATAGTAGTCAAGTGGAAGGAGCGTGGATCTGGACAGAGGTGACGACAGTCAGAATACTTAGCAGCTGTCTGGGTCATAAGCACACTGAATAGGCACAGAGTATCGTGCCAGTTCTGGGCGGTCCTGGCTGAACAGCAGCGGTGGATCTGGAGATACGTTCCTGGGCTGGAACCCAAGTTCTGCCACCCACTAGCCCAGGCCCTCAGGCACGTTACTTAATCTCCCTGGGTCTCCCTCTCATGTGTTAAATGGAGGTAATATCTCCTTTGTGGGAACTCTTGTGATCATAAGATGACATAGTTAATGTCCTATGTGTCTCACACAGTGCTGGGCACTCAAGCTGAGTCTCCTAACTTCTAGTTCTTCAGGAAGCCATTTGTCAAATATGGTTTCTCCAGCAAACATGTACCTTCATCAGAGAAAATGTCCCTTTGGGTCCTACATACAATGGATATACATACATGAAGCCACAGCTTCATTTAAAGCACATTTTTAGGAATAGGTCAGACACATTTCGGAGGGCCTTCCTATGGCAGAGCGATGGGAACATGGAGTGTGCAGGGACATGACGGTTACTTTTACTTAGGAGGCTCCGTCACAGGACGGCAGTGACCCACTCAGTTTCACCTTTCCACGGAAGTGCTGATGGTCGCTCCTGCATACACTGATGCTTGCCATCGGAGCTCTGCAAACAACCCTCTTCTTTTGATTTCTGATTTTTGTGTCATGGTCTGGCATGCACATAAACCCCCACTTGCCACAAATGTCTCCCAAACCTAGGTTCGATGCTTGCTTTTACTTATCAGTTTTCCTTTCAAAGGTGTGTTTTCCCTACTGGGGATAGGCGGGTACATGCAAAGAACATCACCAAAGCAGCTTTGCAGTCAGAAAGGGGGGCTCGAGGGAAAGAATGGGTGGGGTTCTGGGCCTATTTTCTTCTCATAGATTAGCAAGCCTCTGAGTCAACAGCTGGTTCTACCCCCACCCCTCCACACCCCAAACATTAGAGCTGCCTGCTCCCTGCTCTCAGCCCCTCCCCTCACCACGAATGGATGAGTGGATGGCTGACAGCTTTATGGATGGGGTGGAGGGAGGGACGCAAAGTCACTGGGCTCCTCTGGAGTGCTAAGATTCAAGAGAGCTAGGAGCTCTAAAAGCAGCGTGGCAGGAAAATTAATAGGCCTGGTTCCTGAGACTATAAGGCATGAGACAGCCTATGAGGGAAGAGGGAAGTATTTTCAATGGAGAAGTTGCTGGCCAGGTTTGGTGCCTCTGAGTTAGTTGATGCATGACAACGTCCCTAGCACGGGCATCACTGGTGTCCTTGAGTTATACCTCACCTCTTGGGGTCTCAGTGTTGCAGTGGGTAAAAATGAAGGGAATTTTAGTTACTACCTACCTTTTGGTAGGATGAAAATAGCCCGTGCCTCCCAAGCTCCAGACCCTGACACCTGAACAGAACCCCACAGACAAGTGTTTCTCATTAAATCATCTGTGGAAGCTTATTTAATATTAGAGGCCCGGTGCACAAAATTCGTGCATGGGGAGGTGTGTCCCTCAGCCCAGCCTGTACCCTCTCCAATCTGGGACCCCTCGAGGGATGTCCGACTGCCCATTAGGATTGGGCCTAAACAGACAGTTGGACATCCCTCTCACAATCCAGGACTGCTGGCTCCCAACTGCTCGCCTGCCTGCCTTCCTGATTGCCCCTAACTGCTTCTGCCTGCCAGCCTGATTGCCCCTAACTGCCCTCCCCTGCAGGCCTGGGTCCCCTCCAACTGCCCTTCCCTGCAGGCCTGGTTGCTCCCAGCTTCCCTCTTCTGCCAGCCTGGTCACCCCTAACTGCCCTCCCCTGCAGGCTTGATCACCCCCAACTGCCCTCCCTTGCAGGCCTGGTCCCTCCTAACTGCCCTCCCCTGCTGGCCTGATCGCCCACAACTGCCATCCCTTGAAGGACTGGTCCCTCCCAACTACCCTCCCCTGCTGGCCATCTTGTGGTGGCCATCTTATGTCCACATGGGGGCAGGATCTTTGACCACATAGGGGCCGCCATCTTGTGTGTTGGAGTGACAGTTAATTTGCATATTACTCTTTTATTAGATAGGATAGAGGCCTGGTGCATGGGCGGGGGCCAACTGGTTTGCTCTGAAGGGTGTCCCGGATCAGGGTGGGGGTTCCCTTGGGGCATGGGGCGGCCTGGGCGAGGGGCCTGTGGTGGTTTGCAGGCTGGCCACACCCCCCGGCGACCCAAGTGGAAGCCCTGGTATCTGGGATTTATTTATCTTCTATAATTGAAACTTTGTAGTTTTGAGCAGAGGCAGGGCAGGCCAGGGCTGCGGGAAGCTTGTCTTCCTCCATCACTGGGGGCAACTCAAGCCTCCTGCTCTCTCCAGCTCTGTGGCTGCCACCATTTTTGTTGGAATTTAGTTATCTTCTATAATTGAAACTTTGTAGCCTTGAGCGAAGGCCAGGGCTGGCCAGAGTGGGCAGGAAGCTTGGCTTCCTCCATTGCCGGGGAAACCCAAGCCTCTTGCTAGCTACATGGCTGCAGCCATTTGGGTTGGGTTAATTTGCATACTTGCTCCTGATTGGCTTGTGGGCATGGCTTGTGGGTGTAGCAGAGGTATGGTCAGTTTGCATGTTTCTCTTTTATTAGTGTAGATGGAGATTCCCAGACCCCATGCTGGGCAATGTAGATTCGCAGATTCCCAAGGGTCCAGTAATCCACCTTTTTATTGATAATTTTTTATCTTCTTCCAGGATATGTTTTACTGCTTTTAGAGGGAGAGGTATGAAGAGAGAGAGAGAAAGAGAGAGTGAGAGAGAGAGAGAGAGAGAGAGAGAGAGAGAGAGGCTGATATATGAGAGAAACATTGATCAGTTGTCTCCTGTATGCACCCAGTCAGGGGATGGAACCTAGGTATGTGCCCTGGCCAGGAATCGAACTGGCAACCTTTTGTTGTACAGGAGGATGCTCTAACCAACTGAGCCACACAGGCAAGGCAGTAATCCACATTTTTAATGGGCACCTATAGGTGGGCCTCCTTGTTTCCTGAGCTGGTATATTCTAGCATTTTGGATATATGTTTCTTAAAAACCATATAATTGGTTAAACTTTTAGAACCCAGGACAGCCATGGGGAGCTCCAGGATTACCCACCAGATGGCCATGTGAAAATCTGTACAGGTGGACAAACAATTGTTCTTAGTCAACTTGGGACACTTTAGGCTTTTCTCTTCATAGTGATTGGAGACTTCTCACCGGAGAAGAGGAGACCAGGCCAGGGAAATGGAGAAACAGGAGGCTGAGATGTTTCATCCATCCTCCCAGAAGGGTAATGAGAGTAAGAGCAGATTATTAAGCATGAATAGGCCAGGCACTGAGGTTCTAGTATTTTTCCCACTTTCCAGATGGAAAAACTGAGGCCCAAGGAAGTTTAGTCACTTGCCCAAGATCACAAAGCTAATATGAGTCGGGGCTAGGATTTGAGCCTAAGCCTTCTGGCACCTAAAGCTGTGCTCAAGCATCACGCACACTGCCCTCCTAGGATGTTCAACGGCCTGTAGTGAATTTTAACTCAGTTCCTTCATCAGGTAGATTTGAGTCCTGAGTTCTGATTCTTGTGAGGCTTACCTGTGAGACCTGATGGTGCCAATCGGTGCTCACTTTATCTGTATACTTCTCACCTGGAAGCTTCCTATAGAATGCTCCAGAACCTTCTACCCCACTTGTTTCTCTGCATTCAAAGAGAAACCAAGTGCAGAGTGTCCACCAACACTTTTTTTTTTTTAAGTTCTAAAACCACCAGGATCTCCGATTTCATTGTGAGTCTACTGTTATCCTAATACAGCTGACACGACACATCTCTGGTTTCTTCCTGAGACAGCTCCTAACTTACCTGGTGCTTGCAAACTAACCCCCACAACATTATTTTTAATTAAAAAAAATTTTTTTATCGAGGTAGTTGTAGCTTCACATACAGTTGTAAGAAATAATACAGAGAGATCCCCATGTACCTTTTACTCGGTTTTCTCCCAATGGTATCATCTTATGAAACTGTAATACAATATCCTATCTAATAAGAGGGTAATATGCAAATTAACCATCACAAAGATGGCGGTGCCCATAGACACAAGATGGTGGCGTCCAGTCTTCTCAGCCCCACCGGAGTTCCCCAGGCCCGGGAGGGGGGCAGTTGCTGATAGCAGGCATCATGAGCAGCCTGGTGGAATGCTTGCTTTGTCGCCATGGTGACGAGGCAAATGTTCTGCGCCCAGCCACAGATGGGCTTCTGGGCTGCGGAAAGCCTCTGGGCAGCGGGCACGGAGTGTCCAGGCCCCCCAGAGAGCTACTGGCGCATGGATTTGTGTGCAGGGCTACTAATATTGACTATAATATTGACCCTGATACGATCCATAGATCTCACTCAGGTTTCCCTAGCTTCACTTGAACGCGAGTGTGCATGTGTTTAGTTATACATCATTTTATCACATTTGTAGGTTCCTCTGCCTCCACAGTTAAGTTACAGACCAGTTCCATCGCCACAGGATCCCTCCTGGTGCCCTTTTATAACTACATCCATGTCTTTCCTGTATCCCACCTCCTCTTTAACCCCTGACAACCATTAATCTGTTCTCCAATCCTAAAATGAACATCTCAAAGTGTTATATAAATGGAATCATACAGTATGAAGTCTTTTGGAACTTGTTTTTTCTTTTTCCTTCACTCAGCATAACCCCCTTGAGATACATCCAATTGTTTCATGGATCCATATTCATTCCTTTTTATTGCTGAGTAGTATTCCATGGCATGGATGTACCATAGTTTGTTTGACCATTCATATGATGAAGGACATTTGGGCTGTTTTGGGTTATATGAATAATGTTTCTATGAATATTCACAGACAGCTTTCATTTCTCTAGGATAAATGCCCAAGAGTGCAATTCCTGGGTCATAAGGGAAAGAATTTAGCTTCTCACCATTAAGTATGATGTTAGCTTTAGATTTTTGGTAGATGCTCTTTATCAAGATTAGGTACTTTCCCTCCATTTCTAACTTGCTGAGAAGTTATCATTTTTCTATTACCTATGGATTATAGCACGCACACACATACCCACCACTATCTAATAGTAATGCTTTCACACAACATGATGGGGAGTCTTTTTCTGACGCGGTCAAATCTACAGATACGATCGTCCAGTTGACACTTTCATTTTCCCGGGAAAAATTACTTTTCACAGCCACAGACTAGACTCAGGAGATGCCCATCCCTGCAGTTATTAATGGACCATGTCTCCTTCGCCCTTCCAGACAAGCATCCGTAGGTAGGGCATCTCTAAGTCCCCTCACAGCAAAACCACATCGTAGTGATTTGCACATATTGTATGCTCAAAAAGTAGCAATACCTAACATTTGTGTGGTCTTATACAACTCACTGACCCTCACAGTGATTCTGGGAAATAGGTACTTTTAGCCCTGCTTCCAGAAGCTTCCGGGGGAAGTTAAGTGACTTGCCGAGGCCATTTGACTTGTAGGGAAAGAGCCAGGGTTGTCTCAGCCCAAGTCCCGTGTTGATTCCACTCCTGCAGAGCTGGTGGTAAAGAGTGGAAACCTGGACACGCTGATCTCTAAAGGCCTCTTCCAAGCCAAAGGCCCTGAGAAGCTAGGACAAAAGTAGGATGGCAGTGTCCTTGTTCATGCTATACCTGCCCTGCCTGGTGCCCAGGTAAAGAGTCCTTCCCTCTACCAGGAGTCCTTTGGCTTTACCTAGTGGGCTGACTCCCCTCGGATGCCACTCACTGTCATTTCTGACCTATTTTTTTTTTCCAATCTAGCACAGCTTGCATTTGATTGATGCAAACACTGCCAAGTGTTTCTTTTGTTTTCTCTGTTTTAGCAACGCTGTCCTTGGAGACCTCTGCTTTTCACCATCCCCAAGTTGCTCTTTGTTTTCTGACCCTTTGAATTCTTCTCTTGGATGCCCCCTCCCCCCACCAACCCCTGCATTCCAAGACTGCTCAAACAAGGGCTGCTGCACCCCTCTCACCATCTCTGCACAATCCTGGGCAGAGGCTCTTAGTCAAGGTGTTCCATAAGGAGGCATTCATCATGGCCTGTGCCCAGAGCTTTAGGAGGAAAAGGGACAGCATTCGGAAGGTGTTGATATCTTCAACGACTTTATATTCTTATGCACCCTTTGTTGGCCAGTACTGCTGTCAAAGTGGCAGGTAGAAGAGGTAAGGGGAAAAGCCAATCGAAAAATCTTAAAGGCAGAAGGCTTATGTTGCTAGTCCTTTAAGGCATATTGGAATCTGCTCAAGAGAGCTGTAATGCCAAAGCCTGAAGTCAGCTCAGTTTTTTGGTGCCTGTCACAGGCCACTGTTCATGAGGGAAGGCATAGACCTGGTGTGATGGAGCATCCGTACAAGTTATCCCACCCGTGGCCCCTCTCACTCTTGATCTCAATGCGGTATACTCAGAGAGGGATGGGAGTCGCAGGGAGAAGGCTGACAGGGTTATTTCTGTTGGAGTCTTCCTTAACACCCCTTTCTTGGGTTGGAAGTGGGACTTTAATGGGACCAGCTGGGCCATTTGGAATGTCATAATGAGTATATGCCCAGAAATAATTCAGAAGAAATCCATTGCCCAACATGATTTTTTCCTTGTTGGCTCTGGCCAACGACACATGCCATGCCCTTTGGCAGGAATTCTGAGCCAGGATGGGTGAGGGGGGAATCTCAGAAACCAAAGTTCCATCCTGTTCTCTTTTTGGACTCTAAAGAATGCCTCCCCTGTCCTTATCACCACTTCTGCCATTTCTCTGTGACCCCAGCAACATCTCTCCTGTTCCATGGCCTCTCCCACCATCCCTCCATGACACCGGAGCAACCACCATGTCACCAGTGATATGTGGGGAGAAGTTAGTTCACAGGCATGAGTGTAGAGAAAGCACTTCTGTGGTTTCTCTGTGGCAACTCTGTGTGTGCAGAGCAAAGTGTTGGAAACCACCTACATATCTATCAGCAGGAAACCGCCTAAATAAATAACAGGACATTGGTATAATGGAACATGACACAGACATTAAAATCATGCCATAGAAAAATACATAATGGCACTGAAAAAACATTTCCCATGGAAATTATTGGTAGAAAAAAATAAAGGTTGTAAAAGTTGTGCAGTAGAATGGAATCTTATGGAAAGTGTGTGTGCACGCGCGAGCCTTGTGTGTGTGTGTGTGTGTGTGTGTGTGTGTAGAATTTGTAACAGTAGGCATCAGAATGCTTCTTAGGGAAGAAATTACCTTATTTTTAGAATACCCTCATCAACTGCTTCATGAGGAAGCGAAGATTTGAGATGCAAAGATGGCCAAACGTCTCTGCATAGGAAATGATAGGAATCTGAAAGTAGGAGAACCTAGGATGTGAAGAGGAGCTGGAGGGGGGAACAGCTGAGAAGCTCGGTAGGGAGGTGGGACCTGCCACACAAGGTGAGAAGTCAATAAGAAATTCCTGGTAGCCTGGTGGTCAAGTGAGTTTTAGGAAAAAGAATTTTGAATATTCTGTTTCTGAGATGGAAACTCCTTCTGCGTCCTGTAACCTTCAGTAAAAGCTGGTGTGACTACAGCCCGATGTGACACCAAGGGATGTGAGAAGCAATGAGGGGAAGCAGAACTGGCCCTTGGTTGACCCCCAGGTGGACGGCAGCATCCTGTGGGGGCTGAGGAAGAAAAGGAGGTGGGGTTCCCAGCAGCGGCCCAGCACATGTGAGGCAAACCCCTGCTTTTTATATATATATATATATATATATATATATATATATATATATACACACACACACACACACACACACACACACACACACACACACATACATACTAGATGCCTGGTGCACAAAATTCATGCATGGGGGTGTGTGTGTCCCTCAGCCTGGCCTGCACCCTCTTGCAATTCAGGACCCCTCGGGTTGGGTCCCTAGGCCTGGCCAGCGATCAGGGCCTATCGGGGCTTTCCTTCCCCTGGCTGCCGGCAGCTGGGCCTGCCCCCGCCGCTGCCACTGCTTGCCATCTGTGCAGCACTGTCCCCATTCCCCCGCCACTGGTCACCTCCCTCTGTGGGTGACAGGCATGGGGTATGATTGCTTGGCTGACCTGGGCCTCCCTCTGCGGGGCAATCACTGGCTGGCCCCGCACACCCGCCATAGTGTCACTGGCCGGTGGCCTGGGCCTCCCTCTGTAGGGTGATCATGGGACAATGGCAGGGCCCCCCAACCAATCGCATTGCACTGGCTTTGGCTGGCCTGGTGCCTATGCGTGTCATAGCATGGTCGTCCGGAAGGTCATCCAGATGGTCGTTCTGCTGTTTGGTCGTTCGGTTGATTTGCATATTATGCTTTTATTATTATAGACTAGTAGCCCATTTGCAGGAAGAATCCTGCAAGCGGCCGCTGCGGCCGCGTCCGCTGCCGCTGCCGCTGCTGTTGTGGCCGCAGCGCCTGCACCTGCGCACGCCACTGCCGCCCGCCCCGCTCTGCCCCGCCCCGCCCCGCCCGGGCTTTCCCTCTGGCAGCCACCTTGCTTTCTGCTTTTCCTCCCTCTTCCTTCTAAGTTGTCTTCAGTCTTCACTCCTCCCTCCCTCAGCGTATGCAAATTAACCACCATCTTGGTTGGGTAATTTGCATACTCGCCCTGATTGGCTGGTGGGCATGGGTTGGGCATAGCGAAGGTGTGGTCAATTTGCATATTTGTCTATTATTAGGTAGGATAATGTTATTTTAACTTGATAAGGATGATTCCTTTTTTATTATTTTTATTGATTTCAGGGAGGAAGGGAGAGGTAGAGAGATAGAAACATCAATGATGAGAATCATTGATCAGCTGCCTCCTACACTCCCCACACTAGGGATCAAGCCTGCAACACTGGCATGTGCCCTGACTGGGAATCAAACTGTAACCTCCTAGTTCATAGGTGAATGCTCAACCACTGAGCCACACCAGCTGGGCAAACCCCTGCTTTTATAAATAAGCTGGAGAGAGGTCGACCTCGAAGTGGGCTGGCTGATTTTTGGTTGACATATACATGTTACACACACACACAGAGGGGAGACTGGAAGGAAATAAACCCAAACAGGAAAGAGTGGGCATCTTGGGATGGAGGGTGACAAGTTGAGTTTTATTTTCTGATTTGAATGTCATTTATTTTCAATTACCTTCTGCGATGACGATGTTTGCCTTTTGTAATTAGAAAGCTGTTTTTGAACATCACCCCTGCCCGTGATGTCTTCACAGACAGCAGGGAGGAGAGGTGCGAGAGAGGCTGCTGCTTTCCAGCGCAGAAAGCACTGCCTGCTCAGGGGGCACTGCCTCGGGGACCCAGGCCCAGAGGACGCTGGGCAGTCTGGTGGAGGAGCACCTGGAGGCAGGACTAAAAGGAGGCCCAAGGCGCACACTTGCTAGCGCTTTCAAATGCAGGAGGAGCCCTGGTCAAGCCAGGGGATTCCCGGTTCGACATCCAGAAGGAGTTCCGGAAGTTGGCACAAGCACGAGGCGTACAGAGCGGGCAGCGCAGACACGAGGCTGCCAGCCTCGCAGCCTCGCCTCACGTCTCCCTCTCTCCCAGGCCTTGACTTCCTCCATTTCCCCTCCCCACCAGGAAGCCTCTTCTTGTGAAGCTCCCCGAGAACGGGTTGATCAGAGCGTGGATCTGCTCTTCCTGGCAACTCCTCATTCTCTGCTCTCAGTCTGAGCTGGTCTGACTTGTGGGAGAGCCCGAGGTTCTTGCGCTGCTGGTTCAGTTCAAAGAAAGGGTCAGAGAACCCTGGGGCAGAGTACGGAAGTGGCTGAGAGCAGCCGCTGTCTAACTGAGGCATATTCGCTGGCACAATCTCAGGCCAGAGGCCTGTCTGCCTAGAACCCAGCAGTTTCTAAGTGTTTCCTGGACCGGCCTATCGGCTGAGAAGCTGGAAGTAGGCACAGCGCCCCCTGGCCCAAGAGCCCTTGGTTCTTCTGGAGCTCAGCTGCCCTGCAGAGGAAGCCTGGTGGGTCACTCGCTCATTCAGCACCCTCTACCCATCCCCATGTTCCCCCTACTCCCCCCCATTAGGCCCAAGAATGCACCAGGTAGGAAATACCACACTGAAAGCTGTTGGTTCACACCTTGCTCGCTTCCCCTGTCCTGCAGCCACTCAGGGAGGTAAAACTTCCCTGACCCACTCACTTGCTTCCCATATTCCCCCACAGCTTCCTTTGCTAGGTCCCTTTTTCCTCCCCTCTCACATACTTTCCTGCTTTAGTACCTCCTGGAGTAGGCGTTACATTTATGTATAACCATCATGTAGTAAGCATCTGTTATACACCAGGCACTGTGCTAGGCATGTGTGCCTGCATCATTTAATGTTACTCACCATCACAATCCTGTGTGGTACATATTATTCCATGCCGTAATGGAAACAGACCTGTGTAAGGTGGGGACCTGTGCAAGGTTAACGGGGGAGTTGATGGGAAGTCAGGATTCAAACCCAGACCCTCTTATGCCACCTGAAGTTCTTTTCCATTGGGCCTACATGCCCCGCAGGTTTCCTGGGGTCTAGGTCTGCTGCCTCCGGTTCCTCTGGATCCCCCCTCCTCCTTCCTGTCCTCACTGGCACACACAGGGATACAGTCCTCTCCTTATGTAGATGTCTGGGAAGAGTCCTCACAAGTTCCCAAGACCCAGTGGCCTCCACCACCTGGGGGTGCAGGTCCATTCGAGAAAGGAGCTCAGTTCTGACTCAGCCTGAGCAAGAGGCCCAGAATCACATCCCAAAATGCTCATTCCTCAGGGACCTCCGGCCTTGGCCCCAGGGCGGCAACTCTGAGGTGCTATCCCTTAGCCAAACTGTTCACGGAAACTCTTGGTACTGCCAGTCCATTTCTTAAAAGCTTTTTTTTTTTTTCTTCTTGCCATTAGGATGTCTTGGTCTAATGTAGCCAGTATTGCCAGGTTTCTGATGGTGAATGGCTGCCTGCTCACAATCGAAGTCTGAATTTTGGAATAATCTGGGAATACTGTATATAGTAGTAATAGGTAACATTTGGTGCCATCAGTTTAGATTCTGGGACCCAGATACTATTGTATCTAGGCCCCCAACCCCCACCCTGGCATCTCCCAGATGTGCTGTCGGCCTCTATCATCCTGGGAGGCCGCGGCCTTCTTTTGGTCTATTCCCCAATTGGCAAGGGTTGCCTTAGACATCTTAGTTGAGATCTTTTAGTGATTCCTCGTCAGCACATACCAGGAAATTGGAATAAAAGAGAGCTTGCTTCCGGTTTCCTTACCAAATCTGGCTGTTACCAGAGAGGACGGCCAAGTGGGGAGGGGGCTCGAGGGCCGTCGAAATACTAGATGTTTAACTCGTCTAAAAGGAGACCTGGCGGGCATCTGACCTGCGCTGTTTACGGAAGGGGAACCTGCAGCGCAGAGATGTGTGACTTGTCCACAGTCACAGAGCACGTGAGCAGCAGGATCTGGGCCAGACCCCTGGTTCCCGCTGCCCCCATGCCGCGTTTTGAGGAGAACCGAAAGGATTAAGTTCGGCCTGTGAAGAGCCAAGAGGAGCCTCCGGAAAAGACTCTGCAAACGAGTGAGTTTCCTTCCGATGCTCTCAGGCTGCTGTGCCGGAGCCATCACTGGGCTCAGGGGCCACAGAGTCTTGGACATTGAGCACCCACACCGTCCTTCATTGACACCAGAGGTACATCACCCCTGACCAGGACCGGGTATATCACGGGCTCTGACCCAGCTCTCTTCCCTGACTCACCAGCAGGTTCAAACTGTCACGAACATGCTCCTGAGTGCAGAAGGGCACCCCCCTAAGGGGGCGGGGAGTACCATGCTGCCAGGATCTAGCCCTGTGTGTGGGCTGGGGTAACAAATGTACCACTCTGGTGGGGAAAGTTAGTCTCTGTCTGCAATTCTTCTGCCTCATCCCTTTTTCAAGTGCAGTTAACAGCTTCACTTGTATGATTTCAGTTTTCTTTTCTTTTCTTTTTTTTTTTTTGCTGCAAAAAGCTCTATTGTTCCCATTTGGTCCAAGGCATGGAGGAAGGCTATAGGGTGGTTAAAAGGCTGCTTAGAGGTTGCAGGGAGAAGCTCAGTCCCCTCGGCGGTCCCCTGGATCTGTCTCTTGCTTCAACAGTGTTTGGATGGGATATTAAGAGAAAATTTGGGATCATGTTGCTTGACATCTTCGGCATTACCATCAGACACGCATCGACAAGGCATAGCTAATATCCAGAATGGCATTAAAAATTATGTTTATAAGGTGGGTTTTCTTCAGGAAAATAAAAAGAAAGCAAAACTATGATTTCTCTACACAGATAATTCTGTCATCGTTTTTTCTTAAAACATAAAAGCAATTCTGCATATAGTTAGAAAAGTCAAACACCGGAGAAAGATTTAAAATAAAAAGTTAAAAAAGACATGGAGGAACCTTAAGTGTATGTTACTAAGTGAAAGAAGCAAATCGGAAAAGGCTGCACACTGTATGATTCCAACTACATGACATTCTGGAAAAGGCAAACCCATGGAGAACAGTAAAAACAAAAGTCAGTGTTTGCCAGGGGTTAGAGCGGGAGATATAGGATGAACAGACTGAGCACGGGGAAGTTTAGGGCAGTGAAAACACTCTAGAATATATGATGGGTACATATCATATATTTTGTCTAAGCCCAGAGAACGTACTACACACAAGCAAACCCTAACCTTAACCTTGGACTTGGAGTCATTACAACGTTTCAATGTAGTCATCAATTGTAACAAATGTACCACTCTGGTGGGGGATGTTGACAGTGGGGGAGGCTATGCCTGTGTGGGGGCAGGGAGAAAATAAGAAATATCTGTGCCTTCTCAATTTTGTTGTGAGTCTTAAAATACTCTAAAAACAATAAAATCTGAAGAATAAAAAAGTTAGTCTCTGTCTGCAATTCTTCTGCCTCATCCCCTTTTCAAGTGCAGTTAACAGCTTCACTTGTATGATTTCAGTGTTTGTTTATTTCTTGCTGCCAAAAGCTCTATTGCTCCCATTTGGTCCAAGACATGGAGGAAGGCTCCAGGGTGGTTAAAAGGCTGCTTAGAGGTTGCAGGGAGAAGCTCAGGCAGAGGCCAGACACCAGGGGGATGCAGAGGGGCCTCTGGGCTCCAAAGGCTCCTAGTCTCCCATGAGGGTGAGCCTTTCCAAGAGATACTGGCCCAGCCCAGGTGAGGCCCGCCAGCCTGCGGAGTTGAGTCAGGTGTCGCCCATCTTCTTGATGAGTTTCACCTCCTCATCCAGGAAGTGGTTCTCTAGGAAGCCAGGAGATGAGGGTCTGTGAGGATAGAACCCAGGGCATCTAGATCCCAAAGGGCCTGGGTCAGGTTCCTCTCCAGGACCACAGCAGCTTTCCTGGTGTCCTGGGTTTTGCCCCCACTCACCTTGGGAAGGCTTCAGCACGTCCGAGAAGAGAATGTGGACACAGAGCTGGTTTTGCATCCTTAAGAGACACTTGGTGCCCTCGGGCTTCTTCTCTGCCTTCTTGAGGACGAGGTGGTCCAGGCCCTCCAGAGCCACATGGTCACAGTGGAAACAGAAGCCCAGAGAAAGGTAGGTGTAGGGGGCTCACAGAGGCCGGTTTACCAGATGGTTGACCGCAGCCTCCACCCCAGTGGAATAATTTTGACCAATGTGGGAGCTCATGGTTGTTCGGCAATAAGGAGTTAAACCAAAAAAAAAAAAAAGAATGGTGTTGGCTGGTCTCAGAGGCTGAGGATGGTTGAGAAGGTTCTAAAGGTGGTAACTGGGAAAGAGGTTGGAGGGTGGTAGGAGGCTGGAAGAAGGAGCGTCCCTGTTCCATCCAAACATTTTTGAAGCAAGAGACAGATCCAGGGGACTGCTCAGATAATCTTGAATGCAAACACTACACTATCGTATATTCTTATGCTGGTTTATGTCTTTTATTTCTTTTTTACACAAGTGAATCATATTAAACGCTGTTCTGCATTTCTGCCTTTGCATGTAATAACCAATTTTGGAGACGGGTCTGTATCGCCCACACAGAACGACCCCATTCTGTGTTAAGGGCCACAGCGTTCATAACGAATGGCGGACGGCCACAGGCAGTGCCTCATTTGGATGTGTCTGGAGCCTTGGAAGCTTGACTACCCTGTGCTCTGCAAATGGACGCCGAGAGCTTGTTTGGAGGTTCTAGCAGGGGAGTGCGGCTACTTGTATACCCTTGACGGGAGGGCGATCCTCCTCTAGCTGGGAAGGTCTTCCTCTTTGACCCCGTGTGTAGTTGCAGGAGGGATGCACGTGGAGCAGGGAGGGAGGGAGGTGACACCGCCTAGCCAGCCAGATCAGCCTAATCAACCCTGGTGATCAATGGGGTGACAGGTGCCGCTGCCAGACTGCCTTCACATCTAGAGAGAAATTTTCCTTTAAGAGCTGGAAAGGACCCTTGAGAACCTGGAATCCAACCCTAGGTTTTTTATAAATCAGAAACCCATGGCCCAAGAGGTCAAATGCCTTGACCCAAGGCACCCAGCATATTAGAGCCAGAACTTGTAGTGCAAGTCTCTGTTCACCAAGTTATATTTCCTCTATGTTAATTAGGAAATTGCTGATTGGTTTTGTTGAAACATTTGGTTTTCATCCTAGATGCTTGGAGTAGGCATAGCCTGGCGGTGAAAGAAAACAGCTGGAAGGAGAGATCTTCTTGGCCTTCCTGTCTGGGCTGCAGCCGAATCCCCTTGCCTTGGATAGGGCACTCCCTTGTATCTGGCTATAGAAACTCTGACTTCAAGATGTCCTGATGAGTTTTCATTTCCCTTGGATGTAAACCAAGTAGCTTCAGAATCCACTTGAGAAACTCTGCCCCAAGTCTACATTCAGAATGTTCTTTCCTTGAAAGCATTCTACAAGTTTCAATTCTCACATCTTTTTTTGGAAGATGGTCTTAGAAGCTACATTTACAGTCTTTTTAAAAAATATATTTTATTGATTTTTTTTTTTTTTTTACAGAGAGGAAGGGAGAGGGATAGAGAGTTAGAAACATGGATGAGATAGAAACATCGATCAGCTGCCTCCTGCACACCCCTACTGGGGATGTACCCACAACCAAGGTACATGCCCTTGACCGGAATCGAACCTGGGACCCTTCAGGCCTCAGGCCGATGCTCTATCCACTAAGCCAAACCAGTTAGGGCTACATTTACAGTCTTACGATTTATTGGTCAAGGTGCTGCCCAACAAACAGCCTCAGGTCAACAATGATTTGGCCAGGCAGGTTCTCCCATCCAGATGGCAAGATATTGCCTGAGCATCTTAGCATAAAGCCTTCCTTCTTTCCTCTTCCTTTGACCAATTCTTACCCCAACGACTCATCTTCTGGCTACCAGGTTACCTCTTGTCTCTAGCTCTTGACCTCCTTTTTACCACTGAGTCCTTGCATTTGTAATTCATCTATCTTTTTGCTTGTTTCGTTGGTTCCACAACAATTTCTATTGAACACCCTTTGTCTGCCTCAGAGTCTATATCTAATTGTGCCCACTTTAGTTGCTTCCACCTAGTCATCTAGTGCCCCTTCAAGGGTGGGCGACTTATATAGTCACACAAGACTCATACACAGAAGGGCCCTGTATTTGACTTAATGCTCTGCTGTTGCCTTGTTAAAATTCTTAATAACTTTATCTTTGAAATTGTGTTTTGTAAGTGAAGTCTGATGGGACGAGGGAGCATAAACATGAGCAAAAGAGATAGGCACATCATTCCTTGCAGCCCTATTTGCAGATAGCAATCATGGCGCCCAATGAGCACAGAATTCCAATGGATTCACAATGCTTGACAGTTTAGAAGGATCCAACTCGAGTACACGGTAAGAGTTTTAGCTCTACAAGCAAGCAGAGGTGCTGACGGCCCCAAGAAACTAGGCTTTCCATTCAATCCAGAAATTGCTTCAAATGCAGAAAAGAAAGCAATAGTGTTGTCATAGCTTTCCTACTTATGTCATGTCCCTGTATTAGCCAACCACTCAGGCTGAAAATGATGACATAGGAAGAAAGAGTTAGGGAAACGTACAGTTCCTTTTCCTTTTTTACTCATCAGAAAGCCAAGCCTGATAGAAAGTGTGTACATAAAGTTTGCATATAAAGAAGTGAAATAAAAAGAGCTGAGTTTGTTTTGTCAGCATTTCCACTGTTTTAATAAGAATAATATGCATCTATAAACTACAAAATGTGAAATGTGTAATTTATATGATTCCATATACAAGTTAAGTGCTCTTGTATATCCATTTAAAAGTGGCACTGCACAGTATAAAGATGAGCATTAAACCGCATGCCAATCATTTAAATTTTTAATGTTCTTATATTGACATTAAATAGCAAATAAAAACACCGCGTCAAGTCAAGGGAGAGAGACAGCATGAGAGAAAGAAAAACGCTTTACCTTTTAAGAACTTTAATGACATTTCTCCCCTGACTTTTGAACAAGGAGCCCCACAGTTCCAGTCTGCACTGGGCCCCACAAATTATGTACCTGGCCCTGGTCCCATGGCTTTAAGTCATGTCCATAAGCACTGATAAAACTGGTTTCCATCCAAGGCCTTTTCCCAGTGTGGCTTCTCTAGACCCTGTTCTGGGCTTCAATTGGGACCAATGGAGATTATTTTCCCCTTTGGTACAATAAACTAAAAAAAAATCTCTCCCAAACATAGCTCTAAATGGATGGGAAAATGGAGGTAAAATGACACGGTAGGGGCTTACCCAAAGTCACAGTGTATGCCGTGGACAGAGGCCTGGGCTGACTCCCATCTTGTCTTTAGATGCAATGCCATGGCCTGTCTGCACCAATCACCACTGGTATTTCAGTCTCAAACATCATTTGGAAAATACCAACAAAGTCATTATGTGCTGCAACCTTTTGATCACACCCCAGCGGAGGCCACCACAGCCCCACAGGAACAGCTATAGAGCAAAAGGCTCTGCCCTTCAAGAGGTTCTGCATAGGACATTTCCAAGGCCCCGGGGGAGTCCTGTTTTGTTGAAGGTCAAGAGGAGTTGATCAACAGGCCAATACATGCTTCCTTTGCAGCCTTGGTAAGGAATAGATTCCTATACCGCCCCAGGCAAGTGAGGAAGTCTTTTCTAACCATTGTATCAAAGACATTAGAATTCTTAAGGAACAAGATGCTTCCCATCTCTTTCCTTGAATTTCTTACAGAATAGAATATACATAACCAAGTCCTGGCATCTTGTACCACTGGCCAGATCCCTACTAATCAGAAGAAACGCCCATCCAGAACAGACTACCACTATGAGCAAATTGCCTGCACACCCTTCATGTGGTCCCTTGAAGTCATTCAAATGGATTTTTTCCCTGGCTGCCCCCTCGTTATTGTCTTGGAGCCTTCCATGCAGAGTACAAGAATCCATTGAACCTAGTTTCCTCCAGAAGCTTCACAACAGTCTATTGCTTAGTGCTGTGATACCCTTAGCAACACAGCCTATTCCTGCAGGTACTTCCGGGCTAGCCCAAATGCCTTCTAACCCCCAAACCTCTCCCTCTATGCACAGCTGTGTAGAGGAGGATGGATCCTTGAGAGAACACCTTCAGACTGCTCCCGCCTGGAGCCTGCTGGGCTTCTCAGCTGGCACTGCAGCCCCAATGGAAAAGTCAGTTACCTTTTTGCCAGAACAAACTTGCAGTAGCTGTCTGCTTCCTTCTGGCACACGAGAGGGGAAGGACATCTTACAGGCCACACTGCACTGTTCTGACTCTAACAAGAATAACAGCAATCATTGTTCCTTCCCTTTCCATTAAATAATAACTATAAATGCACATTTAAAAAATGTATGTCACCCTTTAAAATAATCTTCATGAAAGTATTTTAATGAGATGTAAAATGCTTCGGACATATGGTAAGTGGAAATAAAGCCGGATACCGGAGGTCCTTTGTTTATAAACAGTTTACATTTATGTATAGAAAAAAAAATAGAGGAAGGAACTATATCACAATGGATTCCTTTAGGTGGCGGGGTTAAAGGGACTTTTCTATTTTCTTCCTTAACCTTTTGATATTTTCTAAAAGACAATACGTTTTGTAGGTGTGTATTACTTTTATAATCCCACAAGAAAGGACACGTTTCTGTTTGCTAGGATCTCTGCAATAGTAGTAACTGATCCTGTGCACTGTCCAAAGGAAACCATCAGGTTTCTACTTCTCCAGGTGACTTCTGGGTGGGTCCTTTCTCTCAGTTGAATTTTCTATACAGGATACCTGTTTGGGCTTTGACAGGACTGCTCCTTTATGTGAAAGTTGTCAGTATTTGGAAACAGCCCTGTCAGAACTTTGAATCAAGATACTGTATTTCTTTCTCCTGGCTACCAGGGCTGAGAGCTCCCAACAGAATTTTCTGAGGGTAAGGGCTCCAGCATCTATCTGAGACTGGACTCCAGGGGGAGAGAGTCTAGACTAGAGGATGCGGATTTTGCCTAGCAGGGTGTGATGACAAGAACGTAGATTTGGAATGACATGGCTCTAGAACTGCAGAGGTTTTTTTTTCTCTGCCAAACGGATGCTCATATTTCTTTTATTGAGTTGTTTTAAGGATTTAAAAAGACAATGTATGTAGAGGGCCTAGCAGAGTGCACACAAATTATTAGTGGTAAGAACTGGAGAAGGCAGCAGAGTGGACAGCTCTTCCACTTCACCCCTACCCACAACACACTGAAGTTTTCCAAAGTGTAGGTGGCAGCTGTCCAGATCTTAACCCCGCCCTGACTGGGCTGGGCTGGCCTGACCAAGGACAGACACATCTTTGGTGTCACCATGGAAATACAACCACCACTTCTGGGCTGGGCGATGGGCAGTGCTAGCCACAGGACAGCAGCCGAAAGTACGGGGTGAGGGGCAACCCCAGAATGTCCATGGATAATACCAAATATGACTCCATTACCACTCTGAAATCACTGCATTAGTGATCCAAACTGCCTCTTCCTCCACCCACAGCCACTCTGCCCTTTAACTATTCATCAGGCAGTAAGAAGCATGCCAGAGACTTACAGGAAATAAAGGGAATCATGCTGTACCTTGTAAGGGATTGACATATCCCATCTTTGCTATACTGCTACTTCATCTGCTGCAGTTTTTACCAGAACTGCTACCAGCACCACCATTTCTACCACTGCTGCTGCTATTACTATTAATTCTGTAAACGGCAATTTTCAAAGCGCCTGGGTTTTTGCCTGATGAAAGAGAATAGTGGACATGGCATTATGGGAAGGCAGGCTGGCACTAGGAACCTCAAAGGGAACAGCAGAATGATCAATATATATATTTTTTCATGCCCCAACTGCCTGGACTCTAGCCACATCCCCAGCCACACCTAGTCCCTCTCCCAACCCTACTCAGCTCCAATGTCTATCGCTGATTTAGGCAATTTCAAGGGTTCATGGACTTTTGTTTGGTTGGTCAGAGGAGCTGGACCATGCCCAAATCCCACCAAATGGGGTGGGGGAAGAGGAGAGAATGCGCCCAACATCCAAGGCCATTGCCTGTGTCAGCATCTCCCACCTTCCAAGAGGATGGCCCCGGAAGGACCCAGTCTCTTCCTTTTTTTAGAGACTTTAAATTTTCCTGTGCCAAAGTTGCATGTTCAGATCCTGTTTGACTTGGCCCGCGACCCCCAAAGCGAACTGGGGGCATGCCTACCTCCCCTTCTCGTCCCAGCAGAAGGGCTCCCTCTCTCCGCGCACCTAGCCGCCAGCCGGTGTGAGGACCAACACTGCCCGGAGTGAGGAGGGAGGGAGGCAGGAGAGCGAGAACGTGGCCCAGCCCCAGCCCAACCTCGACCGAAGGCTCCCTTTGAGATCGCCCTCTTCACCTGGCAACCGGGCCCCAGCTGGGCTCCGGGAGAAGAAAAGTGGCATTTTGGAATCCATGTTGCTCAAGACGTTGAAGGCATCTGGGCAAACTTCCCTTTGCTACTGCCTTTGCTACCGGGGCCAAGTGAACTTGGGGAAGGGCCGCGCCCCTAGGGATGCGGTTGTCTGGGGAGGAGGGGGGACCGTCTCCGGCGCCAGGGGTACCTGCCCAGAGAGAGCAGTGGCTGGGCATCTACCGTGGGTGCGGGTGGCCCGCCCTGGCGCTGCTCCCCGCCTTGGACCCACGTCTCCTGGGGAGTGATAGTAGCAGCCGTCGCCGCCAGGCCAGCTGGGATCCCTTCTGTCTCCGTCCGGTTATTTATAGGCGCGATTTACGGCGGCTTGCGGGGGAAGGGACGCGGGATGACAATGAGTTTTGGAGGGTATCAGGCTAAAAGTCACACTTTTCCCAAAGCGCCCCCCTCCCAGGTTCTTCCTCCCAGAGCAGCACGGTCCCGGCGGGGGAGCGCGCACCGCGGGGCGCCGCCGTGGTCCGCTGGACCCCAGGCCCGGGCCGCGGAAGGGGGGCCCCGCGGCGGGCGGGAGCCGGGGAGCCCGGGAGGCCGCGAGGCCGGGAGGAGGGGCCGGGTGCGCGGCGCGGCTCACCTGCCAGGCTGTTGTAGCAGTCGATCTCGATGGCTTCCACCGTCCGGCTCTGCTCCTCCGAGAGGCGGCCGGGGGCGTTGGGGGCCCCGGCCGGAGAGGCCGCACGCGAGTCCCGCTCCCGCTCCCCGGGGGCGGGCTGCAGCCCCTTCAGCTCCAGCAGCGCCCGGTGGTACTTGCCGATGGCTTCGCGGAATTTCTTGTCCTTGTAGCACTGCGAGCCTTGGCTCTTGAACTCGTGCGCGCGCCGGATGGACTCGGCGGGCTCGGCCGCCGCCCCAGCCTGGCCCCGCGCCGGAGCCCCTCCGCCGCCGCCGCCGCCCGGGACGCACAGCGGCGGCGGCGGCCGCTGCACCTCGCTGGCCCCCGGCGGGCTCGGGTTCCCTTTGGTCCCGGCCGCCGAGCCCTTCCACTCCATTCGGCCGCCGCCCGGCGCCCCGCGCGCGCCGCGATCAGCCCGCCGCCGCCGCGCCCTCCCGGGTTCAAAAGCGGCGGGCGCCTGCCCCGCGTCTGGCGAGCTTGGCCGCGGCCTTGACACCCCGCGGCGGTCTGTCGTCCCGCACTCCCATTCTCCTCGCCAGCTGCGGGAAGCTGCGCTCTCCTCCTCCTCCTCCTCCTCCTCCACCACCTCCACCACCTCCTCCTCCTCCTCCTCCCTCCCTCCCTCCCTCCCCGCCTCGCGCGCCGCCCGCCCGGCTTCAGGCCCTCCTCCCCTCCCTCAACCTGCGGGGGGTGAGGACCTGGCCCTCACGCCCTCTGGGGCTAGCGTTATGGGGGGCTGCGGGCCTGGTTGGGGTGCCGGGGATTGTCGCTGACCCGGAAGAAGCTTGGCTCGCCTGAAAGAGGGGAGGATTAATGACAAAGACGGCCCAGTTCTTTCCCATTCAATCCAGTCCTCTGAGACGCGCCTAGTCTGAAAGGGACGAAAGGGGGAAGGGGTGTGTGTGCGTGTGTGCGTGTGTGCATGTGTGCATGTGTGCGTGTGTGCGTGCGTGTGCGTGTGTGTGTGCATGTGTGCGTGTGTGTGTGCATGTGTGCGTGTGTGTGTGCGTGTGTGTGCGTGTGTGCGCGTGTGTGTGCGTGTGTGTGTGCGTGCGTGTGTGTGCGTGTGTGTGCGTGTGTGTGTGTAGGTGTGCAGGGAGGGGGCACGCCAGCGACGAAACGCGTGCAGACTCACCCTCCATAGATTTCTTAGAAACTGAACACAGAGGAGCTGCGAGGAGCAAGGGGCGTAGGCACGAGCCGTAGCTGCTGGTTCCTTTCAGCCTGGCAGTCACATTCTAAGGGGGCAGGGCCTTTTCTGTGCGGGTCCGGGTGGTCGCCGAGGTGCGTCTCCGCGGGTGGCCGCCGGAGCGCCCAGAGCACAGCGCGCACGTCAGCGAGCGGGGCGTCGGACTCCCGAAGCCGCCGGTGCCGACCCCTTGGTGGGCCGGCATCTGTGCCGCGTGAGTCACGGACGCCGAGATGGAAAACACCTGTTACTGCTGGTCAGCAGGCTTGGCGTGCAGACGGGCTGGTTTCCATGTCCAGGACAGTTGCGCGCCCCTCCGCGGGAGGCCAATTCTTACTTCATTCATTCTTAGCTCAGCCCCCGAGGTTGGCTGACTGCAGGGATTTGTGGAGACCAAGCGCCCGGCCGACGGCCGACGAAGATAGGCAAGTGGCTGCCCTGCTCTCAAGTGAACTCCCAGCCTCCTGGGGCAGGGGGACACCGCCCACCCTTACAGCCACTCTTCCAGATAATGGTGGGTAAAGAGTACCCGGGAAGGACAGACAGTGCCGTGGAGCGCGGAGGAGGGGAGAGGGGTGGCTCTTTACGCAGCGGTGGATCCGCAGACTTTATGGAGGCATGGCCTTGGAGGGCTTTGAAGGGTGGGGAGTAGAACTTGGGCACGAGGAAACAGAAGGAAGTGACATATCAGCCAGAGTGAGAAAACAGAGCAGAAATCATGATGCTTGACATCTCGAGTGAGTTTAGGGCAGTAGTGGCCTAAACAGAAGTGGTGGGAAATGATTGAGTTAAATGATGGAGGCATTTGGATGAAGAGTGTGGGTTTTATTTTTGTAAGCAATGGAGAAGCCTGACCTTTTTTTTTTTTTTTAGTACTTCCCCACTTCTTTATGATGCTATATATATATAAGCATTATATATACACTGAGTGGCCAGATTATGATGATCTCTGAATGTATAATCTGGCCACTCAGTGTATATCCTATATAATAAAAGGCTAATATGCAAATTGTCCCCTCGACCAGGAGTTCGACCAGCAGGCAGGCCGGCCAACCGCCCATGTCCCCTCCCCCTGGCCAGGCTGGTGGGACCCCACCCATGCACGAATTCATGCACCGGGCCTCTAATACACACACACACACACACACACACACACACACACACACACACACACACTGAGTGGCCAGATTATTATGTGTTCAGAGATCATAATAATCTGGATATATATATATATATATATATATATATATATATATATATATATATATATATATATATGTTTTCAAAGCATGGTTTCCACACCTGTAGCATCAGTGTTACCTGAAATCTGTAAAAATGTACATTCTAGGGTTGTGCTCCAGCTCTATTAAAATCTGAAACTCTAGGGTTGGGGTCGAGCACCTGTCCTTTAACAACCCTCTGGTTGGTTCAGACGCACACATAAGTTTGAGAACCCCTGCTCCAAAACCTCACTACTCAAAGTGTAGGCCTTGGACAAGTAGAATCAGCATCACCCAGGAGTCTGTTAGCGATGCAGAATCTATAAAAATCCAGACTACCAACCCAGAATCTGCATTTTAACAAGATCACCAGGTGATTCCCATGCCTATTGGAGTGTGAGAAGCACCGCTCTAAAGGATTTGCAAAGTACAGAAGCAGATAAAACCCCAACCCTACACGGTCACTCAGATATATTCTTTGTTAATATTCTGATGGAATCCCTACGGGTTGCTTTCTATACATCTATATTTGTACCAAGTCCTCTTTTAACAAACATGAGTGGTATGAGACAATATATACAATGTTCTGCTCTTTATTACTTTACATAATATGTGATTAGTCGTTTAAAGCTTCATTTTAATGGCTTTATAATACTCATTTTATGTCTGTATCAGTGTACTTAACCATTTTCTAATTATTTGCTATTATATTGAATACTGTGATGATAAAAATAATAGATTTCTACATAGTGCTTACTTTGTGCCAGGCACTGGGTTAAGCACTTTACATATAATAACTCATGCAATCCTAATAACAACCCAGTGAAATAGGCACTATAATTATCCCCATTTGAATATATATATATATATATATATATATATATATATATATATATATATTTTTTTTTTTTTTTTCATTGATTTCAGAGAGAGGAAGGGAGAGGGAGAGCTAGAAGCAGCAATGTTGAGAAAAATCATTGATCAGCTGCCTCCCGCACGCCCCCTAGTGGGGATCAAGCCGGAAACCCAGGGTCCACACTCAACCACCTAGCCACACCAGCAGGGCTATTATCCCCATTTTCAATACCAGCTCACCGAAATTTCCCCAAGGTCACACTGCTAATAAGTAGTGGAGCTGGGATTTAAATTTAAGCAATCCGCTTTCAGGATCTATACTCTTAATTATATTTATACTTAAGTTTTTGTTGTAATTTATTTGTCCTTACAAGAAATTCTGATGTCAATTTCTAAAAATGTCTTGAAACATATTGTCAGTTTCCCTTTCAGAAAGGTTGTAGTAATTTGTGCTTCCACCAGCAATGTACTAGTTTCACAACATCCGTGCCAACAAATGAGAGTTAAACTTAAAAAAAATTTTTTTTCTAACCTAATAAATGAAAACTCTCTTTTGAGTGAACTGGGATCTCTTTAATTATAAGATTGGACATTTTCCATACATGTAATTGCCATTTATAGAGTACTGAGGGCCTTTTGACACAATCTTACTGCACTAAATTATACCTTATATGTTATAGGACCTTACTTCAACATCTTTAATCTCATTTAATCCTCGCCTTAGCCTCAGAGGAGGAAAATGATTCCCTACTCACACAGTGGTTTCTGACCAGTGAGATATCATAGTTCACTGGTTAAGAGGCTTTGGGCTCAGATAGGTGTGGGCTGGAATTCTATCTTTGCTGCTTCCTGGGCAAGTATTCAATTTATGAAAACTTCAAATTTCCTCATTCATTAAATGGAGATACTACTTACTTCATAGAATTCTTGTGAAGCACACTGTGAGAGCTGAATAGATGGTAAGTTTAATCATTACTCATTAAATCCTGTCGTTATTGGATCCCATAAAAATGTTATGGCAGCCCTGGCTGGGGTTGCTCAGTTGGTTGGAGTGTCATTCGTGTACCGAAGGGTGATGGCTTAGATTCCCAGTCAGGGCATATACCTAGGTTTCAGGTTCTAACCCTGGTCAGGGCACATATAGGAGGCAATTAATTAATGTTTCTCCACATAGATGTTTCTCTCTCTCTCTCTCTCTCTCTCTCTCTCCCTCTCCTTCTGCTCTCTCTCTCAAAAAAAAAAAAAATCAATTAAAAAACACATATACTCCAGGTAAGGAGTCAAAAAATGTTATGGCAGGCTGAAACCGGTTTGGCTCAGTGGATAGAGCGTCGGCCTGCGGACTCAAGGGTCCCAGGTTCGATTCCAGTCAAGGGCATGTACCTTGGTTGCGGGCACATCCCCAGTGGGGGGTGTGCAAGAGGCAGCTGATCGATGTTTCTCTCTCATTGATGTTTCTGACTCTCTATCCCTCTCTCTTCCTCGCTGTAAAAAATCAATAAAATAAAAAAAATGTTATGGCAGACATATTTGCCAGCCCTGGCCTTTTTTACTTTAAGGTATTATATCAGGTAGAAGAAAGAGAAGACACTGGGGGTTGGGTGCTCTGAGTTTTTATCATTAACTTCCTGCTCAGGCAGGAAGAGCTACTGAAGGCAAATATTGGATGAAGATCTAGGTGTGGGATTTGGCTACTGTCCAAAATAAGATGTGGGTAGTGATGATCATAACTGTTTAAAGGTGAGAAATACCGATGTGCCAAGTTTGTTTTTTGATTTCCTGCTCTGTCCTGGCTTAATAGTACAGTAGCTTGTGCTTAGATTTTGGGCTTGAGGACAGGGCTGCAAGAGACATGTACTCCACGTGGTACTCAACTGTGTATGAAACAGAGCTCCACATGAGAGCTTAATACTAGCTTGGATGAAGGAGAGCTTGAGCGAGGGAGGGAGGGAATATTATGGGCGGCGGGATGCAATGAGAGGAGACTTACTATGCCCATCTGTCCCGCTCAGCAGAGCTGTGTGGGTATGTCTAGAACTGTTTTGTTTACTTGTTTTTAGTATGTTTCTGTCTCTGTCTAAGCCACTCATTGGTAAATTGGGGCTGGTTTCTCAGAAATTTTCTCCCTTCAAATGTAATTAAAGAGGTGCCAAAGAGAATTTCTCAAGTATCCTGTCATTAACTATTGACCATATGCAGAGTACTATTTTTGGAAGTGAGCAAAGATCCAAATGACAGACAATTTGGGCATGAATTTAGGATTCAGAAACTCGGTGCTTCTCAAACTTTAACAGGCATATGAATCCCAGTCTTATTAAACGCAATTTCCTGATTCCATTCATGTAGGATGGGGCCCAAGGCTGTGCATTTCTAACAAACTACCAGGTGATGCTGCTCCTGCTGGTCCATGGCCCACATTTTGAAGAGCAAGTATTTAGATCAGGGGTGGGCAACCTTTTTTTCTGCCAAGGGCCAATTGGATACTTATAACATTATTCACTTAATATAAATTTATGTTGCTATGAATAAAGCTCCTAGCCTGGCTGGGATGGCTCAGTGGTTGAGCATCGACCTAGGAACCAGGAGGTTGTGGTTTGATTCCCCGTTGGGGCACATGCCCAGGTTGCTGGCTAGATCCCCAGTGTGAGGTATGCAGGGGGCAGCTAATCAATGATTCTCTCTCATCATTGATGTTTCTATCTCTGAAATCAATAAAAATATTATTTTTAAAAAAGCTCCTAGATTTATTGAATTTCAGGTCCCGCCTGCGGTTGCCTTGGCAGGGCCGGACCAAATGATTTTGTGGGCCCAGAAGGCCAGACGTTCTCTATCCCTGATTTAGATGAAAGAAAAATTCCATCTCTCCCCTTATCTCCTGGCCTTTGCCTTCCCCCAGAGAGGACATGTTCTTTAGATTTGGTCAGATTCCCGAAAATTAATCTGTCCACATTCAAAGGGCAGGGGTATGAACCTGCACTTCATGCAGCAGGAATAGGTGCACTAAGCCAAGTCCTCCTCTTGGGAGCTGGCCACCTTGTTTTCCCTTCCTCACATGTGTCACCAAGCATACTTTTTATTGCTTCCATTTCTGGTTCAAATGTGGCAGGACAGCGGGCAGGAAGACTTTGGTATGTGGGGGGAAGGGGAGGCTCGCGTGGGTCTTTACTGTAGGCTACTTGCTCCAAGGTTGTATTTACAAGATAACTCTGCATTAAAAAATTGGGCATCTATTCAGGTGAAAATAAAGTAGTATTTTGATGTCTTATCCATTGATGGCTCTTGAATGTATTGCTTGCTTATGAACCTCCCTGAGGAGAAAGATGATTAAGCCAGAGTAGCTTTCTAGACTCATGGTCCTTTGGCCCAATTGTCACCAAAACCTCTCCCTTCATTCATCATGGGCAAGCACTGGTTACAGCCCAATTAATCCAGCCTATGGACCAGGGGTCCTCACACTTTTTAAACAGGGGGCCAGTTCACTGTCCCTCAGACCATTGGAGGGCCGGACTATAGTTAAAAAAAAAAACTATGAACAAATTCCTATGCACACTGCACATATCTTATTTTGAAGTAAAAAAAAAAAAAACAACAAAACGGCAAAAACACCCGCATGTGGCCCGTGGGCCGTAGTTTGAGGACGCCTGTTATGGACGATCATACCACGAAGGGAATAACTCATTACTGCCGAGACATGCTGGGAGATTTCTTAGAGAAGATATACGTGGAGCTATTTTGATGGAAAGAACTTGGTGCGGTACACAGCAGAAGGCACAGCATTCCTGCTGGCTCTATGTGTCTCAGACTCTGTCTGTCCTCTGTCTGACCTTGTTTCTGCTTCTCTGAGTCTCTGCCTTTCTCAGTGCCAACTGGTCTTAGAAGACTGAAGCCCCCTTCCTTCCCAAAGTCACCGTGGAGCTTGCACACCTCCTAAACAGATGGCATGTGCTGCTTTTTCTCTTCCTTCAGTTCAGTCTCTTAGACATATATGAAAGACATATATTTGAATCTCTTTTATACTAATCCAAGCTGTTCAGGATTTGGTCACATGCCAACCAAAACAAAGCTATTTTGAGGATGTTTTTCTATTGCATTCAACTTCACAATTTACCTTAGAAAATTACAGAATTTCCATCACCAGTTTTTATCTCTATTCAATGTTCAGTCATCCTTCTTTGAAAAAGTGGAATATTTTTAACTATGTCATGCCCAGATGTAGCATTAGCCATATGAAGCTAATGTGAGCTTCATATTTTCATTCATCTTACCCCTCACTCCTATCCCAACAACAAATTTCTCTATAATTCCAGGGTCCAGCTCCGTCTGGCCTTATTTAGAAAAATAAGGCATCTCTACTTATCCCTATTCTCCTACTACTCAATCTACTCAGCACCCCCCAATAACTATTGTAACCCTCCATGGGGGCTATGATGTCAGTTATTCGGATCTGTCGGCATTCCTTCCCTAGCGGGCTCTTCCTTTCCCAATTCATGTGGTCCTGGTGGAGCTGTCAATCATGGTGTCTGAGCCCCTGCCCCACACTTGCTAGCATTATTTCAGTCTTGGCCAATCATATTATTCCATCTCCCTACCCCACAGTGATTGGTTCAGAGAGGGGCACATGACCTAAGTAGAGATGGATGAGAAATTTCCATGAGATTTACATATGGACATTGGGAGAGAAAAATTATTTAAGTTGGGAGGATTTGAGGTGAGGACTATCAATGACTGTCTTGCTTACCACCTGGAGAAGGCCTGTCTGAAAAATGAAACTGAACAGAGGCAAAAAGGATCTGAGGGAGAGACTGGACTCTGGTAGCATCACGTAAGTTCTTAGATCCAACAGTTTTTAATGCCAGCTACACCTTCAGACTGCCTAATATGTGAATTAGTGAATTGCTTTTTATATTTGAGCTAGTTTGAGTTATCATTTACAATCGAAAAACTATTGACTTATATAATCCTTCTCAGGTATTTACCCTCTTTGCCTTCCACCTTCTGCCACCTTGGTTTGGCTGTTACATGTGGCTGGTAATTATAGCCATGTCCCCCTTGCCTAGAAAACATTCATTTTTCAATTTCTTTTACACATTAAAAATAGTTTACTTGTCATGGCTGGGTTGCTCAGTTGGTTGGAGCATGCTCCTGTATATCAAAAGGTTGTGGGTTCAATTCCAAGTCAGGGCACATATCTAGGTTGTGGGTTGATCCCCCTATCTCTCTCTCTTTCTCTCTCTTCCTCTCTTTAAAAACCAATAACACATATCCTTGGGTGAGGATTAAAATATAGTTTACTGCCCTAACCAGTTTGGCTCAGTGGATAAAGAAAGCATCAGCCTGCGGACTGAAGAGTCCCAGGTTTGATTCCGGTCAAGGGCATGTAACTTGGTTGCGGGCACATCCCAGTAGGGGGTGTGCAGGAGGCAGCTGATCAATGTTTCTCTCTCATCAATGTTTCTAACTCTCTATCCCTTTCCCTTGCTCTCTGTAAAAAATCAATAAAATATATATATTTTAAAAATAGTTTACTTACTAATTTATTCTTAACTTTGTATTATGGAAAATTTTAAACAGACACAAAAGAAAAAATCTATATAATAAAAGCCTAATATGCTAACTGTCCAGTTATCTGGTCATCCGTTCAACCAATCAAAGTGTAATATGCAGGCCAGCCATGCCCCGGCTTTGTCAGGAAGGACGTCTAGAAGACGTCCAGTCTAATTAGCATATTACCCTTTTATTAGTATAGATGGTATTTGTACAGATATATCAGAATATATTTCACCAGGTTTCAGTTGTTAGATATTTAAGTAGTAATGAAGATATTTTGGTGAGCCACTCAACTAGTTGATAAGTCAGACTGCACTGTGAAACTGGTGATCAAATTTTTCATGCTGAACAAAGTCAACAGCTCCCCCTGGGGAGGAGGTCAGTCTCCCCACCTCTGCATATATATTTAATTTCACCACAACCTCGTGAGGTTATTATGATGCTCACATTACAAAGAAGAAACCTGAGATTTTCAGAGGTTAGGTAAATTGCCCAAGGTCACACAGCTTGGAAGCAGGGAGCGGACCTGCCTGACTCCAAAGGCCACACTTCTGCCACCATTGGAGTTTTGGGTATTTCTGCTAGGGATGAAATAAAGAGGATTTATACCGATTGTCTTAGATGATCTTTAAGATTCTTTGAAGAATATGGAAGTGTTCTAACACTGTGCCACCTCCCACCATCTCTTCTCTGCCCTTTTCTGTCTGGTTTTGTGCCCTAGGAGACTGGCCCCTGGACCAATAAGGCTCCTCTTCCCTGTTAATGCTGGTCAGCTTTGCTGCAAGGAACAAGGAAAACATCAACATGAGACTGGAGGATGGAGAGAGAGAGAGAGAGAGAGAGAGAGAGAGAGAGAGAGAGAGAGAGAAAGGTGTTTCTTTTTTAAAAAAATATTTTTATTGATTTCAGAGAGGAAGAGAAAGGGGGAGAGAGATAGAAACATCAATGATGAGAGGGAACCATTGATGGGCTGCCTCCTGCCTCCTGCACAGGGATTGGGGGGATCAAGCCTGCAACCCCAGCATGTGCCTGTGACCAGACCCGGGACCCTTCAGTCCACAGGCTGACGCTCTATCCACTGAGCCAAACCGGATAGGGCAAGAAATGTATTTCTTTACCACTCCCTCCCTGCCTTGGCAACATGGCTTTGAGGGTGGTTATGTCCTGTCATTATGATCGTTGTGCTTGGGTGCCCCCTTCTCCCTGGGTCTACCTGGAAACACAATTTCTGCCTTTTGCCCAAATACCTCCCCTCTCTTGCTAGTCTCTGGATGCTTCAACATTCTTTGGTTCCTGTAACCATGTCCATGCTTTTGTAAATAGTCCCTGTATTGAAAGTCTCTTCAGATGAACCATTATAGTTAGAGTTTGCTTCCTGTCATGACCCTGTTATAAATACTATTTTAAGATGTTATTTCTTCTAGGAGATATTTAAAGACCTGATACTGAAAGACTCAATGAAATTTATCTCTAATGGCCATTTTCCAGTTAGTTGGGTGAGCTATTTAGAGCTAATCTGTACTTTTTTTACTCTCAAATTGTCTAATTGGCAGCAGCCTATTTAGCCAAGTGTTGAGATACACTCTGCTATTGGTATGTAAGGTTGTGAGTACATGGATTTTATATATATATATATATATATATATATATATATATATATATATCCATTAACATTGATTTATAATTATTTTTAATTTTTTTTTTCATTTAAATTCTATGTTCCAAAATTATAATAGTTACAGGTTACTATATTTGTCCATGTCCATTTGTAACATGAAAATATAAAATTCTCTGATAAAAGTAAATGAACATATTGGAGTTGTTATCAGTTTAAAATAGAATGATATCACCTTAATGCAATGGTGACTTGACAGACTCTCTTTAGTAATTCTTGTAGAGAAGGTCTGGTGGCTTTTGCTTAACTGGAAAAGTTTTAATTTTTCCTTAAATTTAAAAAGGATAGTTTTGCTGAATACAGTATTCTTGGTTGGCAAATTTGTGTGCTTTTCCTTTTCCTTTCAGCACTTTGAGTATGCCATGCTACTCTGTACTAGCCTGCAAAGCATCTGCTGAGAAATTTACTGATAATCTTATGGAAGCTTCCATGTTATGTTAGAAATGGTTTTTCTGTTGCTGCTTTCAAGATTCTCTCTTTACCTTTGACTTTGTACAGTTTAACTTTAATGTGTCTCAATGTGATTGTCTTTGGATTTATCCTAGTTAGAATTTTTTAAGCTTCTTGAATCTGTAATTCCATTTCTTTCCTTATATTTTGGAAGTTTTAGCCATTATTTCTTCAAATAAGCTCTCAATCATTTTCTTTCTCTTTTTGTCTGTGACTCCCTAATATGTATAGTAAATTAGTCCTCTTGATAGTGTCCATAAGTACCTTATGTTCTCTTTGCTCTTCTTCATTTTTTTTTCTTTTTTACTCCAGTGACTCAGTGATTTCTAATGACTTGTCTTCAAGTTTGCTACTCTTTCTTCTGCCTTATGAGGCTTTATGTTGAACTCCTATAGTTAAGTTTTCAGCATTATTATTATACTAGAGGCTCAATGCAAGAAATTTGTGCAAGAGTAGGCCTTCCTTCCCCTGGCTGCTGGCACTATAACCAGGACCCGGGCTTCCCTCGCAGCCCTGGCTTTATCTGGAAGGTCGTCCGGAAGGACATCCGGTCTAATTAGCATATTATGCTTTTATTATTATAGATCATTAAGCTCTGGAGTTTCTGTTTGGTTCCTTTATTGATATTCTCATTTTGTTCATGCATTGTTTTCCTGATTTCATTTAGTTGTCTATTTGTGTCCTCATTTAGCTCATTGAGCATCTTTATGACAGCTACTTTAAATTCTTTGTCAGACAGCTCATAGATCTGCATTTCTTTAGAATCAGTTTCTGGAGTTTTATTTTGATCCCTTGATTGGTCCATGTTTCTATTTCTTTCTTTGACATGTAATCTTTTGATGGGATTTGGGCATTTGAAAAACGAACCATCTCTCCCAGTCTTTGTACATTGGCTTCATTCTGGGGAAGACCTTCACCAATCAACTAGCTGCAGGTTCTAGGCCATCTCAAACCTTTTCTGATCTATTGCTCCCCCCAGTGTCTCCATGTGGTTCTGCAGCTCTAACATGCTACCTGCCTCTGTTTTTAGTGGCTTCCAAACTCTACTGTCAGTCCTTTAAGTGGTCCAAATCAGGCAAGATGGAAATCAATCCTCCAGGTTGCCTCCAAACAAGCTAGAATGTTGGGTACATGGTCTACACTTTTGTTTCCATCCTGAGAGGGAGCCCTGGTATGATGGATTTCTTCCTGGTTGCTCAGCACTATGCTGCATAAAAGAAGAACAGGGATAGTTATGCCAAATGCTCAAAATTTTGTACCTCTTGTTTTGGAATCCTGTCTTTGTTTTAAAATGACTGGTCTCTAGATTTCTCACAGAGGCCCCTTAAGAAGACTTTTTAGATATTTTTCATAGTCATCCCACCCATGACATTTTCTTAAAGAAAATCTTTATGAGATATAATTCATATACCATACAATTCACCCATTTAAAGTGTACAAATCAATGGCTTTAGTATATTCACAGGATTGTGCAATCATCACTATAATCAACTTGAGAACATTTTCATCAATCCCAAAATAAACCCTGTGCCCATTAGTTATCAACTCCAGTCCCCTAGCCTCATCTTCCACTTTCCTACCCCCAAGCCTATACAATCAGTAATCTACTTCCTATAGATCGGCCTTTCTGGGCATTTCATATGAAAGGAATCATATAATATGAAGACCATATGATATTTTAATAGAACAATTATATATTTGTTTATGTACTGCATTTATATCTGTACTTTATACATAAACAGATATTTTTACACCCCCTTCAAAGAATCAATTTTCATCAACCCCACTGAGAATGTATCATCCAAGGTGCCATGTGGTTTCTCCACAGAATTTCCCCAACCAGCTGCAGATAGCAAAACTGTGAGTCATTTGTTGACAGTACATGATTATCAAAATGAGGTGTTTGTGTAATTGGTTATAATTACTACCACCACCCCCAGAAACTGGGTACAAAGGAATGAACTCTTCATGAGCTTAAATAGAAGTGAATGCAATTTTCCTGACTAAGCCCAAATATGACTTTACAAATGAAAAAACCTGATCCTAAAATCTGGCCTCTTTTACCTTTTACTTGCATCTACCTCTGAATGGACCTACTGAATAGCTTTAAATATCCTGCCTGATCCATTGCTATTTTCCCTATTCAGGCCCATATTCTTGTTTACTTAAACTAATCGTCAGTCATACCTTTCCAACCATCCTTCATATAACTGCAGATTGGGCTTTCTAAAACAAAAAATCTGACATTTCATCACCCCAAGTAAAAAATTTTCCAATGATACCCCCCAATACTTACAGGATAAAGCCCAAATTACTTATTGTGGAATACAAGCCCTCCAGGTACTGGGCTTCAATTTGCCCCTTGCTATATCTTATAACCACTCATCTCACTCATCCTTCAACTTAACCCCATGTCCAGGCATAGGGAAATGTTTGAAAAACTTTGAGTATGCCAGGATGCTTCATGTCTACATATTTCTGTTTTCCTTCCTTTCTCCTCCCTTCTTCTCTCTCTTCCCCGCTTCCTAGTCCATCTGGAAAAAAACTCATCTTTTATATCAGCTTCAACGTCATTTCCTATACAAATCTGTGAATTCTGAGGGCGTAGGGGAAAGACATCTACTAAGAAGGGTTCCTGGTGGCTTACTGGGCTCAAATTTTTATTTTAATCTTTTTATTGATTTCAGAGAGGAAGGAAGAAGGAAAGAGAGATAGACACATCAATGATGAGAGAGAATCATTTATCAGCTGCCTCCTGCATGCCCCACACTGAGGACTGAGCTCAAAACCTGGGCCTGGAATCAAATTGTGACCTCCTGATTCATGACCTTGACACTCAACCACTGAGCCACACTAGCCAGGCTCAAATTAAAATAAAAACACACAGAGACTAGCAGCCATTTCTTACCGAGGCCTCTCACACAAACTGCACTTCATGGAGAAGTCTGTGCTGAATTGCTTGCCTGCACTGTTTCTGCCATCTCAACCAACCTTTGTAAAGGAGTTCCTGGTATCCTATTTCTATAGGACTGAGGCTTTCCCCATCTAACCAGAACCATGCAGCTCAGGCCATTCAGAGCAGCTATACTCTGACCAATCAGGAGAGTGCCTTTTGGACCAATCAAACTGGGCGAATTTAGAGTCCTCATTTGCATGAGGATGGGCCAATCAGAGATCAGGGGCAAGGACTCCTGGCCCCAGGACCACATCACAATTGAGCTGTTTTGCACTGAATAAAGTTTCCTTCTTCACCACACCCCAAATTGGGGATTTCTGTTGGTGTTGTGTTGGCACCAACGACCATCCATTAACAAATACTTTGCTGAAAACCAGACCCCATTGCCCCCATTGTTTCCTGGGTAGGATTTCTTAATCACTAGAGTATAGTAACAATCCTACCTAATAAAATGGTAATATGTAAATTACCATCACTCCGCTACGCCCACGATTGGGCCAGCGGGAGGCACAGGGGGCGGGACTCGGGGTGGCCGGGGTAGCTGATTGGGCCAGCGGAATGCTGAGCTCGCGTCGTCAGCGGTGGCGCAAGCTCAGCGTCTGCACCATGGCTGTGCTGCGGAACAGAAGGGGCCTCTGGGGCAGCAAGCTCACGTCCCGCCGCGGACCATCAAAAGCGGGGGAGCTGGGTGCCTGTCCGCTCCGGCACCAGGCCTTTCGGAAGCCTCCGCCGCCGAAAGGCCTGGTGCACCAGCAGACAGGCACCCAGCTCCCCCGCGATCGAAAGCGAAAGTGTGTAGGGGACCCTACACGTGCATGATTCAATCATGCACTGGGCCTCTAGTATAATAATAAATATTCATAGTTACTATTGAATAAAGGAAAAAATGGTGTGTACCCTTCCCCTAGTTCATTAGTAGAAGAGTTTGTTGGTGGTTGTTATTTTTTTTTAAATACTGCATCACTGTCTAGGAGAGCTTGTTCATTCCCATGGGCTTCGATTACCAAATTTCCATAACTAACTTCCAAAGAAGCACCAGTTCTGTGCCTCTTATTGCTTATCAGATAACCCAGTAGGAAACATAAACCAGAGGCAAGGACAATAATTAGAAGTCTATTACAATAATCTAAGTGAGAGGCAGTGAGAATGGAAATTAGCGAACACACCTAAGAGACTTCTGAGATATGAATTGCATCCAGGCCAGATAGGAAGCCTCTTGCCAGTGCTCTGAAATTCCACAATGTGTGCGGATGCCTACTCCCCCGGTGGGGAAGGCTGACACAGGACAGAGGAAAGTCAAATATTTTCAGAGCGCCACTCCTTTCCTCTTCCCTTCTCTTCTCAAAGTCTGACACAGAGGTGGGTAGGAAACCAGCAGAGCTGGGGCACAGGAAGTAAAATTCCAGTTTCTCTTCTCCCTATGGGAGCTCTAGAGCTAATCTTTGGTCTTGCATTTATATAATATACTAGAGGCCTGGTGCATGAATTCGTTCGGGGGGGTGGGTAGGGGGAGGCCGTGGGAGGTGGGCTGTGGGAGCACACTGACCACCAGGGGGCAGCTCCTGCATTGAGCATCTGCCCCCTGGTGGTCAATGCATGTCATAGCGACTGGTCCACCAGTGGTTCCAGTAGTTCCGGTCGATTGGTCATAACGGTCACTTAGGCTTTTATATATATAGATAAAGACATAATATATAAAATCAAGACTGCCAACTATTCTTAGTGCTTGCATGACAGATCAAAAAAATTTCCTTTATGCCCTCTATTCACAATTTATGGCTTTTGACAGACTGGCATGCTGGATACCTAAAACCACCTTAATTTATTACCAGCTCTGAGTTCTTCTGGATGTACAATGAGCAACGTGGCCCCAGAACAAAATTCTCTGTGTGATCAGTCAGGTCTGAGCATAGGCAATGACAAGGCTTCGACTGGCAGGCCTCATAGGGGAAGCTGCCCTCCTCACACCAGCAGGTGCACAGCCAGCATCGTAGTTATCTGGAGGGAATTACAGATGAGAACTGCATCCCCTGGAGCCAGCCATGCTCCAATGCATACCTGCATTCCCAGCCCAGGCACTATTTGGAGTCCACTATATCAGGGGGCTTCAGTGAGACATTTTCCAAGCACCTCCCCCAAGACCTCATTATCAGGGACCATTGGTGGAGGCAGTTTTACCTTTTGACACCTAGTCTTCCCCCCTCTTCCTTGCTGTGGCCCCACAGGTCCATACAAAAGCAGGAGCTTTTTGTTCAGGGTACTTGGCAGTGAGATGACCTCCCCCCATTTTTGCTTCCATTTGATCCTTGCCTGCTAGTCTTCCACAAGGGGATGGGGGGGTGGGGAGGGGAAGTACAGGGAATGGAACACCAGAGAGCCAGTGCCTTTCTCTTCTGCCTCTTGCCTGCACTGTCGAAGGAAGTGAATAAAGTGGTTTGTCTGTTACTTTCATGTTGGCTTATCCCAGTGGTCGGCAAACTCATTAGCCAACAGAGCCAAATATCAACAGTACAACGATTGCAATTTCTTTTGAGAGCCAAAAACCGACTTCTGCGCATGGGCCACGAAGTTTCAATTGCATTGTACGTGCGTGCCCGCATGTGGTATTTTGTGCAAGAGCCACGCTCAAGGGGCCAAAGAGCCGCATGTGGCTCATGAGCCGCAGTTTGCCGACCACTGGCTTATCCTAATTGACCACCTCCACACCTGGCAGCTCAGCACACATCTGCTTGGTTTCCTTGTCCTTGAAAAGGGTGTAAGACTATTCCATCCTAACCCCCTTCTATTAAGGGCCTTGGGCTCTTGAAACAAGAGCTTTTTTATGATATATGCCATACATAGATTCTACTTTTTCTTTTTACTCCAGCAAGATTCAAATATTTTGAGGAAAGGAGACTGGATAATCCAGATGCACATTAGACTACACTGGATAGAATATTAAAACCTCTAAAGCAAAACAAATAGTGTTGCTGGGCCTACAGAATAATGTGACTAATTTTGGCCAGATGGAGCCTGATTATGAATTAGCTACATGTAGACTAGATTTGAAACACTAGACAACAACCCACTGCATAGCTTTAAATTGTACAGATGAAGCTCTTTGCCCATGGTGGTTCAGTTATTTTCTTGGAAGACAATATACTTCTTCCTTCAGCAAGCCTAATGAATTTTATAATTACCCTTTCCTCTGAAGTCCACAGTGATGATTCCCCATCTGAATTGGTAAAGAAGAACCCACAGCGGGAAACATTACTGATGTGTGAAAAAACCGAGGACCACACTCCTTTGCTGGCATTACCGTTTGTGCACATATCCAATAGCCAATGAAGGCTGTGGGCCTGAGGGAGGAGGAGAGTAAATTTCTTTTATTCCTTCAAGGTCTATATTGCTATTCATTTGATAGCTCCTGCCTTAGTTTTGCATATCATCACCTCTCGTCAGGATTGCTAGGACCTATTGCTTAGTATGTATCTTAATTCACCCTCTACACTGACATCTGAGTTCCCATGATCAAATGTAAGCCTCTATTGATTAGCCAGTGCCTTTAGGATCAAGTCAACCTCCTAACCAAATAAGATCTGAAACAAGCAGGGCTCAGGTGTCACTTCCATCTCGTCCTCCAGCTTCATCACATTGTATGCTCAAGGCACAATATGCTTGCTGTCCTTTGAACAAAATTCCTCCGCTTCTGTGACTTTTCACCAGCTATTCCTCTAGTCAGAGCAAAGCGCCCATCTTCTGTCCCTCTCTTAGGAAAAAAAAATCATACTCGTTTTTTGGATACTAGTTCAGGTTTCATTTGTTGTGTTCCATATGTTAAAGGAAGAACAGCAAAATGGGAGAGTAAAGGTAATGGGGATGTGGGCTTCCCCATTGCTCAGTGTAAGTTTGAGTGCTTGTTTAACTTCCCTAAGCTTCTGTTCCCTCATGTGTACGTTAGCGACTTTTTCCTTCCAGCTTTATTGAAGTATGATCGACAAATAAAAATAATCTAATAATCTATTTTTAAAAATATTTATGTTGTAAACTGTGGTGATTTTATATGGGTATACATTATGAATGCACCAGAACAATTTAATTTACTCTCGTAACAAATTTCAAGAATATAAGTCAGTATCCTATCTAATAAAACAGTAATATGCAAATTGACCGCACCTTCGCTACACCTATAAGCCACGCCCACCAGCCACGCCCACCAGCCACGCCCACCAGCCAACCAGGAGCAAATATACACGTTAAACCAGCAAAGATGGCCGGGGAAAGGGCAGCACCCATGCCAGTGAGATCCAAGCCATGATGGTGGACTGGGGCAGGCGGTTAGCTCCGGCTGCCCAGGTCCGCCATCACCTATCGCGGACCCGGGCAGGCGGCTGCAGGGGTTAAGGCCCGCAGCCGGCTGCCCGGGTCGCCATCACCGATCGGGGACGAGGACCCGGGCAGGCGGCTGCAGGGCCTTAACCCCTGCAGCCGCCTGCCTGGGTCCGCCATCACCAATCGGGGACGCGGACCCGGGTTAAGGCCCTGCAGGGGTTAAGGCCCTGCAGCTGCCTGCCCGGGTCCGCCATCACCGGGGACGCGGACTCGGGCAGGCGGCTGCAGGGCCTTAACCCCTGCAGCCTCCTGCCCGGTCCGCCATCACCGATCGCGGACGCGGACCCGGGCAGGCGGCTGCATGGCCTTAACCCCTGCAGCCGCCTGCCCGGGTCCGCCATCACCGATCGCGGACGCGGACCCGGGTTAAGGCCCTGCAGGGGGTTAACCCCTGCAGCCGCCTGCCCGGGTCCGCCATCATCGATCGCGGACGCGGACCCGGGTTAAGGCCCTGCAGGGGTTAAGGCCCTGCAGCCGCCTGCCCGGGTCCGCCATCACTGATGGGGGACGCGGACCCGGGCAGGCGGCTGCAGGGCCTTAACCCCTGCAGCCGCCTGCCCGGGTCCGCCATCACCGATCGCGGACCTGGGCAGGCGCCATCACCGATCACGAACCTGGGCAGGCGGCGTGGGTTAAGGCCCGCTGCTGGCTGCCCAGGTCCACGATCATAGATCACGGAGCTGGGCAGGCGGCGTGGGTTAACGCCCGCAGCCGGCTGCCCAGGTCCACGATCTCAGATCACGGACCAAGACAGCTGCCTGCCCAGGTCCATCACTGATCTCAGAGCTGGGCAGGCGGCGTGGGTTAAGGCCTGCAGCCGCCTGCCCAGGTCCACGATCAGGGATCACGGACCAGGGCAGGCGGCGTGGGTTAACGCCCGCAGCCGGCTGCCCAGGTCCACAATCTCAGATCACGGACCAGGACAGCTGCCTGCCCAGGTCCATCACTGATCTCAGAGCTGGGCAGGCTGCGTGGGTTAAGGCCCACTGCCGGCTGCCCAGGTCCACGATCACCGATCATGGACCAGGGCAGGCGGTGTGGGTTAAGGCCTGCAGCCGCCTGCCCAGGTCCGCCATCACCGATCATGGACCAGGGCTGGCGGTGTGGGTTAAGGCCTGCAGCCACCTGCCCAGGTCCACGATCAGGGATCACGGACCAGGGCAGGCAGCGTGGGTTAACGCCCGCAGCCGGCTGCCCAGGTCCGCCATCACCGATCATGGACCAGGGCAGGCGGCGTGGGTTAAGGCCCGCAGCCGGCTGCCCAGGTCCACGATCACCAATTATGGACCAGGGCAGGCAGTGTGGGTTAAGGCCTGCAGCCGCCTGCCCAGGTCCACGATCAGGGATCACGGACCAGGGAAGGCGGCGTGGGTTAGCGCCCGTAGCTGCCTGCCCAGGTCCACCATCACCGATCTCGGACGAGGGCAGGCAGCGTGGGTTAGCGCCCACAGCCGCCTGACCAGGTCCTGGATAAGGGCTTCGAGTCAGCCATCGCCAGTGGCAGCTGACTCAAAGCCCCTATCAGGGATCATGGACCAGGTCAGGCAGCGTGGGTTAAAGCCCACAGCCGGCTGCCCAGGTCCGTGATCATCGATCTCAGAGCAGGGCAGGCGGCGTGGGTTAATGCCTGCAGCAGGCTGCCCAGGTCCACGATCATGGATCACGGACCATGGCAGGCGGCATGGGTTAGCACCCGCAGACGCCTGCCCAGGTCCCGGATCACGGATCCAGGTGGCGTGGGTTAGCACCCACAGCCGCCTGACCAAGTCCCCGATAGGGACTTGGAGTCTAGCATAAGGAAAAGAATAGTCAGCAAAAGCAGGAGACAAGGTTTCATAAGTTCTCCCCCAGGTCACCACTGTTCTCTTATACATTTTAATTATCCCAGACTTTGCCTGATGGGATTTGATTTGAATTATGCCTGATAGAGATTACATGACATGAATTGTAGGCTCATTCTTTCTTTTTGTGGTTGCCTGACTGAGAAAGGCCTTGGAATGAGAGAAGGCACTTTTATTTTCCTTTTTCATTCTTTAGAGGCTGAGGAATTACAGTTATATGAAGAACTTAGTGAGAGAATGAAAGTCTCATGCTGTATTATTCTGTAAGTTTTATCATGTGGACTATCAAAAACTTGGTGGGATCCTTTTCAAGAGGTGTTACAAAAATTATGTTGAAATTAACATTCAAGAGTAAAAGGAGAGAAGTGAGTGGTGGGTAAAGGAAAGAACTTTGTCCTAGAAACCAAATAGAAGCCACATAAACCTTCAGATTCTTACTCATTGTGCTTTGGAGGTATCCTATCTAATAAAAGAGTAATATACAGATTGATCATCACTGCAACACACAATATAGCTGTCCCCATGTGGTCAAAGATCCTGCCCCCATGTGGACACAGATGGCCACCACAAGATGGCCAGCAGGAGAGGGCAGTTGGGAGGCACCCAGCCTGCAAGGGAGGGCAGTTGAGAAGGACCAGGCCTGCAAGGGAGGGCAGTTGGAAGTGATCAACCCTGCAGGAGAGGGCAGTTAGGGGTGACCAGGCCGGCAGAGGAGGGAAGTTGGGGGCAAACAGGCTGGCAGCAGAGTGGTTAGGGGCAATCAGGAAGGCAGGCAGGCAAGCAGTTGGGAGCCAGCAGTCCTGGATTGTGAGAGGGATGTTCGACTGCCCGTTTAGGCCCGATCCCATCAGGCCTAAACGGGCAGTCGGACATCCCTTGAGGGGTCCCATATTGGAGAGGGTACAGGCTGGGCTGAGGGACAACCCCCCTCCGTGCACGAATTTCGTGCACCGGGCCTCTAGTTATTAACTATAATCACCACGCTGCACATTAGGTCCCCAGAACGTAGGCATCTTATAACTGAAAGTTTACACCCTTTGACCAACATCTCCCCATTTACCCCAGCTCCTGTCAACCCTGTTTTAGTTTCTGGTTCTGTGAGTTGGAAATTTAATAGTAACTAATGCTTGCAGAACAGTCACACGGATGTAAAAGTACAATATAGGGAATATAGTCAATGATATTGCAATAACTGTGTATGGAGCCAGGTGGGTACTGGAAATATCAGGGGAACACTTTGTAAAGTATATTATTGTCTAATCATTATGCTGTGCACCTAAAACCAATGCAAAATAATATTGAACATAAACTGTAATTGAAAAAATTTTTAAATGAAAAAATGAGGTTGTTGGTAGAATTAAATGCAGTAATCTTTTCAAAGTGTTTAGCACTGTGCCTGGCATAGCAGAAGTACTTAATGTGTAAAATGTTTATTTCTATTTTTGCTGACATTTTCTCCAACTCTGTTATATTTGAACTTTGTTCTGTTTTAGCTTTTATGCCTAGAATTATATTAGCTTGGGTGAGTTGAATGACCACGCTAACAGTCATTACCAACTCTAGTTTGCTTAGTCCTTAATATTTATCACAGCTCTAGCTCATGGAGTATGGTTGAATAAGTTATATTGAACTGCCATGTGACAGTGATACTTAGAAGTGCAATTCCATCAACAACTACTGAGCCAGGATTAAGCTTTTGTATTTTGGGGATTCTTAGAGTCCAGTCAGGTATTTTTAGAGGTTTGCTTTAATAATAAACAACATTAGCAAAAAATAATTTAAAGATTCACCTTTGTCAAATCTTTCTACCTATGTTCACTATGTCTGTATGGAGGAAAATGGTTTTGTTTAATTTATACACACAAGCATTATTTTGTTATTGTTGTTATTAACCCTCACCCGAGGATATTTTTTCATTGATTTTTAGAGAGAGTGGAAGGGAGGGGGAGAGACAGAGAGAAACATCCTTGTGAGAGAAACACATTAATTGGTTGCCTCCTGCACGCACCTTGGCCAGGGCCGAGGATTGAGCCTGCAATCGAGGTACATACCCTTGACCGGGATATCAAACCTAGAAACCCTTCAGTCCACAGGCTGACATGCTCTCCACTGAGCCAAACTGGCTAGGGCACAAATGTGAGTTTTTAATATAACTTTAAACTTATTTCAAATTTGATTAATTTCCATTTTAATTACACATCAAAGTCAAATTTATTTCCATTCTATATAAAAATGTCTCAGAAGTCATTTTTTTAGAAATCTAGCTTTAAAATATATATATGCATATATATATTTTATTTATTTGAGAGAGGAAAGGAGAGGGAGAGAGAGATAGAAACATCAATAATGAGAGAGAATCATTGATGGGCTGCATCCTGCACCCTCATACTGGGGATCAAGCCCACAACCCAGGCATGTGCCCTGACCGGGAATCGAACCATGACCTCCTGGTTCACAGGTCAATGCTCAACCACTAAGCCACAACAGCCGGGCTCTAATCTAGCTTTTGAGATCTGATACGCTTATATGTAAAAACAGTTTTCTGATAAGAGAGGTAATAGAATTTGCAATAAAAATTAATTATGTATTACTTGTTTCACCTTTGAGTGTATACATGTGTACAACTATGTCTTACTCATCTAAAAATACAAATTTAACCATGTTAAGAACAGAAGTCTTCCCCCATTATTCCATAGTTCCTCAAGAACTTTACAGTGACTTGTCTTCTATAAATCTTTAACATCTATTATATCACTTTTTACTTTGTATTACAATATTGGTTCACGTGACCATTCTGTACCCACCCACAATTGACAGCTGAGTAGACAAATACAAATGAATAGATGAGTGAATACTGAGGAGACAAATTATTTTTCTGAGTGATGTGTCCATGAAGCAGACAGATGTTCTCAGGTTTGTAGATGTATATTAAAAAACAGAGTCCTGGATGCTACCACAGATACAATATGGTCTTACATTTTACATGGGTGCACTGTATATCCAAGTAATATATGCAGTGATAGTCTTCATTTGCATATGACTTGGGAATAACGTATGGCATGGCCTGGTGACAGGAGAAAAGATGCTGTATTACAAAGTCTATCATTTCAAACCTTGTTTCTGTTTTTAATTTTACTAGTACTTGGCTGTTTTTAATCTTTTAATCTGGGTCTGTGAAATGACTTTGCATCTTACACTTCAATACCCACAAGAAAGTAAAGAATTAGCTCAGATTATATGTCAGGTTCACAGAAAGCCATATTCACAAGATCAGAGATCTGTGAAGAAAAGGGTCACTTTATCTAGCAGGAAATGAAACATAAACCCAGGAATTGTCTTCTTACCAACAAATATTTGGTGAATATTCTCATATATATTCTACACATGGCCCTAAGAAAATAAAATTATTTCCTTATGTTCACATATTTTATATTTAGAAATAAATAAAATGTAAACTGCGGGGAAACTCAGCAGAAGATAATTATTGGCGAATACAAAGAGCATAATTACTAGGAAGGCAAGCCTGGTATCAGAGTTACCAGGCAACCAATCCCAAGAGAACATAACATGAAAGTGGATTGAGAGATAGACTCATCCAATCATCCAAATGCCTGGGCAATCAGGTGTCTGAAAGAAGGGATGTGAACATGTTATGACTTCATGGAGGCGTAAGAAAATTTCTTAACGAGTCATCAGAGAGAAGATGAAGAAAGGGGAACGATTTGCTAACTCAGATGCTATTAACCATTTCCTAATCTACTTCCCTCCAACTAAAATCACATTAATTATTAATTGGCAGCATCTACACAACAATAAACTTTTTTTAAAAAAAAAGGTTTTTCCCCCCCATTCAAATCTTGCTTATACATGAGTAGATTTTTGTGTGTTTGTGTCAATGTGTGTGTTCGCATGTGTACACATACACATTTGCTCTCCTGTGTATTGTGCTGAGGATGTGAGTGAGGGAAGGGAGAGAAGGGCATTCAAAGTTTCTAGGTAGAACCAATTTCAAGGGTTCAAAGATATAAGCATTTTATGCAGTTCTGGAATCCGTGAGAAACTCAATGCTGTGGGGTTTCAGTTTGTGGGGTGGTGGTTTGGGGTTGGGAGGCAAAGCTGAAAAGCAAGTTGGGATATTTCATCCTGTGGGTAGAAAATAGGGAGTCCGTGGATATTGTAGAACAGGAAAGCACTTTTTATTTTTAATTATTGTTTTTAATATATTTTAAATTGATTTTAGAGAGGAAGGGAGAGGAAGAGAGAGAGAGAAACATCAGTGATGAGAGAATCATTGATCGATCATCTGCCTCCTGCTCATCCCATACTGGGGATCAAGCCTGCAACCCAGGCATGTACCCTGACTGGGAATCGAACCATGACCTCCTGGTTCATAGGTCGACCATTGAGCCACTCTGGCTGGGTGGGAAAGCACTTTTTGAAGAGAAGTTTCCCCTAGGGACAATAATCAGATAAGACAGAATAGTGGGGATTAAAAGAGCAGCAGCGGAGATGCAGAGAAGGAGGCTGATAAATAAGAGGGGCATGTGGAGAATGGACAAGATTTTGTGCTACATTGCATGTGGTCAGTAAGGAAGAGGAGATACCAGGTTTCTTAGCTAAGATCAAGAATCCAGGCAGGAGTGAAAAATAATCCAGCCTGGGACACAAAACAGCAGGTTAGAGCTGTCCAGTAAGCAATGACAAATATGTTCCTGGAGCTCAGGAGAGAGGTCTGGGTTGCAAACCATGGTGACATAGATGGAGAATGAAGCCACAGGGTGAGTTAGATAGTCTAGAAAGGAGAGTAAAATACAGGAAGATGGAAAAGATGAGGCATGGAACTAAGGATTAGAGAAGTTGTGGAATCCTAATTCTAATAAAAGAAAGAAAAAGCAATATAAGAGATAAATTAAAAGGAATGGTCTGAGAGGCAGCAGAAATACTAGAGGAGTGTACAGCCATTGAGACCAGGAAAAGACAGTTTTGAGAAGTTGCCCTTTTCGTATCCAACACTTAAAGGATGTATTTCCTTCTTAAGCATAGGATCATATAAGCCTAAAGCAAATCTAAACAAATATAAAAGAACTAGAGGCCCGGTGCATGAATTCGGGCACGGGTGGGGTCCGGCCAGCCAGTGGGAGGGGATGTGGGAGGTTGGCTGGCTGGCCCCACCCCCTGGTTCCCAGTCAAGGGGACAATTTGCATATTAGCCTTTTATTATATAGGATAGGTATTGCATAGAATATGTTCTCTGAGAACAGTACACTTAAGTTAGAAGTTATTAACAGAACGATTTTAAAATTTCATATATTTGGATGTTAAAAACCATATTTATAAGTAATCCAAATGTCAAAGAATAAATGGAATTAACCTTAATGAATACTCAGTAAATTATCATAAAAACACTACATCAAGCCGAAACCGGTTTGGCTCAGTGGATAGAGCGTCAGCCTGCGGACTGAAAGGTCCCAGGTTCGATTCCGGTCAAGGGCATGTACATTGGTTGCGGGCACATCCCCAGTAGGGGTTGTGCAAGAGGCAGCTGATCGATGTTTCTCTCTCATCGATGTTTCTAACTCTCTATCCCTCTCTCTTCCTCTCTGTAAAAAAATCAATAAAATATAAAAAACAAACAAACAAAAAAAAAACACTACATCAAATCTTGAGGTACAATGAAAATGTTTCTTCAAGGAAAATGTATAGCCTTGCATGCATATTTAAGAAATGAATAGAGGCTAAAAGCTAAATGTTCATCTCAATAAATTAGGTAAAGAACAACAGAATAGAGCCAACAAAAGTAGAAGGAAGAAAAGAATAAAAATAAAAGCATAAATATTAGTAAGTAGCAAAATTACCGTAGAGTTAATAAACTTAAAAGTTGTTCTTTATAAAAAATACAAATTAGATAAATCTATGATGACATTAATTATGAAAAGAGAAGAAAAGTGATGACTTAAAATGGGACATATGTGCATATATAGTCTATATTTAAAAGATAATATGAGAATATGTACCATGAATAGTTTTATTACTAATAAGTCTAAGAATTACTACTTTTTCCCTGTGATCTCATTTAGGAAACTACTTAACTCTCCATTTGAAGTCCATAAGAGTAAAGTAAGACTTACCAGCAGATTTCCAAAGTATTACCACAGTCACCCCTCTTCCCAAGGTTTGTTGGGATTATGACTTTAGAACAGTCTGAATTCAGGCCCTGAAATCATACAGGTATTCCTATAAGGACGGGCACACATTTCTGTGTGTAAAGAAGTGGGACAGTGCCTGGCTGGTGTGGCTCAGTGGTTGCGCATCAACCCATGAATCAGGAGGTCAGGGTTCAATTCCCAGTTAGGGCACATGCCTGGGTTGCAGGCTCCATCCCCAGTGTGGGGTAAGCAGGAGGCAGCTTATCAATGATTCTCTCTCATCATTGATGTTTCTATCTCTCCCTCTCCCTTCCTCTTTCTGAAATCAATAAAAAAAATGTTATATATACCTATATGAAGTGGGATGGCATGACATGTGTAAATTTAGATATGAGAGAGAATGTTGAGAAACTGAAACATAGTGATGAAGAGCAGTGTGTCAAGTACTTAAAAAAATGACGGCCTGACTGGTGTGGCTCAGGGGTTGAGCATTGACCGAGGAAACAAAAGGTCACTAGTTTGATTCCCGGTTAGAGCACATGCCCAGGTTGTGGGCTCATCCCCATTGGGGACCATGCAGTGAAGTATGGTAGCAATCATCTCAGTTAGAAACTGCAGTTTAACTTTAACCCTGCTGTTTTGGCTTCTGTACTTATTTGCTTGCTAAAACAATAGAAAGGTTACTTTGATTTTCTGAACTTATGCATGCTATCCCAATTGATTGAATACTCCATTGGTGGTGGTTTGAATATCCCATTGATTGTGATCTTACTTGTTATCGAAGCACATTCTTCTGTACCTGGAGACCAGGACAGCACAATTACCCTAAATTGCCTCACTGGCTCCATATAATGCGTTCCGGTTGACTCAGTGATCCGAAGACCAAAAACTATAATTAATCTTTATAGATAACTAACTTGCTCAATTTCGTTTCTGTAACTACTTTGTTCAAACCAGGTTCCTCATTCCAAACCCAAAGATGTAATCGATACCTTTGTGATATTCTGCCTGTATAAGCCTGATGTAGCCAGCATTTCGGGGTTGCAAGATTTGGAGTGCTATTGCCCCCTCATAACCGCCGGCTTTTGAATAAATGACTCCATAACTCGACTTCTTGACTGAGGCATCCTTTGTGAGATTTGGGGTTACACTACAACAGCAGGAGGCAGCCGATCGATGACTTCCTCTCCCATCGATGTTTCTATCTCCCTACCCCTCTCCCTTCCTCTCTCTAAAAATCAAATATATTTAAAAAAATTACTTGAAGCCGAAACCGGTTTGGCTCAGTGGATAGAGCATCGGTCTGCGGACTGAAGGGTCCCGGGTTTGATTCCGGTCAAGGGCATGTACATTGGTTGCGGGCACATCCCCAGTAGGGAGCGTGCAGGAGGCAGCTGGTCGATGTTTCTCTCTCATCGATGTTTCTAGCTCTTTATCCCTCTCCCTTCCTCTCTGTAAAAAAAAATCAATAAAATATATTTTTAAAAAATTACTTGAAGAAAAGCTGTTTATCTGGATAGTGACCACAGGGAGGAAGATGACTATAGTGCATTATCGACCATCCAGGAGCATCATTTCCTTTAACGAATCAGAAGTCATTCCCACCCTTTTATTGAAGAGCTTCTTATTTTTCTCTTTCACTTGGATTCTTCACACTTTTATATCAAATGATATAAGTCCCCAAATCACAAAGCACCCAATGTACATAGGGGAGGCAGGTACAAAATTTTAGCATATCTATGGAGAAGGCAGTAGATTAACCAGCATTACTGATTTTTATAGAAGAGATAGTACTTAGTAAACATTTTGTTCTGTGTGTTTGTGTGTATGGTTTAACACAATAAAACCTTTTTTCCTGCTTTTGTCAAGGGCCAATGTAGGGTGGCTCACCACCTGTGGCCATCCATTCAGAGACCCCAGCTAGTAAGATCTGGCTGGTGGTTGAAGAAAAGAGAAGAGAGAGAGAGAGAGAGAGAGAGAGAGAGAGAGAGAGAGAGAGACCAGTGTTTTTAACCACCTTGGCCTGGAGATGAAACTCCTCACTTCCATTCATATTTCATTGATGAGAACTAGCTATTTGGCTCCATCTAGATGTAAGGGGAATGGAAAATGTAGATTGTACTCAAGTAGATAAGTTTGAGAGCAGCTAGCTCATCTGCCACAATCTCATTTGCAAAATGACAGTAATAGCTTCTGCCCCATAAAATTGTGAGAGAATATTTAGATGATTCATCAAAGTGCTTACTTAGCACAGTGCCTCCTGAGGCATAGCAAATGGTTCAATAAACAGCAAATATTTTTGACATTTATAAACAATTTTTTTCTTAGAACTAATACCTTTGTGGCATTCTATTCCTTAAAATCTCTAATAGCTTCTCATTTTTTAAAAAATAAAAAATAAATTATTTATAAAGCCCTCTATCATCTGGCCCCTGCCTACATTCCCAGTCTCTTCTCTCCATTTCTCCTTTGCCGGAAGCTAATTCCAGCAGGTCATAAATGCAAGAAGTTTCATCAAAAGGTTGATGGAACTTGGGGCTTATTCAGCAGGGCTGAATACATGTTATTACCTACTGGAATGGCTGAAGGGCATTTCCCCACACCTAAAGATTTGCATATATTATTGCCTGTTACCAGACAGCTGAGGGCATTTTAATCTTCATGTTAATGCCTCCTGCTGGCCAAACACCTGAACAGCCCGAAGGCAGTTCCCCCAAAACTGACAATGCCTCTGTATACTAAACCTTTGCTATGTGTATCTGCCTTGCCTTAGGATAATTTGTGTTAATAAAGAGCAAGGGGTCCTGAGACAGACAGAACTTGGTTCCTACAGCTAAACTCCTCTGACTCCCCCCCATGGATTACAAATTTATATTATATTTCTAGTCTCTTTATTAATTATAGCAGCCCCTTCTCCAGATATTTTGAACCCTAACAGTAGCAGAGAAAGACCAAGACTGCGATACTCTTTTACTTACATGATCTAGTTTCTTTACATTGGCCTTTTTTCTGGTTCTCAGACCAACCTTTTTCCACCACAGTTCCCTCTGCTTGGAAAGCTTGTACCCCAGCTCTTTATGTGGCTGGTTCATTCTCATCTTTCAGGTCTCAGCTCAGATATATCACCTCCTCAGAGAGGTCTGTCCTGACCATCCTACCCAAAGTAGCTTCCTTTAGTTATTTCCTATCTCATCCTCCCCCCATTTTTGTCATCACAATCTGTCTTGCTCATCTTTGTTTACTTGTTTATTATCTGTCTGTCCCATCAGACCTGTCGGCTGCTTCAGGCCAGAGGCTTGGCTTGTTTATAACTTTATCCTCTGCAACTAGAGCTAAGCAAAACATCTAGTAGGTTTGAAATAATTGATGACCAACTGAATGAAGGAATGAACTAATTGAAGACAACTAGATCTTCTCAGCTGGGTCTTTCACCTTAGCCTATCAACATGTTCATGTTTCCCTATCATTATTTCTGTACAACGTCCAGGTAGTGGCTCTAACTCTGTCTAGCCTTCCCTCTCAGCCAAGCTTCCTGAAAGCACAGTCTGAGAAAATCCATCAGGAGCTGAAAACCAGGACTACAGGCTTTATTAGGGGAAAGAGACCTGCCGTGCTGTCTCGCAAGGGGAGAGCAGCAACATGTGCAGAGGTGAACACGCCTTTTGAGGGGAGGAATGGGAAGGAATGGGGGCATAGTGTACTCGGCACATGCTGATTAGTGGCTTAATGTATGGTCCATATAAGGTACATAGTTACTCAGGTACTTAGGGACAAGGGCTTAGGGTGTTTGGCAGGTGTTGATGGGTGGTTCAATGTATAGTCCATATAAGGTGCCTGGTTAGGTACTCTGGTATGTCCAGGCCAAAGGTTATGTCATACTCAGCCCACCAGTTGGGGGAAGGGAGGATCTATCACAGTCTATACTCAATGCCATTTCCCTTTACTCCTGAACATATACTCTCCTCTAGCTTCTGCCCAACCATTCCACAGAAACTGTTCTTGTTTGAGGCCTTCTACTTACCAAATCCAATGCCTGCATCCTAGCCCCTACTCCACTTGTCTATTTGACACTGTTGAGTACTCCTCTCTTCCTGACACTCTTCTGCTTTGATTGCATACTCCTGTAGATACCTGTGTACAGTAGTGGTTATGAAACTGAGGGTAGTTTTGCTCCCACTGCCCAGGGTAGGGGGTATTTAGCAATGTCTAGAGATAATTTCTGGTTGTCAGAACTGAGAGGAGGGCTGCTAATGGCATCTAGTGGATAGAAGCCAGGGATGCTGCTAAACATCCTATAATGCAAAGGACAGTTTCCCATACCTCCAGGAAAGAATTATCTGGTACAGCTCTAGCGGGTTTGGCATAGTGGATAGAGCATCCGCCTGTGGACTGAAAGGTCCAGGTTCCATTCCAGTGAAGGGCACATGCCTCGGTTGCAGGCTCAATCCCCAATAGGGGACATGCAGGAGGCAGCTGATCAATGATTCTCTCTCATCATTGATGCTTCTATCTCTCTCCCCCTCTCCCTTCCTCTCTGAAATCAATAAAAATATATTAAATAAAGAGAATTATCTGGCCCAAAATGTCAATAGTGCAAAGGCTGAGAAATCCTAGTGTACAGAGTGTCCTGTAGATACTTCATGCACAACATGGACATGTTTAAAGTAAATCATTACCAGCTGAATCCTAAGAAGATTTGGGAGCAGATCCAGCCTGATCTTTACACCAATGATGAGTGTGTGGCTACATACAAAGGAGCTCCCTTTGAGGTGAAAGGGAAGGGAGTATGTAGGGCTCAAACTATGACCAACAGTGGAATAAAATAAAATTACATCAAAATACTTCAGTTACTGAAATGCATTGGAAAAAACTTTGATGCCAATAAAAAGAAATACATTTGTCACTTATGCCTAAAATAAATAAATAAATAAAAAAATTTTTTAAAAAGTAAATCATTACCTTTTTTCCCCCTCACTTACGAGTTATTCCTAATCTGGTTAATAACAGTTTTATAAATCAGTATCTTGGGAATCATGTTTTATTTCCATTCTCTCCCTCCTTAGGCTCATCTATTAGTCACTAATTCCCTTTTGATGCTATCTGCTAAATGTCTGTAATCTTTTCTCTTCCCTCAGTTATCACTGCCTTTGCATGAGTATAGACATCATTTAGTTTGCAACAGTCTCCTAAACTGACTCCCTGCTCTGAGTTGTGTAAATGCCTCTAATTCATTCTCCTTGAATAATCTTTCTAAAATGGAGGGCCAATCACATTTCTCCCACTGCCTGTAAGTTAAAGGCTGCGCTTCCAAGTCTGGCTTCAATGTTTACCATGTATTTTATTATCTATAAATCCTTGTTCTATTGTTTTTCTTCCTAATCTCCTTTTCTCCTAATAAAAACACAAGAAAAGAAAAGAAAACAAAACCCAAAAAGCTTGATGTTTTACACTTCTGTTTATTGGACATGATGTTCCCCCTTTTTGGAATGTCCTCTGAACCTCCCCTCCCCCCCAAGGTCCTTGAAAATTTCCTCCATACTTTCTTGGGGCATTCATTATATACATCCCATACCATCTCAGCTATAAAATTCCAGTTCAAAAATTGTAGTGCAACAAAGCAACTTATTTTACCTAGATTTTAAAAATTTGGATTTCCAGTCTATGAGTTGGGAAATCCCAATAAATTCATGATGCTCTCCTCTTGCCCCTGGGTTGTGGTTAAATTCTGGAGAAGCCTTCATAGTACCTAAATTTTGGAGATGTAGGCACCCGCTTCTCATATCTTCAGATTTTGGGGTTCTCTTCTAAGTATTTGTTTTGCTTGTAGATATATCATTTTGCTTTTTATGGGGCCACGCTGGAGCTTGAGAATCTTTCTATGGCTTCCCCATACCACAGAATTATTCCCTCTCTGGCATCTTGAGACCTACCCCAGATTACCTGACATGTAGATACTAACTAGGTCTTTACATAGAGCCAGGGTTATTCCCTTTCTTTTACTTTTGTTAATATTTTACTTCTGAAACATTTCCTGTCTTGTGAAAGTTTTGCCTCAGAGGCATCTAATACATTTACTTAACGGGTTGAGACTTCTAATGGATTTAAGTGACAATAAAAGCTAAAGACTTTCAAATTCTTTCTGCTTAGTTCTTTCCCATCCCTACCCTTAGGGGAGGGTAGAGAATAAAATGGCCAGTAGCTCCTAATCTAACAGCTCATTGGATGCACCTGAGGGCGCTTTTTAACTTGAAGATGTTCCCACCCCTAACTCTGCATAATCAAAATGTTTTTTAAAACGATCATAGGAAAGCAAGCTCGAATATTTGAGTCTCTCAATCGTGGGCCTGGGCAGGACTCGCTCAGTTTCCAACATTTTTTTTCACTAAGTATGCCCGGCCTCCTTCCTCGCTTGCTGCGGCGCGGCATTCCCCTTCCCGCAGGGTTCCTCTTCTAGCTCTCCCTCTCCCCGCCGCGCTCCACCTCCCAGCCCCGCCCCTCTCTGCTGAGCTCCACTTCCCAGCCCCGCCCCTCTCTGCTGCGCTCCACCTCCCAGCCCCGCCCCTCTCTGCTGCGCTCACTTCCCAGCCCCGCCCCTCTGCTGCGCTCCACCTCCCAGCCCCGCCCCTTTCCCTGCTGTGCTCCACCTCCCAGCCCCGCCCCTTTCCCTGCTGTGCTCCACCTCACAGCCCCGCCCCTCTCTGCTGCGCTCCACTTCCCAGCCCCGCCCCACTCTGCTGCGCTCCACTTCCCAGCCCCGCCCCTCTGCTGCGCTCCACCTCCAAGCCCCGCCCCTCTCTGCTGCGCTCCACTTCCCAGCCCCGCCCCTCTCTGCTGCGCTCCACCTCCCAGCCCCGCCCCTCTCCCCGCTGAGCTCCACTTCCCAGCCCCGCCCCTCTCTGCTGCGCTCAACCTCCCAGCCCCGCCCCTCTCCCTGCTGAGCTCCACCTCCCAGCCCCGCCCCTCTCCCCGCTGAGCTCCACCTCCCAGCCCCGCCCCTCTCCCCGCTGAGCTCCACCTCCCAGCCCCGCCCCTCTCTGCTGCGCTCCACTTCCCAGCCCCGCCCCTCTCTGCTGCGCTCCACTTCCCAGCCCCGCCCCTCTGCTGCGCTCCACCTCCCAGCCCCGCCCCTCTCTGCTGCGCTCCACCTCCCAGCCCCGCCCCTCTCTGCTGCGCTCCACTTCCCAGCCCCGCCCCTCTGCTGCGCTCCACCTCCCAGCCCCGCCCCTTTCCCTGCTGTGCTCCACCTCCAAGCCCCGCCCCTGTCCATCTCCCAGCCCCGCCCCTTCCCTTCCCGCCCAGTCCAGCCACTCACCTCCCGCCCAGCTCCACCTCCAAGCCCCGCCCCTCCACTTCCCAACCCCACCCCCGTTCCCACCTCCTAGCCGCTTCCCTCTCCTCTCCGGCCCCTCCACCTCCCTGCAGCTCCCCTGTGCTCCTGGCCTCCTCTCCTTCCCTGCCCTCTTGTAGGTCCCGCTCTGTCCTCCCCTCTGCGTGTCTCCTCAGGGTCCGGAGGATCTGCTACCCGCTGCTTCCGTCGTCACAGCTGTTACGTTATCTCTGCGCCGGAAGGAGAACCCGCGCACATTTTTGGAATTATGGCGGCGGTGGATATCCGAGGTAACCTGTGCTGTCAGCCTTCGTTTCTTGCTGGTCTGGGGTCTGGTCTGGGGCTTTCTAGCTTGCGGGGCAGGGTTCAGGCTCCTTTGCGATGTCTCCAAGCGCGTTCTGTGGACGACTCAAAGCTGCAGTCTGGCGAAAAGGAGCCTAGTTTTTTCCGTTTCGCGGGGTCTCTTTACAAGTGTGAAACCAAGGAATTGGAAAGAGCTGTGTTTCGAGCCCTCAAACCTGCAGTGTTGTTTTACACACGTATTTCTACAGTAAATGTTGGGGCTGCCCGGGTGAAGGAATGGCAGAGTGGGAGGTGGGGTGATGAGCCGACGCGACTTGGTTCATGTCTTGGGACTTGGCGTCGTGGCTGCTTTATTTCTGACATCGCGTCCCTGAGCCTGAACCCCTAAGATTTTCTTGTTTTATTTTTGAGTCTACCGTACCTCCCGTCAAACACCCAACGATGACTGAGGGGTCGCTTCTTTTATTTTTTTAAAAATATATTTTATTGATTTTTTACAGAGAGGAAGGGAGAGGGATAGAGAGCTAGAAACATCGATGAGAGAGAAACATCTACCAGCTGCCTCCTGCACACCCCCTACTGGGGATGTGCCCGCAACCAAGGTACATGCCCTTGACCAGAATCGAACCTGGGACCCTTCAGTCCGCAGGCCGTCGCTCTATCCACTGAGCCAAACCGGTTTCGGTGAGGGGTCGTTTCTTTTTGACAGCTGAGCTGCTAAGGCACTAAAATATTTGTCGAGCCAGTGAATAACTATATGGAGGCGCATTACCTTCATCGCTGCTTGATCTCGGGAGGCGTTAAGCTATACACCCTCTTCTCAGCCCACCTACACACATCCGTTTCAGTGCATTTGAAAACCGAACCAAACCAACCAAACAAACAAAAAAGCCTAGAAGTTGTGCTCTGGTATTCCAAGGAGGGAACCAACCTGAAGGGCGATTAAAAAAATAGCTGAGGCGTGAGAACCTACTTCTCCACAGACCAGGTTCCTCCAGGTTGGGAGGAGGGATCATGGAAATTCCCAGGAAAAAACGCAGCGGAGAGAGCGCCCGCGATTATCTTTATCTCCCACAAAACTCCCTACACTTGCATGAAACTCTCAAGATGGGTTTATTTCCACTTGAAACTTCGCGGTACTTTCTCTTAAAGGAAGTGTGAATTTTTGTACCTTGGTGCAAGCTGAGATTCAAACCCCCCCCCCCCATCAGATTAAAGAAAAAGGGCTTTTCCTCAAATAATGTTTTAACTATAGCCCTGGCCGGTGTGGTTCAGTGGTTGGAGTATCCGCCGGTGCACGGAAGGGTCGCAGGTTCCATTCTGGTCAAGGGCACATACCTGGGTTGTAGATCCGATCCCCGGCTTGGGGATCGGGGACGGTGGGGGAAGCAGCCAAAATTGATGCCTCTCTCTCACATTGATGTTTCTCCCCACACCCCTTCCCCCTTCTACTCATCTCTGAAAATCAATGGGAAAAAGTATCCTCTGGTGAGGATGAACAAAAACAGAAACCACTCAAGATGCTTAACTATAATATGCTTCAAATCATTTCCATGTAGGTTGTTTTTATATATACTTGATTTTTATTGATTTAAGAGAGTTTGAGATTTGTTGTGCCACTTATTTATGCATTCATTGGTTGATTCTTGTATGTGCCCTGACCAGTGGTCTAATTTGCAACCTTAGTGTATGGGGACAACACTCGAATCAACTGAGCTACCTGGCCAGGGCTATATATACTTGATTTTTAATGGGAGATGCTTGAGATTCCTTTTTCTATATTAACCAAAGTGGATGGAGTCTAGCATGCTTATTGCAGATATATTCTCATTTTATAGTTATTCAAAATGTCCAGTGATCTTCAGCATTTCTGAAAAATACTTTTACGTATTTGACTTTCATATAAGTTAAGTTTCCAGTGCCTAATTTTAACACTTGCTGATTGTTAGAGAGCTGTTTGGGGGCCATGTCACCATGCACCCTTGCTACTAAATAAAAAGAGAAATAGTTTAGACTATTTGAAAATAGTTTAGACTATTTTCAAATATTTAGCTTTCATAATGTTTTACTTTTTATTTGGATTTGTTAGAGTCTTTGCAAAGGCTCTAACATGGGAGCATGCCTGGTGTGTTAGAGGACCAGCATAGAGGTAGGTATGGCTGAAAGGGAATCAGAAAGGAGGCGGGAAGGAGATGAGGCCAGAGAGATAATTGGAGGATTGCTCCTTATCTTCCTACTAGAGGCCCAGTGCATGAAATTCATACATGGAGGGGGAGGGTTCCCCTCAGCCCAGCCTGCACCCTCTCCAATCTGGGACATCCCTCTCACAATCTGGACCACTGGCTCCTAATTGCTCACTTCTAACTGCCCCCCATTTGCCAGCCTGATCGCCCCTCATTGCCTCTGCGTGCCAGCCTGATTGCCCCCAACTGCCCCCCCCCCCACCGGCCTAGTCGCCCCTCACAACACCCCCCCCCCCCCCGCCAGCCTGGTCACCTCTTACTGCCCCCCCTGCCAGCCTGGTTGTCCCCAACTGCCCCCCTCTGCCGGCCTGGTTGCCCCTAACTGTCCTCCCCCCCCACCGGCCTGATTGCCCCCAACTGCCACCCATGCTGGCCTGGTTGCCCCCAACTGCCCCCACCCTGCCGGCCTGGTCACCCCACGCAGCCTGCTTGTTCAGTCTTTTGGTTGTCCCTCACTAACCCCTCTGCCGGCTTGGTCGCCCCACGCTGCCTGCTTGTTCGGTCGTTTGGTTGTCCCTCACTAACCCCCCTGCTGGCCTGGTCGTAGGCAGCCATCTTGTGAAGGTGTGATGGTCAATTTGCATATTACCTCTTTATTATATAGGAGGATGCATTGCCATTGCCTTCCACTAGGTTCTCATCACCTTATGCCCATATGTATTGACTATCTGTAATTGTTGGTAGATAGGATCTTCATTAAACATTTATTTGTTTCTGCAGATTATTTTCTTTCTGGAAATGATCTGTAATACTTTAACAATTTATTGTCAATACTTATCATGGTACCAGATATACATAGTTTCCGCTATGTAAGTGATAAAGAAACCTACAATTTTCCTCTACAAATGCCCTTGACCGGAATCAAACCTGGGACCCTTCGTTCCACAGGCCAACACTCTACTTAGTTGCTTTTCATTAGGAAATCTTTTTATTTCCTGGCTTGTTATATATTTGGTTATGGCATGATCCATTTATGATGAACCATCTTAATAGTCTCTACTGATTATTTGATCATTAATATACTTCACCTGTTTATTTCCTTGGTTTTATAATGCACACAGCACATTTTACCTTTATACACTTACTTTTTTTTCTCTCGCTTGCTTCATTTTGCTTGGAACTGCTTGTCACCTTAGGTTAGGTCTGACTTCTTCAAAGATGCCAGAAGTATAGGAGAGGTTGAGATTTTAATACTTCCTTCTTCAACCAATATTATATAGGCATTTTGATGTTCATGACTCACACCTAGTGGAATTTAGTATAGTTAGTGGTGTGAAACATCATTGCAGCCAGTAGCTAATAAAAGCTCATTAATTAAAGGTGTCTAGCTCTATTTTACCATGTCTTTTTTTTCTTGGTGCATTTGGAAAATTTTCAAATTTAATTCTGTTCTAAAATATGAAATTGTATGACTTGTAATTAAGGGCATTGTACTTCTCATTTGCCCTTTAACTTTTGCATCATCTCATCTATAATAATAACTTCCTAATTTATTTCTTGGACCCTAATTGGGAGGTTGCAAACTGGTGGCTCTGGATGTGTTTTCTTTGGCATGCATGTTGTTTGAAAACTTTTGAATTAGTTGCCAACATATAAAAACTTAGGATTTCCAATTTTTTGAGAGATCTCTAAATTTCAAGTCTTATACTTCTCTATCTAACCAAATTATCCTTGAAACATAATATACTTTTATATTTTCTCACCTTTGTATATGCATTCTCTCTGCTTAGAATTGCTTTGCTCCTCTTTTTCCAGCTTGACCCTCTATTTATTCTTTAACATACTAGGGGCTCAGTGCACGAATTTGTGCACCTTGAAAGTAACTGTGGGCCTCGAAGCTGCAGTGGGCATAGGGGTGGGTCTCAGCCTATCCTCCGTGCACCCACTTGGCCCCTCCCGCGATGGACCCCAGTCCCCTGTCTGCTGGCAGCCCCGCTCCCACTGCCGTGGCTCCCACATGCTGATGCTGCCGGCCCCGCTCGCACCTGCTGACGGCGTGGAGTGATTGGGGCTGGCGCCAGCAGGGTGCAAGCAGGGCCGGTGCCGTCAGCGGGTGCAAGCTGCGGCTGCTGCCCCGATTGCCCCTTAGGAGCAAGGGAAGGTGGAGAAGCCCACAGGGGCGATCGGGGCCGGCAGCCGCCACTCACACCCACTGACGGCGTCGAGTGATCACGACTAGTGCCAGGTGCCGGTAGTGGGTGCGAGCGGTAGCACCAGCGCTGGCAGCAGGTACAAGTGGGGCCGGCACCGGCAGCAGACGTGAGCATTGGATGGGACCATGGGACTGCAGCGCACAGGAGCAAAGAATTTTCAGTAACCACCAGAGGCTCTCCCTGATGACAGCAACTGGCGCCCCTCCTTGATCTTGTGCACCCGCTCACCTGCTCTACCATCCTGCTGTGGCTGACGCCTACCATGTTCCGCTCTCTGCTTCTTGCTACTGATGCCCACCATGTTCCGCATGCACCACCTGGTGGTCAGCATATGCCATAGTGACCGGTTGTTCGGTTGTTCCACCATTCGGTCTATTTGCACATTAGCCTTTTATTATATAGGATAGGATAGTGCTAAAACCCTTACCCCATAAAAAATCATTCCAGTTTCCTCAGGTAAGGTATTTTGCTCCCTCTACTGTGCTCTCATAACACATTTATTCATACTTTTATTATAGCACTTGAGTTGTTATTGCTTTCTTGTGTACTTGTCTCTTCTGTTAGACTATGAGAGTATGTAAGTTAGGATCTATGTCTTCCTTCTATTTATAGTGCCTACAACATGAGATACATAATATTTGTAAGATTAGATTTTTTTCTCTTTTCTTATCTTTTATTGTTTTGTTTCTTTCTTGTAGATAATCTACTGGGAATCTCTTGGGTTGACAGTACATGGATCCCCATTTTGAACAGTGGAAGTGTCCTAGATTACTTTTCAGAAAGAAGTAATCCTTTTTATGACAGAACGTGTAATAATGAAGTGGTCAAAATGCAGAGACTAACATTAGAACACTTAAAGTAAGTTATTGTAAGAAAGTACCATCTTTGCCAACTAGAGATTCTGCAGTGAACAGTTCTTTCAAGCTGTGGATCATGAAGTACAGAGTAGAAGTTTTGAAAGAACTGGATTTTTGTTTGGGTTCATAACAAACTTTGATTGGCAAAGGAATTATTAGTAGTCATTTGCTGCTTAGGAAGTCTTTTCTGTAATAACTTTATATACGGTATTTCTGTCCAATTAAAATATAGCTATGAGGTTTAAATGTAAATCTGAGCAATGCAACTGTTATTCTCAACCTAGTAATTATACTTATTGTCTCCTCTACATGTCTTTAGTAGGTTTATAGCAGATTTATCTTTGTATGACAAAGAAAAAATTTTAGCCAAACTTAACAAGATTTTTGAGACTTAGGACGTTAAGAATTTATTACTGTTATAAAAGTTTCTGAAACAACTGTGTAATAAAGTTTTTTGTGTTTTTTTTTTTTTAATCTGTCAGCTAAATATTAGGGGGAATTCATGAAATTAAATTTCTGTGGTATTTTAAATAACTTTTGTTATGAGACAAATATTTATAACTATTAAGACAACTCATTGTTTTAAACATAATCTGCCAGATAAAAAAATGCAGTGGGGCAAGAATAAGGTTTTTGATATTTTCTAGTTGGGTAGAATATATAGTTGACATATACAGTCAAGACATGAATAGTCTTCATCATGTATACTTTTGTATTTTACATATATTTATAAATCTCCCAGGTCAAGAAGCATCATGTTATTTTGGTTGCTTTTAAAAAAAACACATTTTTAAAAAATTGATTTCAGAGAGGAAGGGAGAGGGAGAGGGAGCTAGAAACATCAATGATGAGAGAGAACCATTGATCATCTGCCTCCTGCACACTCCACACTGGGGATTGAGTTTGCAACCTGGGCATGTGCCCTGACCGGGAATCGAATCATGACCTCCTGGTTCATAGGTCGACGCTCAACCACTGAGTCATGCGGCTGGACTTGGTTGCCTTTTTTGAAACATGCTCTTCAGTATACTACATGATGAATATTTAAGTTCATCATGAAATTTTATAAATAAATTTTGTTGTTTAAAAAACCAAATCTTTATCTGTATTTGACTACCTCGGAAAATAGCCAGTTTTATTAAACAGCCAGGTTTTCATATCAAACACAGGCAGTTTTAATTCTACTTACAGTGTTGTTATACTTTTATATAATAATTTGAATGTTCTACAGAATTGTTTATAGGGCATTCATAGGTCTCTGGATGTCTGTGTTCTATTTTCATTCAGTCAGATGGTTGGAGTGGAATACATCCTTTTACATGCTCAAGAGCCCATTCTTTTTATCATTCGGAAGCAACAGCGGCAGTCCCCTACCCAAGGTAAAATGTGTAAACTTCAGGCATTTTTTTCTTAAAATACCATGATTTATTTACTTTCTGAGCTATCCATTTGGTTTCGTTTTTTGTTTGTTTGTTTGTTTTCTTGGGTTCTTTTTGGGCATCCCCAAGCCAACATATATGTTCAATGCTTTACTAGGGGGACTCAGCAGACTCAGCATATAGTTAGTCATGCGTAAGTTTTGTTAGGGCAACACAGTAAGACTACCCAGCCAGATCAATAAGGAAAAAAGCCATATAAGTGGGATCTGTAGGGATCTGTCCAGGTGTAAGCTTTCTATACTTCCCCTCTGTGAGGGGCCACACCAAGTATACCCTCCAGCAGTGAAATGCAGTTCCATGTGTGTATGTCTGCTCAGGAAACTCCATTTGAGACTCTGAGGTCAGATTTTTAGTGAGGGCTAATCATGTAGACCTCTTATGTCTGCTAAAACTCCAGAGCCTTAGAGGGAAATCATGTTTCCACTATAATCATATTGTTCGTACAAATTGTCTAGGCAGGCTGGTATAGCAGACGTAGCTTTATCACTTAGGAAACATTTCAGAAGGAGTTCCATTAGTCACATGCTTGGACACCAGGAGTCTCCCAGCATGCCCAGGGACAGCTCTGCAAGCACTAATAGAGCAACTCGCTATATTGAAACCACGTCTTCTTGTGAGCACAGTGTTGGGATTCCAACTGAACCTCGAGCATTCCAAGTAACTTCCTTTTCATCTCAGACCACTGAGTCTAATTCTGTTAGAAAATACATGGTAGGTGCAGTTTTACCAAATTCTTAGAAGATCAGTTGAAAATCCTCATTGACACATTCAACCACAAGTCTTACCTGGTTTATCTAACCAAACAAAAACTTGCCTTAGAAATCACACTGAAGAGTACAGAATGCAGATTTGATTTTGAATCACAGTATTAGTCACTTACTTCCAAAGGTGACCAGCTACATCTCTTAATTTTAAAATCCCTCATCAAGACATTTAGTAACAACTTTGGTATTAATTCCAGACAGTGACTTGTTAAAGAAGTTCTAGAATCAAGAACTTAAATTTAGTTAAAAAATCTAGAGTTTTTGTCCAGAGAAAAAGAGAACCTTAGCCCTGGCCAGTGTGACTCAGTGGGTTGGGACATCATTCTAAACACTGATAGGTTGTGGGTTCGATTTCTGGTCAGGGCACATACCTAGGTTGTGGGTTTGATCCTGGTTGGGATGTGTATAGGAGGCAACCAATTGCTGTTTCTCTTTCCTTTCCCCTTTCTAAAATCAATGAAAAGATCCTCAGGTGAGGATTTTTAAAAAAGAGAACCTTAGAACAAAGGCAAGACCATGGGTAAAAGTTCCTGGTGAGAGGGTTCAAGGTATAGAAGCTATACAAGGTGGCACCAGCCTTGCTAGCAGCTGTTTTATTCTTTCGGACTCAGGACGGGAGCACAGAGGCAAGCTCAGCACATCTGTTACCTTCACCCTAGGCGGTAAATCTCTTGCTGTAAGGTCTTATTCCCCAAAGTGTGGTTGACTGACAGCAGCATTGGATCACTTGGGAACTTGTTAGAAATGCACTATGCCTGCTGATTAAGAATCTGATTTTAACAGGATACTCAGGTGATTTACTGCTCTAGGGCAAGAATTGACAAAATTTTTTCTGCGAAGGTCCACAGAGTAAATATTTTAGACTTTGTGGGGCTCATGGTCTCTGTGACAACTACTCAGCTAGCAGCTGTAGATAATAATGTAAATGAATGGGTGTGGCTGTTTGATAATAAAACTTTATTTATGAAAACAGGACATTTTTTTAAAATATATTTTTTATTGATTTCAGAGAGGGAGAGGGAGAGATAGAAACATCAGTGATGAGAGAAAAATCACTGATCAGCTGCCTCTTGCATGCCAGGCCCTAACTTAAGTTTTAATATGAGAAAATGTCAAATTTTAGTTGTTCTTTTTATGGAAATCTATATAGTAGTTTGTGTACATAGCTCTATTCATAATATTTTTTTCTCCTTCTACTGCTTTAGTTATCCCACTAGCTGATTACTATATCATTGCTGGAGTGATCTACCAGGCACCAGACTTGGGATCAGTTATAAACTCTAGAGTGGTAAGTGTCTTCACATTATTTAAACACTAAAAACATTTACTTGAGCCACCTTGCTTTCAAGAATCAAACAGAGCTCTTTGTGTAAGTTAGTATGAAGTGTTGGGTATTAAAATGTCTTGAGCATTATTAATGAGAAATTGGGAATTCATTTTCTTTTTACAAGCTCACTGCGGTACATGGCATTCAGTCAGCTTTTGATGAAGCTATGTCATACTGTCGATATCATCCTTCCAAAGGGTATTGGTGGCACTTCAAAGATCATGAAGAGCAAGGTAGGTAGGACACCTGGACCTTCTGAAAACATTTTTTGGTATCTGAGAATGAATCTGTTTTCTTTAGGTAAACAGCTATTGATGATTTCTAGGTGTGTTTTATTTCCCCTTAGGAAGATTCTTCATAGGATTATGACATTGTCACAGCTACTATTTATATAAATAGATCCTGTCTGTTAAAAGAGTAATATGCAAATTGACCATACCTCTGCTACACCCACCAGCCATGCCCACCAGCCAATCAGGAGCGAGTGTGCAAATTAACCCAACCAAGATGGCTTCGGCCACAGAGAGAGCAGGAGGGAGGCTTTGGTTTCCCCAGCAATGGAGGAAGCCAAGCTTTCTGCACACCCTGGCCAGCCGAGGCCTCCACTCCAGCCTACAAAGTTTCAATTATAGAAGATAAATAAATGCCAACAAAAAAGGCAGCAGCCACGGAGCTGGAGAGAGCAGGAGGCTAGGGTTGCCCCCGGCGATGGAGGAAGCCAAGCTTTCAGCACACCCTGGCCTGCCTGGCTTGGCCTCTGCTTAAGGCTACAAAGTTTCAATTATAGAAGATCCCCAAAGGAACCCCCACCCTGATCCGGGACACCCTTCAGGGCAAACCAGCTGGTCCCCACCCATGCACCAGGCCTCTATCCTATCTAATAAAAGAGTAATATGCAAATTGACTCATTCCAAAACACAAGAAGGCTGCCCCCATATGGTCAAAGATCCTGCCCCCATGTGGACACAAGAGGGCCACAACAAGATGGCCAGCAGGGGAGGGCAGTTGTGGGCGATCAGGCCAGCAAGGGAGGGTAGCTGGGAGGGACCAGGCCTTCAAAGGAGGGCAGTTGGGGGCGATCAAGCCAGCAGAGGAGGGAAGTTGGGGGTGACTGGGCCTGCAGGGAAGGGCGGTTGGGGAGTACCCAGGCCTGCAGGGGAGAGCAGTTGGGGGGGACCAGGTCTGCAGGGGAGGGCAGTTAAGGGTGACCAGGCCTTCAGGGGAGGGCAGTTAGGGGCAAACAGGCTGGCAGGGGAGCAGTTAGGGATCAATCAGGCTGGCAGGGGACTGGTTAGGGGGTGATCAGGCTGGCAGGCAGAAGCGGTTAGGGGCAATGAGGAAGGCAGGCAGGCGAACTGTTGGGAGCCAGCAGTTCTGGATTGTGAGAGGGATGTTAGGTAAATGGTAATCTTTGATAATTGGATTCAAGTTTTTTAAATATTTGGAGCATGCAGAGAAAATCAGTGATGAGGACTGAGTAATGATGATATTTCTTGCTTACCTAACTGTAGAGTCATCTTGAAGTCAGGAACTGGAATCTCCCAGTCTTAAAACTAGGGGAGATGTTCTTAGAGCCTTATTCCCAGGTGACCAGTCTTTTTTTTTTTACTTTTCCATGTTATCACCTGTTGTAATGCCAGGTTCCCCAGTTTCCGTAGCTGTTCATCTGCTACTCTTGCTATACCATATTTTACCAATAAGTATTGGAAGTGTGCCTATAGCAGAAAACTTATAGTCTGTATTTCCTTCTCTGAGAAATAGCAATTCAGCATTAATTACTAACAGAAAAGTAGCCTTTAAATAGAATTCAGGCTTGTGGCATGAATGGTCTCTCAGATACAGTTATATTTATTCTTAATAGTAGTTGCAGGTTGCAATATCAGATGTAGGAAAGTTTACATTAGTTAAATAAACTTCTCCTAAGAGCTCTCTGCCCCTACCCTAATGAAATGTTTGGAATGAAACTTATCTGGAACCCTTCATTTAGAGACCGTCCTCAATATATATCTCGCCCCAGGGAAATTCTATGTCATTAATTTCAGAATTTCTCTTATAAGTTCTTCCTTGTCTTGAGGACCTTCTGTTTGGTTTGTCCTGTTTTTTTTTGTTTGTTTTGTTTTTTTAGTGATTTATAGTCTTCATAATTGAGAATGGTAACTTGGGGAATTTTTGAAAGTTGCATTTTTCATTTGTACTTATTAGGATTCATGGGAAAAGACCATTTAATACACTTAAAATATACACAAGGTAATTTCAAACAATCTGGATTGTAATTTTGGTAATTATGGAAAACTTTAGCTTTAAAATTCTTTTTTCTATCCCTGCTTATATACTAAATTTTTTTTCCATTATAATTTACATTCAATACTATTTTGTATTACTTTCAGGTGTATAGTAGTTAGACAATCATATACTTGACAAAGTTAAAATTAAGTATCTTTAAAAGACATCAGCTTTTTATTTTTTATTTATTTATTTTTAAAATACTTTTATTGATTTTTAGAGAGAGAGGAAAGGAGAGGGAGAGAGAGAGAGAGAGAAAGAGAGAGAGAGAGAGAGAGACATCATGTGAGAGGGAAATATCAATCAGCTGTCTCCTGCACGTCCCTGCCAAGGGATCAAACCCGCAACCTGAGCATGTGCCCTGACCGGGAATTGAACCAGTGCACTGGTCAATGTTCCATCCAACTGAGCCACACCAGCCAGGGTGACATCAGCTTTTTAAATGCTAGAATGTTAAGTTCATTTAAGAGGGAGAGTTAGAATACTTCTGTGTATATGCTCAATTTAACTTATTTGGGAGATTATGTTTTAACTAGCAGCCATAAAAAATAATGAAACTTGAGTATATTCATGGCGGATAAAAATTTGTAAAATATAAAACACCAAACTAGGCAGTATTTTGATTTGGACTTCATATTTTAACAGAAAAAGTTAAACCTAAAACCAAAAGGAAAGAAGAACCAAGCTCTATTTTCCAGAGGCAACGTGTGGATGCTTTACTCCTAGACCTCAGACAAAAATTTCCACCCAAATTTGTGCAGGTAATGAGAACATGTGTGGTAAATTTGATACTGTTTCCTGGCATTTTTATTTTTAAGTTATTTGTATTGATTTTTAGAGAGAGGGGGGGGGGCGGAGAGAGAAATATCAATTTGCTGTTCCACTTATTTATGCATTCATTGGCTGCTTCCTATATGTGCCCGGATCAGATATCGAACCCTAAACCTTGGCATGTCGGGATGACGCTCTATTCAACTGTGTCGCCTGGTATATTTGTTTTTAATTGAGAACTGTTTCAGATGTGACCTAAAAGTATTGATTTTCCTCATTAGTTAAAAAATGATCTCTGAATCAAAAGAGAGGTTTTCAAAGACTTAATGGAGAAAGTGGGTAAAGGAATAGAAATAACACTGTTCTGTGCTCTTAAGTTTTAATTTCTCATTGAATTTTAACAAACTATAAGGCCTACATATAGACAATATTTTCATTCAAAAGGTTGCCGAAAATGTCATCGATTATAACAAAACTATAATCTGAAACTCATGCTGTTTTACTCTTAAGTGCTCACTTCCAGCCTGATATGACAAAATGGTTAAAACTTAAATGACAGAATGGTTAAAACTTTAGTAACAAAAAAAACCCCACAGAACATTTGAGGCAAAAGGTTTGCCATGATAAATGGAGGAGGCAGGAGTAATAGTAAGAGTTACATCATGTTGGTGTTTAAGATACATGAATTCCATTAGTTCCAACAATATTAGCAAATCTACCTGCCATTCTACTAAATGAGCTTTTGAAGTGAAGTAGGCATGAGATGGAATATGTGAACATATTACTTTCCTGGTTAGTCTCAGTCCTTAATGGATCCTTTGCAGGGCTGTGCATACACAAGGTCATATATACTGTTTTTCCTGTGGGGAGCCTAATGAAGAGATTTTTAAAGGGTAATCTTAGGTTAAATGAGATCTTTGACACCATGAGATGACTTTAGAACAGCCTCCTGTTCCCCCTTTCCTGACTTCACTCTGAGAGAGATGTGTGCTGTTGGAATGGTGATGTGGAGGTGAAGGGAACAGAGGACACAGATAGAGCTCAGGACAGGAAAGCCAGTTTAGAGAAATGTCATGATTACACTTGAAGATGAAGTCTAATGAATAAATGAATTACAGCTGTTTGTAGGGTGATTCGTAACCACTGCAGAGTATAAGCGGGTAGGTATGGTTGACCATTTATTCAGTGAGTGCTGCATAGTATATAATGGGGTGGGGCGAAGAACACCTAGACTTGCACAGTACAGAAGCCATTAGGTACATGTGACTAATGAGCATTTGAAGCACAGCTAGTCCAAATTGAATTGTGACATATGAAACCCCCATATACCCATTATCCTGCTTCAACAATTATCAAACATACACCCACCCATTCTAATTTTATCTGTTCTTCCCCCACTTACTCCCAATTATTTTGAAGCAGGTTGATGACTGTATATCATTTCAGTGAGCTTTTTACATTTTTCTTTGAAAGGTTTAGCCGTAGTCACACATAAAGTTGTCATTTTTCAGAACCCCTCCTTTCTTTTAACTTTCCAAGGGCCAAAAACCAACTCCCAAAGAGAAAGCATGTCTGACTCTCTTTATGTAATAAAAGTAGGGAAAAGATGGCTCCTTCTAGAACTGTTAATAATCCTTTTGCTCCTCCTACCTAAAACCTTTCTCCTCAGATCTAGAGAAGAAAATAGATCCTTGGTGTATGTGAAGTCTCCTATGAACTCCTGTTTACCCATTGTATCTCCCAGAACCATTGGTAGCTCAGGACTTAGTCCTACTAATCCATTGTATTGCACAGTTAAACTTCTAGATCCTAGGAATGTTGCCCATTAGGGGGATGCTCAGGAGAATATTGAAGAAGTCCTAAAACTTATTTTTCCATATTTTAATTCTTGTTACCACCGAAGGTTACATGGATAATGATTTGATGGAAGTTGAGGCCCTCAGAGCTTTCTGTGATGAATGTCTTTTCAGTGCTGTTTTCAGAAGCTGCTAGAACACCATAGGCTAGGTTTATCCCAAGGTCACATGATTACATTTTATCAGAAAGGCACCCCCATTCTATTTTCTCATCTCAAGCCACATCCTACTAGTTTGTCTGACAATTTTCACTAGAAAAGATTAGACAATGTGGGTTAGATAGATAATGACATTATTCCAATAACCAGGTAATATAGCTCAATATAGTGTCCAGTATAGTTCATATAGTTTGATGCTAGTAGTATAAGAATATCCCTTCTCAGTTTCTCACTCCCTCAGTGTACGCCATATATTTCCTTTACTGTTTTAAATTGGAAAAGACGTGTTGACATGTTTAAATCCCAATATGTTCATAAGATATGTGATGATGTAGCTGTGTTGGGGGTTTCTGTGACCTCTCCCATGTTTGGTGATTTGTTTAAAGGACTCAACAGAATTTATTACAGTGACATAAGGATATACAACCATTTATAAGGTTAAAAACATAAGTGGAGTCTGAAGGAATCCATGTGCAGGCCTCCTTATACTCTCTCCCTCCCACGAGGGATCACACAGAGTGTACTCCTTTCAACAGTGGAAATCCAGCAACATGTATGTGTTATTTCTGTCCAAGAAAGTCCATTAGAGACTTGGTGCCTGTGGTTTTTAGGTGGCGGGAGGTGGGCTGGAGGGTTGTCATGTATGTGCTCTATCTAGCATGTACCAAATACTACATTCCCTGCAGGAAAGCAGGTATTCAGCATAAAGAACATTGTATGTACAAACAGTCTGGCTGCAGTAGCCACCATTATTAGGGAATGGTGAGAATCCTCCAGAAATCCAAGTTCCTAGTCCCCAGCCAAGGTCCAGCCTCACAAGCTGGCCTTTCTAAGGCTAGCAGCCTTAGGCCTTCTGTGTTAACCTTTCTGCACAATGGATAATCATATGAGCTCAGTTTTAGTCTTACTAATACTTGCAGTTGGCGTGGGCTGGTAGGCAGTTGGCTGCATGAACCTGGCACATGTGATATTGGAAAATGTAGTCTTTAGTCAAAGGAATAAGTTACAAAGCTTAGGGAGGGCATGTAAATTCAGAAAGAAATTCAGAAAACAAATGGAGGCAGTCACTTTGAAATGAAGAGAACACTTTTCTGAGATGATAGGGAAGTGTATGAGGTATTTTATATACAGGGTGGGGCAAAATTAGGTTTACAGTTGTTCAATAATAAATAATAATCCAAGAATAAACTCTTTTTTGGGTGCTCACTACTGTAGACCTACTTTTGCCCCACCCTGTATGTGTGTGTGTATTAAAGGTGTAATAAGTTTAAGGTCAATAGATGGAAGGGAACTTGGGGCATTGATTTTTTTCTTTTTTCAATCCTCACCTGAGAATATGCTTTCATTGATTTCTAGGAAGAGAGAGAGCAACATTGATGTGAGAGAGAAAGATTGATCGGTTGCCTCCTATATGTGCCCTCACTTGGAATCAAACCTGCAACTTAGGTGTGTGCCCTGACTGAAAATCGAACCTGCAAGCTTTTGATGCTCCCAATAAAGTGAGCCACCTGGTCAGGGCCACTTTTTTTGTTTAACATAAGAGGTAGAGTAATTGGCTGAGAGTGAGGGGTAGGTTGTGAGCTTTGTGGAGGAAGGAAGAGGAGGAAAGTATTTTAAAGCATTTAACTTGAGTAATAGGAAAAGGGACTCAATAGGACTCAACCAAGTAAAAGAACTGCTGTACAGCATGAAGGATCTGACCTTGTTTCTAACTTCTAGTGTCCCCAACATTTTTCCCCCCTGCAGTTTGCTTTTTATTTTTAACTTGGAAGTTTTTTGTTTTTTTAATATATATTTTTATTTATTTCAGAGAGGAAGGGAGAGGGAGAGAGAGAGAGAAACATCAGTGATGAGAGAGAATCATTGATTGGCTACCTCCTGCATGCCCCCACTGGGGACTGAGCCTGCAATCCAGGCATATGCCCTTGACCGGGATCAAACCTGGGACCCTTCAGTCCACAGGCCAACACTCCATCCACTGAGCCAAACCAGCTAGGGCTGCAGTTTGCTTTTTAATAGTAACTCATCATAAACCTTATGTTC